>NC_137569.1:1632717-2215217 GCF_963082525.1 Nesoenas mayeri | reverse complement strand
GATTTATAGGCGCTTGGCAGCCAGTTTAGTTCTTTCAGGCAGATCTCATAGGAAAGGATGACACCAGAGGTTCCTAAACACCTTGCCCTTTGGTTGGACTCACCTCCCACAGATGCCCGACTTTGTGCTTCACTGAATTCGCCGTTTATAAAAAGCGAGCGATAGGTTAAATAACCCGGGTCAGAGTGTCATTATTTGGGTGACTCCGTCATGACCCAAACTCCCGATTCTTTAACAGAGCGAAGAGATGGGACGTGTTGAATCACAGCAGCTATATCAGCACACGCCGTTTCCAGCCGGAGCACAGTTCACTTTGCTGCAAAGGGAAGGTTCTTCCCAGCAGTTTTGTTTTTCATACACAATATGAAAACGGCAAAACAAGACACGAAAAATTACAGTATGCATTCAATTGATGAGCCGGGCTGCTGCTTTGGCTTTACAGTTGAGCAGGTAAATCATGCTCTAGTAGGAAGGTTTCAAAGTTTTGCTGGTCACTCGGTTAAACGTCAAGCCACAAAAATATTATTTGAGTTGCTGTTAGTAAAACTTGCAGTGCATTAAGGACCCATGACAGAGAGAAATCTATGTAAATAGGGATTAGTGTCATAAATAACTTCCTTTGAGGTTCGAGAGAGTTAACAACTTCAAGATTCTTTCTAGTTCTGTTTTTTTGGGCATTGCCAGCTCTTCGTCTCTAGGAAAAGCACTTGAAAAAGCTGTACTTTGTACACGTTTTCCAAGATCCACAAATTGCTGCAGATATAACAATGGAAAAAAACCCCACAGCTGAATTCTGAGAAGAAATGACAAAATTATAATACCCCCATGATATTGTTCAAATTCTAAAGAGTCTCCCTCTAGAAGCGAGACCCAATGTTAAAATAATTCCTTCTGTTTATATCACACTTTTGCATCTGTTTGCCCAGTGTCAGGAACACTAAGGGATTTCAGCTTTCCAATTACGATATTGCATTGACCTAACTGGGTTTCTGGAGGGCTTCAGGGAATTCCATGTTTGAAGACTTTGCTCCCGCTAAAATAAAATTTAGAAGTATGGTTGTTTCAGAAAGGGCCAAATGAACCTCCCGATCCAGAGCTGGCAAAATAAACTCCGGAATAAACTCGCCTGCAAGCAGCAGAAACACAAACCTCGCGTCTTGAGCTGTAAACCCCTCGCAGCAGCCTTGCTGGGATTAATAAATCAGGGTCGTCGTGAGCCCGAAGAGGAGCCGTGGAAGCTCCAGTAATGGTGCGCCCGCCCATCCGCCGCCGTGATTAACCTCCCGCCCAATTACAGCCCCATTGGCAAAGCAAACAAGGAATTATTGGCTGTTTAGTCGGGCTTTTCTTCTCCCGCTCTGTGCCCTGGTTCTCATTCGGGGTTTTTTCTCCCCTTTTCCTGTCAGGAAAAGAAAAAAGAAAGCCCATCTGCAAACACCTGATATTCATCTGAGCGCTGCAGTTGTACAGTCTTGTTAAATTGTTACCACCTTTTCCACAAGCAGTTTTGGCAATTAACCTCGTGGTCATACACTTCAAAGGAAACAACTGTTGAGTTTAACCTCCCTGAGCTACCATGGATTCCTTTATGATTTTTCTTCAAACACTTTCATCCCGAGCAAAAATGCAGACTGATAAGATTCCTCTTTATTTTCCCATTTTGTCAGTTTATTAAGAGGACAAATATCCTGGCCAGTGTGCGCTGTGTTGTGCTCCTCCGAGCACACGCAGAAAGCGGCTCTGGGGTTCATTCCCATTTCTGGGTGGAATCCCACATTGGGTACATCTGACCCCTCCTGCCTCTGTTTGCAAACCTCTCATGTATTTCTCACAACACCTAAAAGCTCAGAAAACAGAATATACGAGCAGAGTTAATGCTAAGGGCATAAGATGACATTATATATATATATATATACAGAGTAAAACTCCACCGTTAATGAGAGACAGGACTACTTTGCACAAGAAAACAGCTCAAAATTCTTCCCCCTTCAATTCGGATACCGGCTGGGGAGACCAGGATCTATGTTAGCACAAACTAGTTAACTTTTCCTTCTGTCTATATTTCTGACTACACCATATATTCATTTAGCAGAGCGCACAGCTGCTCCTTAAGCAACCAGATAGCTAATGATAGGAAAGTACCAAAGCAAATACTACAAGAGCGTGATCAAATTACTCGGAATGTTGTTTCCCCCCCCCATTTCCATTCTATTATTATTATTACACTGTGTTTTTTTTCTCCCCTCTCCAAAGTAATCACAAAAATGTAAAATGGGTTATTCCGAGGAGAAATTTCCAATAGAGAGCCAAAAAATACCAAAAGAAGTGTTGGAATGACCTTTTGGTAGCGAGTAAGCAGGCCCGGCCGTGCTAATGGCTGCGCTGGATAGGGGAGAACCATCAGTTTCTCTGGCTGGAAACTGCCCGGGGTGGGAGGGATATAAGGGAGAATGGACTAAATATTTGTCTAGGAAAAGAATGTAACAAAAGTTTTGTATCTGTCTTGCAGCGCAAGAAGGGGAAGCATTTGGGCGAGCATATGGCATATGTTTCGGCTTGGGAAGGAGCAAAAAAATATCATGATGTTACGTGCGGTTCAAGACCAAATAGAAAACTTATTCTGACTATTCTCATTTGTCAGGGGCTTTTCAAAACTAAGCAGATCTCTAAATGTCACCGAAAGAAGTAAGCGGTGGGTATTGAGTTTACATTTTTAACTGTTTCCACTTTGCATTTTAATAGGCTTGTCAACAAAATGAAAAACTCCTTTACTCAAAAAAAGAAAAATAAAGAAGAAAAAAAGAGAAATTAGCACATTAAATGATACATGGGTCTGGTGCTGCGCTGCACAGTTCAGTGAACCCCTGCCCAGATCAGCAAGATGGCTGGAAATGTCTCTTTCCGTCTGTTTTCCATCTCGCAAGGCCGTGTACTCAGCAGAGTGTGAAGAGCGCCTTTCCCCCCCCAAACGCCCTCCTGCTGGCCCCCCCAAAAAGCCCCTGCAGCAGAGAACAGGAACTAGAGCAAATGCTTTTGTGAATTAAGAGATCTTGTGAGCGTAAATTTGGTCAGGCTGCTCCTTTCCGCAGGCCAGGCCCGGCTGCTGCCCCAGGATGTGAACTGTCAGTTCGCATAGCTGGTGATGAGTTGCAGAACCATCGCGAAAGGTGAAGACGGCAGAAGCAAGAAAGATTCAAGACTGGTGGAAATCATTTCACAAGGAAAATTTCAGCCATCAGTGGGAGGAAGCTTTGAAAAATGCTGCCATTTCCGAGTCAGAACGAAGGCAAAATTAAATTACTGCCGGTGAGGCGAGCCAAAGTCGCATCTTACCCTAGGGAGAGGTTTGATAATGGTAAACATTTGACAGCTGGCCTGAAGTTGTTATCTTGTTCTAACAGTTGTTATAGTCTGAATGAACATTTCTGATAAGAGAACAGAAAGAAACACGCTAAACCAGTTTAAATTTCTCGCTTTCTGTGTTTTAAGCCGCGCTGCCCAAAGCCAAACAGGTTTAAAGCAGCTTGCCACCGTCAGTCCTATCAAAGCTTTGTTATGAGAATTAACCCTAAATTAGAGTAAAATTGAAAAAAATAATCAATTTCAGCATTAAACTCCAAGATCTACCACAAAACCCTGTTTCTTTTTTGCTCTACTTCAAGATGTTCACGTACAAAACAAAGAATAATTAGACGTGATGGAAAGGTAGCTCCACCTGACCAGAGAAATAATGAATGAAAACCGGCTCTGTTTAGGCAGAAAAAAGCATGCTATCTTCACAGGAAATTTAATTATACATAAGATTTTTTTGTGCTCGGTTGTTCCTGACAAAGCGTGTATTGAAGAGGGAAATAGGGCTCTGCTCTGTGCTGCTATTAGCAGCTCCTCCTTTAGGAAAATACAGCGTGGATATGGAAAGTACATTACACGCATGTCAAAAATCAAACTACCATTCTGGCAGGGAAACCTGGGTGCCTTGTTGTTTTTATTTCCCTTTTTCTTCTATCAGGAATGCATTTCTAAGCTGTTTAACCGCTGCAGCTTAACGTCACAGAACGCATACGCTAAACGTCTACCTCCCATTAAAAATAATCAAGATGAATATGCACTGTGGCTATTAAACCCTGTTTAATAACTTACTGAAGTGGACTGTTGGTAAGTTTTGGTATCACTGCGTACCTCAGACCCTCCTCGTTGCAGGGACAGGCATATGCAAAGCTAAAAATTACAGATTCCTTTTCCCTGATGGTAACGATCCCAACTACAGGCACATGATAACGCTCCAATTAGAAAGGCAGCATGTAAAAATTGTTCCTTACATACATAAATTAACTCCAAAACTCCTTCTGTATCTCCTGCATTAACAGGTAGAAAGTGTTTCATTACTGTTTTCCAAATAACTCTACCCCATCTTAAAGCTAGAGTGTATAAATTGATATTAAAGTATGGTATTTTGAGAATGTTTCAAAGTAAGGTCAAACTCGTATTAAAAACCCTACTAGTGTAGGCTAAAATAACAGTCTGGCGGAGCAGCCTTCGGTGCATCTGGGTTCAATTACCCACTACATCCTTGCTGTGTTTTCTACCAGCAAGAACAACGCAAGCAAGGCTCGGAGTTCACGAATAATGTCAAAGTTAGGTTACTCAGAGAGGAATGAGATAAATCACCCAAAAGCACAGTCGTATTGGCAGACAATCTTTTTCCCCCATTACTTCATCACCGAAAGTGGCACAATATTGCATAACAACAAACAGAGGACAAAAGTCCTCGCCTCACGAGGAAGCTGAACTTGGCTGGAACGCCTGCTCGCTTACACACACTCTAAAAGGGAATGAACAGCATACGCTACAACCATCGCTCCAACCTCATATACCGGGCAAACAAACATGATTTACCACACTGTCACCCTGACTGATTTCTTTCCTTTGTGTGTGTTTGACCCCGGAACAATGAGGCTGGATTAACATTAATTATTTGCATTATTTACATTCATTATTTGCACTCAACAAGCGGCTGCGCGGAGCAGGAGCTCCAGCACCAGGCTGCCCAACGCAGAAAGCAGCTGGGACACTTGTTGAAATACCGACTCTTCCCTTTCTAACCAGCTCACCAGCGCCCAGAACTTCCACCAACACAAGTGTCTTGTGTCTTGTTTTCATGTTGTCAAGGTGGTTGACGAGGATTTGAGAGCTGTGTGAGTACAAAACATACTGGGATGGGGTAGGCGACATACTGGGACTCACCTCGGCAGGGTAAGAGAACGCCAAACTGGGAGCAGCCATCCCAGGGATCACATAGAAACTGGGCTACAACATCCAAAAAAAAATCAGCGTACAACATAAGTTAGACTCGCGCAGCACAAACCTCTCTGGAGGAAAGGGAACGTCCCCGCGTCGCACACCTCGACCTCTCTGATTAGGCCAAAGTTGTGGGATTGTACTTAGATCATGAATAAAATCCCAACAGCAGCTCTGCTGGCAAACCCAGATGCTCCTCCGGGAACGCGACGATTGTCGTTCGAATCCATCAGGGCCCGTAAAAAAACAATTGTCAGGAAAGTTGCTCAAAATTATGGATGTTCTGGGAACACTGTATAAAGTATTTTTAAAGCACCATGCTTAATTCTGAGCAGCTCGATAGAAAACACGGCAAAAGCCGGCAATAAATCACCATCATCAAAAATGCACTTGTTTTGTATGAGGAGTTATTTTCTCCGTAACACATTTACTAAACAATCCATCAGGTTAAATTTAGAGGAAAAAGTGTCTTTAACCCAGTCAGAACACTTCCAAATTAGAATATAATGGTATTTTAAATCATGGAATATCCAAACACCACATTATACATATATATATTTATTATAAATTCATACTGCTGTAATGTATCTAATTACATAAGGTCATTTCTTATAGAAAAGCACCAGTATGAAAGTTTTATGCAAGAGCAGTCTGGCTGTTTATTAATTTACTATCGCAGATGAGAAGCCCTGCACTGGTTGTATGCGCCACACTTGAGCGTCCCGCAATAGCAACCCGCTCCGCTTCCGAAATATTAACCAGCCGTCAAAGCGGGGACTGAGCGGAGCTCAAGGGTTAGTCCCTGCCTAAATCCACACAGAAGCCATCAGCTCCCTCTCCCAGCACTTGCCTCCTGCTTCACCTGTTTCCCTGGAGACCGGCATTTCCAATCAATGCTATAAATACATGGAATAATTAGGCATCTTGTGAAGCAAACCCTTTCAAGCTGTTTTGCCATCTCAGGAATGTTTTAAACTTCTGGAACAGACAATGATCTTGGTTTGTAAAGAATATGATGGACCATCACCAGTGAGGGTGATGAATTTTCAAAAGTTTATGGTCAATTTAACAGTTGAAAAAATGCAAGAGGAGCACTAAAGTTATTTAGTTCCTTAAAACAGATGTAAAGGATATATTTGTCTAAAATTTGGTCCTAATTTCTTACGTGGCCTTCTGTTATTTCAGTGTGTTGTAATTGTTGAGACGCTGTCGCTCGTAGAACATCAGCCACCGTTTCCTCTGATTTATAACAAATTCATAGCGGAAAACTGTTCGGATACTCTGGCATCAAGATAGTGTTTTGGACAAGGTTTTGGGAGAGTTAAGCACCATATTTCCAGTGGATTAAGAAAGAAGGCGGTTTAGTTTTTTGTTTTACCTTTGAGTTTCCTCTGTCTTCAGCCTTTAGGGATGTGAGATGGACAACTTTGCTTCCACGCTTTAAGATAGCGGTAACCAAAGAGGCTGCTGTTCTACTGAGCAACCCAGAAACACAAATCCACTATATATTCTTTAATTCTGCAACATCTGAGAATACTTGCTTACATTTGCATAAGTACTACATCGCCTAACAGAACTTTACCGAAAGGAATATAGACCAAGTGATGCCCGTTCTGGACGATCTCTCTGAAGAGCTCCTGCAGATAAGTACACACGGAACACGACATTACTGAATGCAGATCGAGCCAGTTTGGAATTAGCAAATTATTTTTAAACACTTTACACGTGATTACGCCTAATGAATAAATAAATACACATTTACGACGGAGAAACGTTACGGTTCAAAAAAGCGATACAACATCTTTCAGCTACCCTTTCTTAAAACCCTAATACGCTTGTGCATAAATCAAGCCCTTAGCTTGGTTGGGTAGGCTCTCACGCAGCCGTGCCGATGGTGCTAATTCAGAGCAGAAAACGCTCTTATTCCAGGCCACTGCAGTGAAGTGACATTTACCTAATGCAGCTATAAATTTCCTGATAATTAGTGGGCAGCTGACGGTGATGCAATCTGACTAGTGCAGCAATGCCGGCCTCCAACTAGCTCTCCAACACCCACAAGTTAATCAGATTTAAAGACAGAAATTTCCCAAATTCCGAGGAGCGCGATGGCTCGTAGACAAGGGCTGGTGCCGCTCAGCTCCCACCAGTCACCATTGTCCTTTCACGTCCCAGCCGATGCTACGGAGAGCACGTAACTCCCCTTCACACCCAACCATTCTCAACGTCAAAACTCTCACCTGACTTTGCATGTTGCGATAAGTAAGCAGCATTTCCTCAATTCTACAGAACTGCGGGGTAAATTTAGATAAGTTCACACGGCTAAAATGCTGGAATTTTGAGGTGTACAAGACAGTAACTTCATCAATAATTCTCCAAAGTTCTGAAATTTTACAAGCCTCTGAGGTTCCTGAGCCAGTCTGGAAAGTTTCCAATGCCATTTGGACCTTTAAACTTCAGTAGTCAAGGAACGACTTAAAAAATCTGGCACCAAATCACACACAAACTCCCGCCTACCGTGAAACGCAGAGTCCCCAGTGTCGCTTCATTCTGTGTCACTAGTGCACAAAATCATTCTGTTTGACAAAATGACATTAAGGAACCTTAGTTTTTGTTTCCTTTGTTGTTTTTTTTTCCAAACCTAATGCTGGAAAACCTTTGCATTCTAATACTTTGGAAGTATAAGAGTGATTAAAAATAGTAGCCCTAGATGGCTGAGTACAGTAAGTTTATTTAACACTACAAGAACTACTATGGAAGTTGTAAGTAGATTCTCAGAGAGAAAACACACACCTATCCTTTAAAATACTTTCTCAAAACAATCTTTGAGCTCTTAGGTGCATCATAAATGAGCCCAGACCATCAGAGAAAACCCTTTTCCCTGTTATTTTCTTGGACAAACTGTGTCTTTATCACACTATTTCATAAAGCAAAGGTGCATCGGGCATGTCAGCACAGCCCGGTGCCCGTTGCTGCTCCTTTAATAAATAGAATAGCTCCTGTCTGGATCAACAGCATCCTACATGAGCACAGACCCGGCACGGCAGTAACTGCAGAGCCGAGGATGGGTTTTAACAGCCCTACCTAAGCCCAATGAAGCCGGGGCATGTTTTTCCATGTACTCAGCTTTTTACTTTACACACTAATTATAGCCTGTGCTGATCTTTAGAAATGGAAAAACCCACAGAATTTTTAAAAGCTACGACAGGGTGAAATCATTACTTTATTTTGGTTTAAATTCCTAGTTAATGGAAGCGTCAGACCATCTAGATCCTACCAATGTGCTTTCGAAATCTGTCTTTAGTTCCAGGCCCAGCACCAGATAGGAACTTTCTGACCCCTCTCTGATTTAAAACTTGGTTCTAAGCATTACTTCTTGCCATTCTTTTTCCTTATTAAAAAGGGCAGTGAGGAAAAAAAGATGATTAAAGATATCAAACAAACACCAAACCTCATGTGAATGGAGTGTTGGAAAATAAAGTACGATTTAATGACGTGAGAAATTAGATGAAACTGTCAAGTTTAAAGAATCTTAAAATGGTTAACAGGTCAAAACATAAAAACTTCTTTATGTATAGAGTGAATATAAAGGGAACATGGTAAGTATCTGTCAAGGGTTAATTGCGACCCTGCATGAAAAGCAGTTAACAAGTGAGAGTTAGAACACCCAGGAGGACAAGAAAAATTTTTCCAGTGCCATGAGAAATAAACAACAAGGGGGAAATATTTCCTTTGGCCACCGTTACCTCCTCTCCAAAAGCTCAGAGGAGCAGTGGGAATGCCAAGGCCTGGTTTGCTCTTGACTCCCTCCGAAACATTTGTCTTCATTACCACTCTTTTTAATCAGGGCTCCTTCATGAGTGTTTCTGCTCAGCCCCCGAGGGGCGACTCTGGGCTGCGATAAATCAGCGTCCGCACCGCAAGTCACTAATCAGCACTCTCCGGGAAAGAATAACAGCAAAGTGCAGACCACGAGAGGCTCGGAGCAACCTGAAGGCTCCGTGGCCTCCAGGAAGAACGGCTGCATCAAAAGCAGTGGGCAGTGAACCATCGCTGCCTCCCGGCTTCGCAGCGCCCGCGTTCCGAGAGGTTATTTCAGAGCCTCTTGCGCGCAAATTGTTCTTGCTGTGCAAAGGGGACTCTATCGATAAAGAGGAAACGCGCTGTCACCCTTGAGCTGGGTTCGACTAATTCACTGTATTTCACTTTACTAGAAAGCATTCAAGGGATCAAACTTGGTAATGGATACCTAGTGCTGCTGCGTATGGAGAAAACGAATCAGTATATAATGAAACTGCATGAAAAGGGAAACTGATAGAAGAAAACACATTCCCAAGACATCTCCCATATTATTGCCATGGAAGATGAAAGTATTTTGTCCACTTCTTTAATTTCAAGAGGTTATTTATAAACACAACTAAATAGATGCCATCTTAAAAGGAAATTATCTGCATAGGTTATTTGTACTCACGACGACCTCCCTCCGTCGGATCCCTTTAAAACTACCGCACGATGTTCCAACTGCAGAAACAATATTTCAATACTCATTATTATTCCTTAAAACTGTCCAACCTCCCAAGTCCACGTCAACACTTGCCAAACACAGCACAGAAAAACGCTCAATGCACACCCAAAACCTTGCTGTGTTTTCCCAAGTACCTCGGATGCCAACACCGCTATGAAATAACTGCGAGCTGTAAAACCGTGCTCAGTATTGGCACCCAAATTAGCCAACTAAGCATCCTCCTGCCCAAGAGCTGTTAGACAAAAATCCCAGAGCAAGCTTTTCCAAACCCACAGCTGCAGCCGGCCACAATTTTTTCCCCGTTAAGACTCATCTCTATGGCACCTGGAAACCTGGCCCATGGAGATAAAGCAATTATGGCCATACATGGAAAGATCACACAACAAGAAGAATCTTCCACCCTTCCTACATCCGGAGCTCTGGAAGGTCCAGAAATCGCAGCCTCCAGCACTGAAACCGAGCGTTGCTGTAGAAAATCCTGCTACAGTCCTAAACCAAGAAACCAGGATTATTTACTGCTGTTGACTTTTTCCTTGAAGTTCTGGGCTATATAAACTGTAGAACAGATTCGGTTGTAGCCAGGAGGTAAAGAAGAGCTCCTGCAAATGCTTCTACATGGCCCAAATATTGAGATTTCTCATTTGTGCTTCCATTCGGTATTTCTACAGATGTGGAGCCATAGCCAAGTCAGCTTCTCTGCCTCATACAGCGCGAGTTCTAAGATAGTTCTGGCTTCTGGGTTTAACTCTGAGGTGAATTAAGAAAGGATAAAGGTCCCGTGCTTTAGCAGCAGTCGGCTTCATCACTTTGCAAGGGTCCCGTTAGCAAAGGCCTTTCTCGGTTATTAACTGCATTTTGGGGGAACAGAAGCAGGACCCGCATCGCTTTGCGCCCAACCCCTGCCCAGAGCGTTCCCCAAGCACTGAGCGCCAGGGGACACGGCGGCTGCTGCCCAAAGGTTCGGTCCCAGCGCCGGACGGGAAGGAAGGAGACACAACTTCTGCTACAAACTCGTCGTGGACTTGAGAAGGGTTGTAGGGTCACACCTGGGTTTATTACACTTAAAGGGGTTAGCACGAGCGACACAAAAACATTTGCTGCGGCACGTTAATCAAAATACAAGTAAATAACCTGCTAATTACACTTATTAATTAATATGCATTTGAATTTAGAAGTTATCTACATAGCTAATTTCAGATTATTAAAAGGAGCACACAGTATTCAGCTTACAAAGACACAATCTTTTGAGCGCTGTAAGTAGGCAGCTCAGTGAAGTCGGAGATGGGTTATATCAGAAGAGCGGCTAAACCAGAGCACGGAATGCAACAAAAATATCAGGAGAGCTGCTAAACTGGATCACGGAATGTAACAAAAATATTCCCTGCATCAATAGCGCTCCTCTACTTCAAAGAATTCAAGATACTCCAGCGTTCCTTCCCCAAAGATGAAAATTGTCATTTAAGTTGTCTGGTCCCGCTCCACTTAAATGATCCTTTAATTTCCTTTCTGGTTCCCCAGCCCTCAGGTGGCTGCAGCGCTGCCGTCTGCCCTCGCTCGCGTGTCAAGTTCACAGCTCCGCTCCTGATCTCATGATCCTCTCTCCAAACAGCCTTTGCAGCAGCGTTTCCTGCCTCGCTCCCCTTGCGTGACACGCGGCTCGGCCGGACCCGCTGCCGGCTCCGGCCCTCGCGCGGAACCCGGAATAAACCCGGAGTAAGCCCAGTGTGAACCCGGAGTAAACGCAGCACAGACCCAGCGCAGCCCCCGGCCCCTCGACCCAGGGCCCGACAGCCGGAATCGGCTTAGGAAGTGCTCTAATGGTTACCAAATTTTTGGGAACTGCCTTGGTTTTTCTGAGCTAAACATATGTTTAGTAGCAGCAGCATCCACCGGCACCACTTGACCTTACGGCAGCCTTTGAGTTGCTGATTTTTCTTCTTTTTTTTGCTCTTTGCTTGAAAAAACAAGAAAACTCTTACCAGATAACACATGATGTAAATGCAAAATTATGTTGTGAAATGACTGCAAACATGCTGTTTTCCAGATGTTTGACGAGACAGTAAAGAAACAGCACAGAGAAGGGTCAACAGTTTCTGTCGGAGCCTCCGCTGGGTTCCACGTGAACAAACCAACCCAAATTCAGATCTCATCAATTCAGGGGACTCTGGGCAGCTGTCAGACTATTTAGACTTTAGAAATGAAACGCGAGGTTTCTCTGTCACCTGCCAAATTTCACTCCATCCATAGGCGGTTAAAAGATGTTTGACTGTTAACATTCTACAAATTTCCTAAATCTATTATTACCTTGAAGGAAAGCGACTGCCTGGGAATCGCTGCTCCTGGTCTGAGCTACCTGAGGCGCGTACAAATACAAACCTGCCCTGAACTGCACAGAAACAAAACTTTGCAGGAGAAAACTATCAAAAAGAATTGGAAGAAGAGACTAAATAGAAGCCGCCAGGCGCTTCCCCTTGTCCCCACCACGCCAAGAACGACACAAGGAACAGCAGCTTCTATTTCTCATCTTGTTTTGGTGTCAGAAGGACAGACGGATCACCCCGTTGCTCACGATGCTGCGAGCAGCATGGGGCCCCAGGAATGTGCGGAGAACGGAACGGCTTTGCATGAAGCCAGCAGGGTTGGGATTTCACTCCTTTCCAAGCCTCCTTCCTCTCTCAGGACACAAACCCGACCTTTGGGACGAGACCATGGGGACCAGCTCTTCTAAGACTCTTTCTATGCTTTTCTACGCAAGTGATTTTTACCGAGTACTCGTGATGGGCTGAGTGATACTTTTTACGGAAAGCAGATGAATTAACCTGGAATTTCTGCGTGTTTCTACATAGGAAAACACCGACCATAAGTTACAGCTCTGCCAAAATGCAAACAGGGGTTTTAGACCCGCTCATTTCTTAGTGTGTGAACCACTCAATGCAGAATCACCTCCAACTCCTTTTGAAGACCCTGAGCTGCTCTAAACCTGCCGATGGGGTTCTGGTTGCACCGATAATTCCCCCGCAGACAAACCCCAAACCTACAGTGAATTCATTCGGCAGCAAGTCATGTCCACAACATTCGTGTTCTCTTTCTGGGCAGTAATGAGGAGAAAAAGCCCCTGTGCTCTGCTCTCAGAGCTGGATGTTCTCCCTCCAGGAAAGCCCCACTGAAAAGATGAGCTGCATTTCCCTGTGTTACTGACTCTATAAACTCCCCGACTTGTCTTTTCCGTGTTATTACAGCACTAAAATATTAAACGAATCAAAATATATATTTTATTTACAGTGAAGGACATAATTCATTTGGCTGTGAAAGAGTTAATAAGGAAGAAAATCACACACAGTGCATGTTAAAGGTTAGAGGAATAATCAGTCATTTGAAAAACACTACATAAACATTTTTCCGGATGCAATTTTCAGTCCAAGGATACATTTCCCAGTAGAAATCAGCAGCTAAAAAGGAAATCATTTAGTCTCCATAAGTGCCAAATTGTATCCTGATTTTTCCTGGTCTGGCTCGACTTTCAAAACTAGTGGTTCAACTTCTGCAATCTTTCACCCAATGACTATATAAACACATCCTTATAAGACAGACATAATCCTTGGGTGGGCCAATTTATGTTGGATTATGAAAATACTTAAAGTACAGAATCGTATAATGACTGTTGTCCTTTGGTTTTCGACTAAACGGAAAAAAAACCCCGCTAATACAGCCAGCCTACCCTGTTTCAAAAGGCAATCCGCGACGTTCTTCTTTTCCAACTGTGTCAACATCTTTTGAGAGTAATTAGGTACTGTTAAATTTATTATTTAGTTATCACAAGCGCTATTTTAATGGCGCCTAATGTGACACGTATCTATTTAGAGCTTTGATCTGCGTTTCAAGGTGCTGAGTTACCCAGCACCAAGCAAACGCCGCCCCGTGCGCTTGCGGAGAATTAACTTGTTACGCACACCAGCCAGAAAAACAACTCTCACTCGCAAAAATACTTTGGCTACTCTCTGTTTGGTTAAAGGTTATATAAATAGTAGCTTTAAGAAGGATAAAACAATCTCCATACAAAGCAAACAAATTCATCTGTAATTTATTGCTGTCTGATACACGCATACACATCCCCACGCATAAATGTATACTTTCAAAAAATTATCTGTTCCTGCAACATTTACACTTTCGGCGACGTAAGTGAGTAACAATGGAAACTTATTCTTCGTGGAAAGGTAAATTCTGCTTTTTCGCTTCCCTTCTGAACCTCTGGAGCTTTTACAGGCGACTACAAAAGTCCGCGTGCTAACGCCAACAGGCTCCTACCTCCAACACTCACCATGTGCTCAAAGAGAACTCGTCTTTCCTCCGATGGATAAAGTTATGCGAAAGAAGACATTCTTCTGGTCTACAGAGAGTAACGAATAAATTATACTGATAAGATCTGGAAAAGTTTGGTTGGAAGTTAAGAGATTTTCACATCTGTGTCTACACATCCACGTCTTGGGAATAATGTATCTCGAGTAGCAGTCACACAAAAATGCAAGAAATGGTTCTTCTTTCAAACACAGCAAAACCATTCATTGTACTTCTGTCTGCACTCCGAGCAGCAGCCTACACCAGCGACCGCAGCCAGCACGCTAAAATGCTTCCCCCTAATTAAAAATACTATTTGATGTGTGCACGCATTTAAAAACTCCCCAAACACTAATGTATATACAGCTCAATTCTCCAGCACATTATTCCCACTTTGAACTTGAGTAAGTTAAACTATTTGTGCTGTTCAAACATAAACTGAGTGATGCTGCGAGTCCGCACGTAACACCACGACACCAACTACTGAGCCTGAAGTCAACGACTATCGTTCCCCGGGTGTTTTATGGCTTTGGATTCACCTGCACCACTTTTTCAGGCATATACACTGTGTTATGAACAATAGCCCGATATCACACCGATGACATCTGAGAAATGACTCCTTGTTTATTTAAAACAAAGCGATAACGGCCCAGCCTCCCGCAAAGCTCTGCAGACCTCATGCAGAACACATGCAACAGGAATACAACCTATCGCCCTGTTCCAACGCTTCCTCAAAGCTTTTTGTGTCAGCTCAAGATAAGAGAGTGACTGAGAAAAAACGACACGCAGCCTAATCCGTGTCTGAACGTTGTCTCCTTTTATAACACAGCTACTCAGATAGCGGCAATGCAACGCACACGGTAACGCGCCACTCCACGGTTTTACTCCCATGGCACAAAAAGAAGAAAAAGAAAATGATGTGAGCCATTAAGACTCATCTCACTTGTCTCTGGGCACCTACTACAATTTATTATTTCAAAGAAAGCAGCTAATAACACGATCTAATGCGGCTAGAAGTACTAAATACCCAACACATTCCACAAAACAGCAAAGAGTAAGCACAGAAAACACACACCGAGGTCCTCCAGCTACAAGGGCTTGAGTGCCCTTCAGTGCAAGTATTATATATCTTAGATGGGCACTTTTACCCCACTTTTGAACAGGACAAGGCATTCAAACAGATTCCATGGGGCAGAACTGCACCAGAGTCACTAAGCAATCCCCAGCACCTCTTGGAAGCATCAAAGATGTTTAAAATCAAGAATTTCTGGTTGACATATTTCACGTTCCTTTCTGATTTAAAACACCCCGCTCTGAAAGCTACCATTATTTACAAGTGAAGAAAGAAAAGGGAATTTGCCCCATTTCTCCCCACTCCTCACCCTGCTATTGTCCCCCGTATCTATTTCCAGGAAGCCGTATTCATTAGGGTTAATCTGCCCGCTAAATGAATAAACAAAGGATTTCTCTGTCACCGAGAGGCCAGGTGAGCCGATATCATCTTCTAACACAGAAAATCATCCGCCCAAATACAGCGCAGGAAATTACCTGCTGCAATCCCACACCTGGGATCGTTTGGCAAGTAGCTTAGAAATGTTGAGTAGTTGACTGAAATCAAACTAATTATGTCTTTTTTTTAATGCGGGTTATCTAGCAGCAGAAAAAGGGCCTTTCTGAAAACGTGACGCAAAAAGATCTCAAATGTCTCAGCTTGCTACACTTTAATATTTCAGAAAATTTCCTCATATGAAAATGTTATATGGATTTGTGTAATTAAAGTATTCTGCTTACTTCCTAATGACAATTACCCATGGTTGTCTCCGGCAGTGCCCGCGCTGCAAAAACATCCAAGTTTACAAATAGTTGCTGTAAGAATCTAACGAAAGATCGAGAAAAAAGGTCCTAATTGAACTGCGAGAAACATCGACATAAATAAAGCACCTAAAACGATAATACAAACCTACGCACGTAAGTCCTTGCACAGACCCGACTCGAAGTGCTGTTATGTATCGGGTAGATGCCAGGGCAGATGTGGAGCTTTAGAAACATCTGGCGTGGTTTGAGGTGACACCCAAAGGATGAGCTTTTTGTGTAGCAGCAAATACTGAGGGTGTTATGAGTATGAAGAGAGTTTGGGGTAATTCCTGAGGAAACCAAAGATGAGATAAGAAGCACCCAAAGGCTTAGATGAGAGTGTATGAACCTCGCATGTGTTACAGCAGAAGAGGAGCCAACATGGGGATGGGGAACCACGGGAATCGCTGTGCCAAAGGAGGACGAGCCTGGACCCGCTGAGATGAGACAAGGGGTAATTCTGAGTATCAAGGAAACAAGAACGGGAGAGGTCACAGGATTCAAGGAGGAAGACTGGCCAGGCCTGGCCCGCGGTGCTCCCAACGCTCCCGTCCCTCATACACCCCTTCTTTTTGATGTTCCTTCTACAGCGAGCAAGAAGAGATAAATTAAAATTGAGAACCTAGAGAGCTCTTTGATCCTATTGCCTGGAAATATGTGTAAGAATATTTTCTCCAGACGTCCTTTTGCTATATATGGAAACCAAATGCTGACTAATCATATAAACCTTCTGGTGCCTACGCACAGCTGGAATCCGCAGCAGAACACTGTCACAGCGGCACAGGGAGACGTGGAAAACTAAGGAGTTCGCTCTGGTGCCGAGAAAGAAGAGAAAATGGTGATCAAAGGCACTGGAGGCTAGATTAGACAAGAGAGAGAGTTTCTAGCTGCTTGGCTTTTAAGATACAAGTGACATATTTATGACTTATTCTTGTATTACTGAACTTTAAGAGTCCGAGTACTGATTATCTATTTTCCAAGTTTATAGAAAAATGATTCTTTAGGAGACCTGCTGACTCAGGGCGACGCTAATAGGATACAAAAGTCTGAATTTGGGTTTATTGGTTTAGAGATAGCACCAGCTAGTAGCGATAGAGACATTTAGAGCTGTTTATCCAGACACACCATGTGTCTCGGCCGGGAACAGAAAGATCCAGCAGCTGAAAAAGGGGAAGCGAGAGGTGCGACCTGCCCGCTGGGCATCACCTTTTGGGCAGGGACGGAAGCTCAGAGGTGGCACCGGCTGGTGCGGTGGCTGCCGGGGGACAGCGCGGCTCCACTTCTGTTTCTACAGGTGCTCATCCTCTGGAATTACACTACAATCTCAACAAGTGGGAATGATCTTTCCCTTTCTAATGACAAAATATATGAAATTCGTACATTCTTTAAGCGATTTTACTTTATGGGAATGGGATTGTATTGATCCCCAAACATCAAGATGGAACCTCTTGGAACTTTCTCTTTTAAACTTGCATTCTTTGCTGTTAAGACTTTGTGATGGTGCTGTTACGCTAATGGAAGTTTGTGGCAATACACAAATTAATGGCTAAACATCAGGAGAGAACATATAACGTCAATAAATCTGCTTAAAAACAGGAGTAACATTCTGGAGGAAACCAACCTCAAGACAAAACCTCTACAATGCTACTACTTAATCTTTAAATCACTTTTCTGGATGACATTCCTTTAGGATATAGCCGTCATGATGTTAGTGGCCACAGCATTTAGGGAAATGAGTCTAGTGCATGTGTGAAAACCCCATGGTGGCCCCACAGGGTGTGCTGGGAGTTCCGGTTATCCTGGTGACACCAACCACCCAAGGAACGTCTCACCAAGCGACCCCCTACACTGGCTTTCCAGTGGCATAGTGAACATACTAAGTACCAGATAACTAACACAGATAAATTATTGTTCTTTGTGAAATTCGAGAGTACAGCAATACAAAATACAGAGTATTAGTAGCGCTAATTACCGGAGTTCATCAGCCATTTACTGAATCCCCAGTAGGAGCAGTGGCAGAAACATAAACTTGAAGAAGAGCATCAGTTCTTGCTCTTCGCTTGTCTTAAAGTGCTCATCAGTATGGCATACCTAATTAATGCTTTCAATAGGTGTTAGAAACTCCTCGGCCGCGATGCGGTGAATGCGTTATGAGCAGGCAAAGGCAAGTGGCTACAGTTTGGAGGCACAAAGGTGAGATAATGGCTTCCACATCACTGAACTGCCAGCCCCGCTCAGCATAAAGCGTGGCATCTGGAGACTTCAAATCATACAGCCGTTTAAAAATATATAGAATGTTAAATTAAATGACAAACACGAGACATGTCACCTTTTAGAGGCAGAAATGTAAAACCAAAGCATATGTTCTCCAACTATATTTGCTTCAGGATCAGCAATATTTTTGTAACCTCATTAGTGTCTTGACTTGGTTTTAAACACGGAAGGATGGATATACAAATAACTTACAGGTCCTCCGCGTGATATCCTCGATTATAAGTCAATCTCTACCAGCAAAATAAGTTAAGAACTCTGGGTTTAACTCTTACGGAGCGTTTGGGAGGTGAAGACAATGAGAAAAAACGTCAGCGAGCTGTTAGGAATGTGTCACAGTTTAAGGCAAGGCAGCAATAAACCCTGGCAGACGCTCCCTGCTATTCCCTCACTTCCCGCCACCCCTCTCCTTTAGATCAGAAAGATGATAAAGGAGAAAGGAAGAGAGACTTAGGCTTCAAGTTGGAGAGTTTTAAAGGGTTTACTAATGCTACTAATAAATGGAGAATATACACAAAATACACCAAACCAATCTCAAGTGCTGGAAGTGGAGTTGGCGTCACTCCAGCGGCAGAGCTGGGGGTGCGGGGCTGGCGGCTCCAGCAGGTACGCCATAGTTTTCAAAAGGCATCACATCAGGGTATTACATCAGGTGCTGCTCTATCCTGCCCTCCTCAGCCACCAAAAAGGATTTTATAGCATGAAGAACAGTCGATACTGCCTAATAATCAACAATTAATAGACTGAGCCCTGATCCAGAGCATCTTTAAGCACGTGGTTGCACATTCTCCTGCTGCAATAAGGATGGATTCTCTTTCTTCGCAGGCGCTGTAACAGCACAAAACAACCACGGTATAATATTTTGTTTGCAAGCCAGATTGCCAAAGTTTCAGTTGCATGTTTCATTGGAGAGAAAGGAAAAGGCATCAGCAAAACTTTGAAGTAAAATCATGAAGTGGTGAAGCGCTGCTTGCAGTTTAGCTTATTGCGCATCAAAGTTTAAACTTTGCTTTCAAGCTCGGTTTTCCAAACACGCTGTCACTCACTATCATACGGGTTGAAAATAAGAGAAAGCAAAGACGAAATGTAAATGATTTAAATGCATGCATATGTTCTTTTGTAAAATGCATAATGCATCTGCAAATTCTTCCTCATATTTTGGACACAAATCAAGGGGGAAATGGTTCACTTATGATACAGTGAATTTTTTATTTAACTCTAGTGGTAAAATGTAAGCGTTTCACTGTATAGCGGTTGTTGCTTTCTGTTTGTTTTTAAGCTTAAATATGAGCACCAAAAGCCTAACACAGGAATATTTATTCTCCAAATTATTCCCTGCCAACTTTGTTTGTTAAAAAATCCACTATCAGCACAAATAACCTTGCAGAGGATCTACATGACTAAATTGCACATTCTAGCAAAAATAAGTTCAGAGAACGTTACGCTTACTTGTAAGATATACTTTAAGTGATAGTCAGAGTAACACGCAGTGATTCACGTAGCATTCATGCCGTAAGCAATATAGGTGGAAGTCTGAAGAGGTGATTTTTCAATTAATGCAAATTCGGTTAATGGAAATTGTCCTGGTAGCAAACAGATCCTAAATACAGCAGCAGCTTCTACTGCTCTTTTGTATGAAGGCAAAAATACACATGTGCTATATTTCCAGAGGTGTCCTTTCCTGGAGCGGTGTAGCCAGGACCTTTTGCAGGGTGCTAACATCAAAACAGGTTATGAATTAGAGTTTGCAGCTCCTGGACTGCATTTCTCACACTAATTGCACCGTAACTGGGAGCAAAGGCAAAGCCATGCAAAAAACAATGACAAAGCCAGCAACCAAAACTAACGCTCAAACCCAACCAGATACTCGGGATCAAGCGCTTGGCCCCCGCGCCAAAGCCCAGTAAATTCTATGAGTTATCCAGAGCTACAGGTGGGCTTTACAGAGCCAGGCCCAGCTGCGGCTGGGACTAAAGCCCAGGCGAGCGAGCGCATGTAGATCCCGCTCCGAGCAGATGGGAGCTCCAGGGAGAGCAGCTGCGCTGGACGCCCCTATAGGTTATTCCATAATACACAACGCACCCGGCATGGGAGGCACAAACCATCGCCCGCTGCTGTCGGAGGGAAATCTCAAGCAAGGGAGACTTGGCGAGGCCGAGATTTCGGAAGAGGAGGGTCTGCACCCCACCTGACCCGGGGACGGGGGATTTTTGATAGGACTATTACAATCACAAAGCTTATAAAATATATTTGGAAAGGCTTTCGTGTTGGTTTTGGGATAGCATTCGAAGGCCCCAGGAATCCACTCCGAGGCCTTAAATCTGTGGCCAAACTCCAGCAAAAACCATATGTTAGTCATATTCCCCCCTTTTTCCTTCCCCTGTTCTTGCTCCATTTTAAAGGCCCACGCCCTGCGCAGTAAATGCAAGAGCCTCAAGGCAATAGGGGCTCATATACCCCTTCTCTTATCTGGAGAAATCCTGTGCTAATGATGTGAATAATCCCAAGTCTGCTTTCTGTCATTTACTGACTGTGACCTGCTTGTTTTCACCTTTACAAGGGGAATAACACCAGAAGGTTTATGTGCGCGAAGTACTCGGCTTTACATGTTCCTGCTACGGCTCCGCGTTCCCCCTCACGGGGACTGGAAGGGACCCCCTGTTTGCAGAGCCCCCCACCAGTGACGCTGCCCAAGGCAGGGGGAGGCGACAACTGCAAGGTGATGGGTATCTCACACTATTGGATAATTAACAGAAACACAATATTTTCCATCTGTTTTTTTTTTTTACCCCTTACCTCATTGAGGCAATAAAGTATATACTAGTAATTACCAACAGATTCTATTTCAACTTAGATATAAATATTTACTTCCAGCAGAGAACTTTCTTGCTTCAGCAAGAGGGTGAGGAGGCTGTGACTGTAACACCCTCCAAGTACTAAACTCCACCTTAAAGAATTTCACGTCTGGCTGATGCATCACGCCGAGTATCACAGAATCACAGGATGGTTGGGTCGGAAGGGACCTCTGGAGATCAACTAGTAGCTCAGTTTTATATGGTATATACCTAAGAAATCTTGATGCTCAAAAACTCAGCATGTGACAGAGACTACAGTCCAAAGGGGAGGAGACAGCACTTGAAACAAGAAATAATGAAAGATATTTAGGGGTTTTTTTTCAAAGCAAAGATGGAAAAGGGTGAGCAAATATATCGAAGGACAGCCTAATTTAGTGAAAGCATTACATAAGCATGTCTCTTTACAATAAACTGGAAAACTGTTTCTAAAGGAAAGCTTTCCCCAAGACAATGCTGACTCAAACTCATTTGCAGATGGATGTTCAAATATGCTTCTTTTAACTTGCACATCCAACACCATTTTAAGGACCTTTTTCCAGCAGTCTAGATTAACAGCACGGTTCAGAATATATTACAAACTCGTAAAAATATCAAGATTTGTAACACGATTCCTTAAGCACTGTATAAAAAAGAGCAGAAATGTCATTGAACCCACTTCTTTGCAAATCCTGTACAGTGTGTTATTTCTGTGCAATCTGTAAAAACACAAGTACAGAGCCTGAGGTTTCTGGATCTCGTGTAACAGTGGGTAGGAGCTCTTAGATCTCCAGCTATAATAAATATTGTATCCTACAGGAGCCCACCGGGAATCTCAGCTCCTGTGTTGTTCCACGGAAGATTGTGGTGTCAGGTATGATTAGAATCAACACTTTCCACTTATTCAGAGCTTTAAAGCTACCTACGCAGAACATTAACAACTGTTAATGAAAGACAATTAAGGGGATCTACAACAATGTGACATTCAGAACGAGTTCGTATTAACTACGGATACACAAGTACCTATTGTGCCTTTTGGATTTTTTTGGCTATAAATAAACAGAAGGTGTTTGGCTGCTCAGAGCTGCCCATGGCTCTCGCACGCTGTTTTTCAGCTGGCAACCCGTTATGTGAAGCGAAGGTGGCTTCCCCAGCTGAAAGCTCGTGTGTAACGCTGAAGCAATCAGACACTGCGCCGTCTGCATTAATGGACCGCTGGTACACGCGTCAGGCGGGTTGTGTGACACGAGAACAACTGTCGGTGACAACAGAGGACTGTACCCGTGACCATTAACGCGGCCCCCAGAGGCCCCGCTGCAGCGGGTCTGCAGATATGCAAAAAAATTACCTAGTATTTGGTTATTACGTTGCTCAGGTCGCAGTTATGCTTTAATCCAGCTATGACATCAACGTGGAAATCGCTGGGTTTCTTGTTTGTCAACAATTAGTGAGATGAACAAGGTGATCAGGCTCCGGGGGATTAAGCACCCTGAGTAACTTAAACTGCTTGGGGTCAATTCAACCTAACGCAGCAGCGTCTATAAATGGTTGATTTTTGAGTTTCACGGATGCAAGCGAAACTAACTTGCACGTCGCACCGTTTCAGCTGACGGATGCTTGTGTGTCAAAACACAACCATCTCAGAAGAGATTAATTGCTTCAATTACTACCAGCCTCGTCAGATAAACCAAAAGCAAACTGGGACGAGCAACGAGAGTCACTGGCAGGGCAGCAGCTCCCGCTCATCACGCTGCGCAGAGTCTCCAGAACTGACTAACCCACCCACAACCATCACAGGGCAGCACAAATAAATCAGCGTGTAATGACTCTGCTGCCTTTCAGCTGCCGTTCCCATACCCTTCCTCTCCAGTTTACTTCTCCTGCCTCCGGAAAACACCCACCAGCGTTTCAAGACATTAATGCTGCTCCATGTATCCCTGCAGCGGAGTCTTTTCCCAAGCCAGGCAACGATCCAGCAGCAAGTGCCCAGTCAGGAGTGTCAGGTCATTTTAATTTCTCCTCACATCTCCCCAGTCTATAGGGCATAGCTGTTTCTGGATGTAATCATGTATACTGCACTGGCATCTTGGAGCCTGCTGAAGTCAGTTCTGTCTTAAGGCTCTCTTCAAAAATCATCACATAACATTTCCTCAAATTAAATGAAATAAATCAAGTTGAAAATACTCCAAGTATGAGAGTTCTGCATTACACAGCTCACACACACATCTAGCAAGACAGATGAAGAGGATGGAGAGAGCACGAGTGCATCCAAGTGTGTGCTACTGCACCAACAAAAACCCCTGAGTGTATCCCACAAACTATCAATATTTTAGGAATAACTCATAAAACGTTTTTCAAATAAGTAACGTCATAAGTGTTTTAAATAGATATGATATTAACAGGATTGTGTCAGAAGTTATTCCATGAAAGAACCATAAGTTAAACCCATTTAAATATAAGCTGACAGAACACAGAAGCGCAAACCCAGCAGCGCCGGGTCCGTGGTTTTGCCGTTACCGAACAGGCGATGCCCTCTAAGAACAGCTTGTTGCGCGACTTTATTAAAACCTCTCAGCTGCCGTGAGGAACAGACCAAGGGCCAAACCTCCTCCTCGGCTTCAAAGCTCAGCATTATACTCAGCAAATCCGAGCGCAATCTCTATCTGCAACAACAAACCGTCTTTATGCCACGCAGGTAATTACAGGCTCAGGTCAAGGACTCCAGACCGTATCGGTTACATCTCCGGCAGCTCCGGTGTCGGTGACGCCGGGACTGTGCCCGGTGCGGTAAAGCAGGCACCGCTCGGGCCATCGCCCGCGGCAAAACGCGGCCTGGGAATTCCTCACGTTGGTGACTTCATCTGCCAGCTGCATTCACACATCTTTACTACCCGAATAACTGATCTCCGCTACTCCGAGGCAGCGCTTCCTGGGGAAGAGCGTTTGGGAATAAATATTTGATCGCGCCTACAACAGAAAAGAGCTCAGATGGTTTAAGGTGTGACAGCAGAAGTGTTTATTAAATTCCAAGTGAGAGTATTGCTGGACAGTAAGAATTTGTCCCATGGTCCCTATCTTGCAGGTGCGGTAGTGAACAATAAAAGACCTTTCACAAGGAGAGGGGACGCAAACTCCCTCCCCCTAAACCCTGAGTCAGTTCTTCTGTTCATTAAACCCTCTGCAGGCACCGAGCTATCGGTCCATGACAGGCCAGTCGCACACAAAAGAAAGCCAAGGACTAAATTACGAGCCAATTTAAGTGGGCATTGATTGAAGTAACCAGAAGAGAGGTCAGTATTGCCAGAGTTTCATGCAACAGTAATAAACAATCTTCATTAAAAAATGATGTGCAGACTACGCCAGGTTTTAGCAAAGAACATAAAGGTCCCCCAGCCCCACACACAATCCAAGAGGAAAAATACGCTCAGGATCTTTTCCTTCTGCAATTTAATTTTATTCATTAAAATCCTCTCATTTCCAACTTTTGTACTTGTCCTAAATGAGACAGAAACAGATCTGTGAGGAGGAGGAAAGGAAAAGCTTGATGCAAACCAGAGATCCGACAACTTCTTGGTCAGTATTTTCCTACTCTGCTCACAGTGCAACAAAATCATCACTTGACTGATAAATAAGTGTCAGAAAGCTCTTTGTATGAGGGAATAAACAAGGCTTTTCATAAACACACCCCCAGATGCGCACATTTATTTTTAACTGAGTTAGCAGCTCCGAGCGCACCCGAGTACCTGAGCCTGGGCGCATGTGGATCAGGTTAAGGGGCCGCTGAACCGTCACATCTGGGATCACAAACTGCTGCAGAATCCTCCCGCCTGAGCTTCTCCTTCCTGAAAGTTCAGTTGTCATTCTGCACAAACATCCTAACCTTCCTACGCCTTTAATTGCTGCGTTGCTTGGTATTAATACAGCTCTCTCATGTATGTAATATACGACATCAGTCACCCGCAGGTTACAGTTGGAAAATTCAGAGAGGTGCCTGGAAATGTTCAATTTCACATCCAGCCTGTGCTTGTATTTCCTAGATTAGTCTCTATCACTCTGTAGATATCCCCAGCCAGCAGAGAATTGTATCTAAAGCTACTAAGAGCAAAGAAAGGAACATAATTCCACGTATACAGGTGAAGTTTTCAAGTCAAGCCTGCAGAGGGGTTGTTTTGCTGCATTATTTCTATTAAAGGCCTCCTGCTTTATGAAGCTTTAAACTCAGTGTTGTCCCTTTAACGTTTCCAACCACCAATCTGGAACAGCATCTGGAATTACAGTGCATTTAATCCTTGAGGGTATATTCTCTCTATGATGCATATGACTAAAATGTGCGCATCGAGGGACAAATGTCCAGTAGCTTTAGGTGACGGCATTTTTACAACATTTTCTTAAAGATTAAAAAAAACACCCCACAAACAAAATACAAAACCAATAAGAATAACTTAGCAGAATTTTAAGTTGAGATAAACATATTGAAATACGCTTTTTAAAAATGTATCCAAGTAGTCTTTACAGATACTGCCATCCACCTTGGAAATGCCATTGCTTTTCATGTATTAGTGTTTTTATACTTTTGAAATGAAGATTGTGAGAAAATATTGTCACTAGTACACTGCCGCTTTACAGACACGTGAAAATCATAATTAAAAAAATTACACTAATTCCTTATTAAACACAAGAGAGTTGTCACCAGTGGGGGAGAAAGAGGGAAGGAATTGAGAATGGCAGAAGAAAAATGGCAGATGATGAACATGTACTTGAAATCCTTGGATGGGAAGAGCAAGTGATGGAGTCAGATAAGAGGAGGCGCCACGCCGGGCGCATCTCTAAGCAACAGGCAATCAAACAGCCAGATAAACATCTTCAGAAAGTGCAACAGGCTCAAGGGCCTGGGCCAGAGCTGCACAATCACCTCCTGGTTCAGCGTATTGCCCAATAAATTGGGTTTTCATATAGAATGTAAGTCAGTTAGGGCATGCCTCAGTAATAGCAGGAAATGAGAATACTCGCAGTAGTGGACTGTGACACAAAAAGTGCAACGTTGTATGTGAACAGCATTTAAAAGAAAATCTTCAGATTCAGAGCTGAGCTCGACGTAATCTTGTGCACCTCTCAAAGGTAGGAAGAGCAGAAAAGAAACATAAAACCCTCTTCTTCCCCTCGCTGGGCTCTGTTACAGAACAGCACAGGATCTCAAAGAGCAGGGCATGGGCTTCCTTGCTGCTCTGCAGCTGAATTCACACCCCAGCAGCATCACACATAATCTGGTGTATCCACCCTAAATTCAGGCCAGTAATTTCTGCATGGGAAAAGGACAGGGCCAGGCAACACGAAAACTGCAAAGAGATGGTAAAGTCCCCGAATCAAAAATCAATTCCAACCCAAACTGTCTGGCAGCGAAGTTAAATAAAATACTGCTATCAGCATGGCCCTAACAAAACCCATGTATTGTTTATAAGAAACTTATGAGGTGTTATAACCAAACTGAGTCACTGCTGTACAGTAAATATATTTTCAGTGTCATAACAATGTATACAATTGACTTTGGCAATTTTAATATGCGCACACATGCTAAAGGCATTACCAACAGAGCTTCATCACATCCACATGAGCCATGGCTTATTAAGGCCACGTCTACACCGCAGGAAAGGCTGTTTAGCACGGAGAGGTACGGTCCACGCCGTTCATTGTTCCCATTGTAGAAGGAACAACAGTTTTAGAATGCGTTATGGCTACAGAACGGCTCTGTTTCAGAATACACGGCCCTGCTATAGGTAACGGTGCCACTCTGTTCATACACAAGGGGGACAAAATACCCCCAAACACCCAGATCTGTGTGTGTATCAGTGGCCCAGTCACACCAATGGTGGAGAACAGCTCTGCCATTAATCACCCTGATCCCACGCACAGAAACACCCTACGAGTCAAGCTGTAACCTTTTAGGGACAACAGGCACATATGAACTAGCCCAAAAATAACCACAGCTGATGCGTTTGTCTTCTTCTGTATCAAACCATTATTTCCAAAATTACTTTGCCATGTACTAAAACAAATACAATTCCCTTTGACTAACCAGCCTAAGATGTTTGTGTAAGCCCGACATGAATTAATTTAACAAGTTTTAAATATCTGAAAATGGAATTTATAACGACAATCCTCAATACCCAAAGTAAATTTAGTTATTATTGAACTCAGTTATAAACACATCTAAGAAATATCCTGTTTGCCAAATTAATTTATTTGGGTATTACAATACAATATCTTGGACTTAGAATCTATATCAATAGCAGAGCTTGGAACAGGAGCTTTTATTTTAACTCTGTGTAAAACATCCTTCAGCAATGAGGTTCTGGATGTGTTAGTCTCTCTTTACAGTTCAACCTCAATCCAATCAGCAGTCTCCAGGGATTTCCAAATCGCTGAAGATTAAAATCCTCTCTGACTTGACTGTTTGACTAATGCTGTGTGTTTAATAATTCTACTTGTGAGAGATTTTATTTGACAAAATCCTGCTGTGTGGAGCCCGTCAGAGGTTCTACAGCTGTACTGGAGTGGAAAGCTCTGCTGTCCTTGTTTCTTTACACACACTATACCCCACCACTGAGAAAAGAAGAAAACTATATAGTACATCTATTACTATGTTGATATTAACACAACCACTGTGATATTAAATTTACATGCTCTTTTAGAGCAGGACAGTGAAAAAGTTCCTATTACAAAAACATAAGATAAACTATCCTGTTGTCTTGACTGGTTGCAAAAATCAATTACGTTTATGATTACATTTCAATGAAAGCTATTTTATAAATGAGATGGAACTGTAATATTCTGTGCTTCAGACATTCATTAATAAAAGCATTTCAGTGTTAGTATTTACAAATGTTCCACTTTTTAGTTTAGGCAGTTTTTAGCATTTGAAAGCTTATGTTAAGCTTAACATAAATATTGTGTTCGCATGTTACAACGACCTTGTGACTTCAGATTTGAGCAGTAAGAGGGAAAAAGAGTCATCATGATAGTAGCTTGCAGTAAGTATTTGTATAAAACACCACTTACCCTGTTGTGCAGCTGAAAATATGATATCCTTTTAAGAGTATGGCAATGGTTAGCAAACATGGTATCAGACAAAAAACAATGAGATTGATGAATGCCATGAATAGCAAAGAAAACATGAAATCAACATGTTCCTACCTGAGGTAGCATCAATCACTGTGGAGACTCCTCTGCGATCAGAAATGGGCCGCGCTGAGCCCGGCATGCTCACAGGCTCCGAGCGAACCGGCTGGATCCTGAAGAACAAGTTATAGTTACCACCTGTGTCACAACCATGCTCAGGAGGGCTGTAATTAAACCACAAACCCAAATCAGCTGAACCAATTAAGCAACTGCTTATTTTAACTTTTGTTTTCTTTTGCTTTGTGGAGCCAAACCCTGGAGAAATCCGCGCAGAGACAACCTGAGGCTCCACGGAAAGTGAGCGTCCCCAAACCAGGTCTCTGAGGTGCTTAAAAAGCCCCCGTCGTCCTACCCAAACTGCTCTAAAAGTCTCCATCGCCCCCTGAACAGCAGCGCTTGCTCTGTCGTTTTAGGAGAAAAAGACACATTTGTAATTGTCTGTTCCTTTTGTAACGTATACCCGTATTCATTAAAAAAGAGAATCTGCTTTCTTTCTGTATTTGTATACATACATGCAATTAAAAAAATAATGTATTTCACAGCTATATCCTTATTGTGGGAGTAACTACGTGCAAGGAGAAATCTCACAATTCAAACCCGTGTATTTTCTCCAAGGACAATGTGCCCAGATTCAATGGATTATCCACCTCTCCTGCTCCACTTGGTTCAGACCGAGTCGCAGACATCCAAGTCCGTACCACAGAACTTTGGACTTAAATCACAAGCAGAGTGAGAAGCACAGAAACTCGTGAAATCTTGAGAGTTACGGGACAGGGCGCAGACACGTGGTGCTTAAAACACTGCTACAAAATCACCAGCTATCAGTAAATATAAACCCGCATTTACCTTCGCTCTCCTTCCTTCCCCTGCTCCACCTCTCGCCCCCAATGCCGAACCAGCCAATGTGCAAAACCAGATTAATTAAAAACATGAAAAACAATGACAAGGAAGGACGCAAAGGAAGGAAAACAATAACGGGGAGGAAAAAGCCACTCAAGAAGTTGATTAGTGTTCCACCACGGACTGTGTCACAGCCACCATCTACACCTATGGCGTGAAGCTCCCACTTATATCTGAGAAAATGAATTTATTAAGCAATGCAGAAACTATGAAAACCAAGACAACGCTGAGCAAGGCCCCAGGACTTTGTACGCATCTTTCACTGTCATTTACCCAAGAAGGGGCAGCAGAAAGGAATCGAAGTTGCTTGGCCTGGGTGAGTTTTTCTTGTTGTCAAGTCCCACGTTCTTCCAAGACTTTCATCTGGACAAGCCTGATGAAAACTACTACACATTCTACACAGATGGCCTCATTTAAGCATGAGGCGAGTAATTCACACAACAAATGTGGAACAGCTTGGAAACGGGTTTTATTTTTACCTGAGACTGTTGAGATCCAGATCATCTGTATCGAAGTCCAGGAGAGGCTGCGGGGTGTCGCTGGGACCGTGCGACTGCAGCACGGAGGAGCTGGATGAAATGACGGTGGTTTGGCCTGAGGGATGGATTGTTTTGAACTGGAACTGGGGGCCCATCCACAGACGTCGGTGAGGCCCAGTGTGAGTCACTATTTCGACCTGTGGGAACACGGGGAAATGCTTAACAAACCCCAGCAATACACTGAGTGGTTCCTGCAGTACACTGAACCCCCAGAAGCCTGCCGTGTTTTGTGCCATCAGGTCAGGGGAACACTGAAAAAGGGACAATTTGGAATGTCTTTGCTAGAGAAAGGACGATCTAACCAAAGCAAGAGCTTCTTGTGAAGCCTTGAGAGCCCTTGAAGCACCAGCTTGAGAACATCACACCGCAGCTCTTAAACTGTTCTGAAGGCCGACGCTCCACCCTGGTCACCACATTGCCTGGTCCTGGTCAGTCCTCACCTTGCCTTTACAAAATACATTGAATCAGAGAATCTTTTTGGTTCAAAGAGCCCCTCAAGATCATTGAGTCCAACCATAACTCACCTCTGGTGCTACCCCACGTCCCTGAGAACCTCATGTCCGTCTGTCCAACCCTCCAGGGATGGTGACTCCAGCACTGCCCTGGGCAGCCTGTTCCAATGCCCCACAGCCATTTGGGGAACCAATCTCAACCTCCCCTGGCGCAACTTGAGGCCGTTTCCTCTGCTCCTATCACTTGCTGCTTGGGAGAAGAGACCAACCTATAGCTCAAAACGCTAAAAAGCCATGTCGTGTTGCAACAAGCAGGGACCACATCTCTAACTGCATCTCCACGGAGCAGACAGAGGAACCCAGGGTTTTCTGCTCAGATCCCCTCAGTCTGAGCAGGTCAGGGATGCGCTTTCAGCCAACAAACTGCCCCAGCTTTGTCACGGCTGCCTTTGAAAAGTTCACACATTAAACGGCGCCGCTTCACATGTAAACAGTGTGAACTGTGTCTCAAATCCAAGCTCGTAACTCCTGTTGGCGTATCCGCGGACACCTCTGGCAGAGACCATCTTGCTGCAAAGGGCTGTAGCAAAGAACAAGGGCAAGTGTGCGGCGAGAGATGGGCCAGTCCGGGTCATGCTCGGCACGCTGTACGTGTCATATAGACATCCACGTGCAAGGGCAGACACACACACATACATATTCACTTAACCAAAAATTCCAGCAATTAAAGCAGAAGGGGGTATTCAGATTTTCCTCGAAATATTGGCTCCCGGTGAGAGCCTAGAAATGAACTTTTGAAAATTGTTTCAGTAAAAGAAGCACCCAAAATACTTTAAAAATATCTTTTCACACTGATAACTATAAACCAATTCTGGCAAACTCCTGAATGACCCAGCTATAGGAATTCAAACAACCACAAAAATTTAAGATGGTAACGTTGTTGGACATGTAGATGATCAGGAAAATGTGGCCTTAGTAAATAAAAGGCTAAACAAAGCATAAGACCTCTGCAATACAATCTGAAAAATCAGAAAGAGCCCTTAAAGATTAGAAAAACGAAATAAGGCATGAAAACATTAAGCTCTGGTGACCTCCCACTTTTAAGATGACAACAACAGACTATTACATCCCTATCAATTACTGCTAAAACAATGATCAGCTTCACAGCAAAAATGCAATTTGGGGAAGAAATGAATGACAATATGTTTTTGTGTCTATATGCCATAGGTGTGCATTGGTAGCAATTCTTATCTCTTCAAGAAGGAGTTCTGAACACTGGAGAACGTTGCGCTCAGTTCCCTGCTACCGGAGGACGACAAATGCGCAGCCTATTTAGCACTATTTCCATCTTTGCATTTATCTTAGCGTAACTCAGATTGACTGCCGACGTTTCTGAGGCAAGTAGCTTTTATGTAGCAGCGTAAATTAGGCCACAGATAAAGTAATCTGTATATTTTAAGCTTGAAACCATCAGTGTCACAGAGCCGAGAGGTAAACAGATGCCTCTGCAATTTTACTGAGGCTACGGCCAGATGTTCCTATTCACTCTCCTGTTGTGTGCAGGACAAACATATTGTATCTACTTCACACTGACAGCACACATTACCCACTGTTCTAATTGAAAAGTTGAAGTGAAGGGCAGTGTTTTTTCACGGCATGCTGTTACTGTTGATAACAACACTTTAATTTTGAAAAACATCCTTGCACTTTAGGCTTAATCTAAAGTGGCTGGCTAAGAGAACGCTCGCATCTTCGTGCTCAAAAGGGCTATCAGCGCTCCTTTCACTTAGCGAAAATCAAACCATTCCAGAAGCGTTCCCTGAATTATCTGTGCTCTGACATCACTTGGGATTTATTTTTTCCTTATAAATATATTTACTCTTCTAGAGGGATATATGTGTTGAAGTTCGAGCAGGCTTAAGCTCCTTTGACATTTTATCTCTTCCAAGAATTAGTAATAAACCAACCCCTACACTGCGCTTTCACTTCACTCCCTTTTTCCTGGGGTTGCCCAGGACACCAGAAAGTCACCAGAATGGTAAAATAAGCCAAGAAAATAAACGGTACTGGAGGGGATAGGTGGAAAACTACAGGTGAAATCTTGGCCCCAAAGAGCTCAGTGATAAAATTCCTGTTGACTGCACTGATTGAGTAGTTTCACCATCTTTATGCTCTGACAAATCAGAGACAGCAGCAGCAAATGAGATATATCATGGGCAGCCACATCTGAAAAGTGAGGGCAGGTAAGTGGATTCACATGAACAGATTCCCCAGGGAATTCCACTCCTGGAACGGTACATGTGGAAACTTCTCATTTTAGGAAAAAGCTGGATATGATTTATTCACCAGTGGGAGAAGCAAATCACATCCATGAATATTTCATATTTATGCCATAGACCCTAGCAACACATTTAATGCATCGCTCCCGTAACAACGTTGTTCTTAAGCCAAAGGAAACCCACCTAATTTGTAAGGATGAATTCCGTGTACCAGGTACCCTGTAATTGCTTTGGTAAATCCAGAGCGTTTGGAATTTTTATTCATTTATTTAACTCTAACCTTTTCTTTCTACCAGGAACTAATTCTCAGTGTATTATTCATGACCTACATTCTTAAAATGAAGCTATGTTTTAAGCCAAATAGTCGTGTAGGTACCGAGTTCTTAAAGAGAAGCTTAATTGACTGAAACAAAGCAAGAATGGATAAAACTACAAAGATTTAACCTCATCTAAAAATAATCCGCCAAGCAGGGTCATTGTAAAGCGCTACGGCATTTGTATGCAGCCATAACCCACAGGAATAATCAGTAGGAGATGCAGTAACTGATAACCAGGAAAAGAAGGAAGCAAACCAGTTATCTACCATTTTTCTGTTAAAACGCAGCCAGTATCGCACAGGTCACAACTGAAAAGGCATCGTTGTTTTGTCAAGCCGACTTCCCTTATCCAGGTCTGAAAAGGACCATGTCGGGAGGAAAAGGTCACGTTTTGTCACCACTGTGATCTTCCTACTGCAGCCGGAACTGCCCCAGGACGTGACCTGTGCCAGCACTGATGGGCCTTTATATGGCTTTTAATACAGTTTAAAAGGTAAAGACCATCAAATTCATCCCACGTTAAGTCGGGAGTGAAGTCAGTTTTACACACAGCAATGCCCACGGCCTGCTGGAAGCTCGCTTTCCATTTTGAGCTGTGTATTTTAGATCCAGTGGATCCCAGCGCCGTTGCCCTGGGGACGGGAAGGACGTGGGGCCGTACCTGGGACAGCCACTCCTCATCCTCCTGCCCGCTGTGGTCAGACGCCAAACTGTCGTAGGACTCGTGGCGAGTGATGGGCCCGGGGCTCCCCGGCGGAACCACTGAAAGACAGAAAGAAATAAAATTAATAAGTCAGGTTTACTGTGAAATGCTTTTTAAAATGAGCTTTTTCAGCCAGATACTGGTATAGCGATGTCTGTCTTTTCCTAAATCTGTGACAGTATGTTGGAGCACAGAAAGAACTCAAATATTGACAGCAAAAAGGACGAAAAGATTGGATGTGTACACACAGCCACTATGATAACCCGACTGGCTCTTCTTTCAGCCTGAAGTACTTAATGAACATATAGAGTACTTAATGAACATACAGAACAGCCCAATACGGACGACAACCACCTATCTTGAGGAATCCTGCACTGAGAAATGTCAGTGTGGGAGCCTTTTCTACAAACTTTTCAGAATGTGAACTCCACCAAGAGCACAAAAGGTAATACTATGTAATAATTCTGAACAGATAAGAAAGACACCATTAAAAACTTATGTTATGCAACAACAGCTTTTTTACTCTGGTAAAACAAGAGTTTTATGCCATAGCCTTGAGATACCGGACAATCCTAAAATTACAACCAATATTTTTTACCCTCTCGTAATTGAAAAAATGACTCAAATTTTTCAAATTGATTTTAAAAAACTATATTATGGGGTTGACCCTTATGTGTCAACTTTCCATCCACTACAAATTTTTACAGCCATGTTGTAAACCCCTAATAACAGGAGTTTCTAATGGCAAAGCAGGCACAATTGTGACCATAAATACAGAACGGCGCCGCTATAATATAAACAGCACGGGGTTTTCATAAATCCATACGCTGTGTGAAATGCTGGGATTTTCATGCTGGTGTGTCAGTGGGTGTCCAACCCAACCTCAGCTCTGGAGCCATTTCTGACACCTCCAAATCGCCGTGTGTCCTTATTCCAAAACCTGCAACATGCTAAATTCAGTTCAGGGCTTAACTTATTAAAGAATTATTTCAAGTGCTATATACATTAGGATATATTCTTACAAAATGTCGAGTTTTTCTCATGAGATACTTTGCATCTGCCACACTCATTGACATCAGTACGATCTGTTCTCGTGTGTATGCGGCCATGCACCTCAGCGACCGCAGCATTGGGGTTCATCAGTTTGCAAGATAATACAGAATCACAGAATGTTAGGGATTGGAAGGGACCTCAAAAGATCATACAGAAACTAAATCAATCTGCTCCGTTCCAACAGTCACAGACCTAATCTGATAACTCACGGAGGTGTCTGTCCAGCCCATACCAAGCACACACACCTTCCGAGGTTACAAACAGCTGGTGATTCACAGTAAACATCTGAATATGAAATTGAGTGCCCTTGCCCCTGCCAGCCGGGATCTCCACGCGTTTCCCGTTGTGCTGATCTGCCCTGTATCTGTTTCCCTTGCAGTGAATGGTGGGGATGCGGCTGATCGACTCCCGGCTCCCCCTCCTCAGCTCCGCTACAAACCGCTCAGGACTCGGCCACATGTTTTTGCTTTCAAACCAACGGGAACTTTATGGACTGTTCTGAATATTTTGTTCCTGTTCCTTCTCTCCCAGGGGCAACTCCTGGAGCTGTCAGGACTGGGGAAGCTGCTGTTCGGGGCCACGCTGCAAACACGAGCTCAGGGAGCAGTGTCCACCCTGCCCGGTCACTGTGTTTCTCCCTTGTGTCACCTGCATTTCGCTGGAAAATCAAAACAGCATTAAAGCGGAACATAAATTCAAACGTAAAGAGTTTCGGCCCAATGCTGTGTGGCCTTTCCCCGGGGAACCGCGGCTCTCGCAATAACCCCCGGCTCGGTGCGGTTTCGGAGCGCGGCGTTAACTCTTTCCACCGAAAAAAGTGACGACATGCTGAATTGCACAAAGCAGCTCTGCCCTGGAGTTCACCAGCAGGGCAACAGTGATAAAGCCCCAGCTGAGGTCAAACCTCAGTAATTTATTTTGCTATTTAATAAAATCGCGTTTACGCACCACACCTCTCCCAAAAGCAGGCGTGGAAAGGGTCTGGTTTTGATAGCGGGATGTGAAGCAACGGTCCCGGCCTCACCGCGGGCAAATCCAGCTCCACACACACACACACACACGGGCATTTCTTAGGAGTTCAAACAGCCTTGAAGTTCCAGGAACAAACATGTTCTAAAAATGTAAACCTGATTCTTCATTGCTGGGTCACAAACCTTTCGCATTGGTGTCGAGTTCCAAGACGAGATTAATTTAAGTCTGGAGGGACATTTCCAGGAATTGGAGCTTGAAAATAATCTTTCATCTTGCAGATTAATTCTTTGGAAATCTGAATTCACGCTGGAAATGATGGCAGGCTCGCACACATCAGCCAATCTGTCCTTACGCTGGGACACAGAGGTTTTTCAGTTTCCATAACATTCAAATTCTACTTTCTAGCCTCAAAATCAAAGGTGCTGGTGCTTACCCAGCTGATATTGCTCTGGAACTTCAGGACCTGATTTCCACAGTTCAATGATTAAGTATGAAAAAGGCCTCATTGTTTTGAAACTTTGCCATGCTACAATATTTGTGCCAAATAAAGAAAACAAGCAATTTTGGTTAAGCTCAGGTAATATGCACAGCCATTCCTGCCACACGAGCACGGCCCAGATACACATGCCTGACAAATACTGGAATCAACAAGCAGTGGTTTTGTTCATAGATGGTCTAAATATACAATAAATACCTAGACCTAAGACAACGCTTTATTCACCCAAAGATTATAAATTGTCATCTTTCAGAAGCACAGAAGTGTTGGAACAAAGAAACGCTACAGCTCAATTGTAGCGTGCGCACTTATGGTTTTAATTTGTGAACAATAAATCATTAGTTTTACTTAGTTTTGTGTACTTCTTGAACCAAAAGGTTTTAATTTTCTCATTTATATAAATGAGCTTTACACAATTCAATTTAATTGAGAGTTATATATGACATTCCCAACGTGCTCTTCTCTCAGGGATGCATGTTTGTCCAAATTAAGAGCAAACAAAGGCATTTGCAGACTCTAAAGGCTGTTTGTTCTGTGCCTGCAGATACCCAGAGCGCTCTCCTTTATTCCAACTGAAAACACAAAACTTAGAATTTGAAATAAGATTCTAAAACCTAGTAGAAATCGGGTCATTAAGTCTGAAGTCTGTCCCGTGTCCACGTGCAGCATTTAGTGGCGTCCAACAGGTGAGCAGAATAAAAACCACCCATCCCTTGGTTCCATAGAAATCACACACCAATGCGATTTTGATGCTTTTTCTGCAGTTCCTAAGTTCTATCTAAAATGACCATAGGCGGTTTAGAGACCTGAGGTAATCATGTTTGTCAACATGCTTCGGGAGCACTTAGAGCTGAGCTCCGCAATGGGAATGATTTCCTCGGCGCGAATTCTGGAAGGACCGGCGAGTTTGGTCTGGTGCATTCATTGCGGCGCATTACCCACCACAAGCAGAATGTGCCCGTTCTGGTTCAGGTCTAAGGTGGCGGCTTCAAATGCAACAGGTTCTCCTTATTTTCCATCAGACGGACGTGCCGGCGCTTTGGCAGAGCCGGGGTTGGGTATCGCACAGCTGGATCTGCCACCGAGCCCAACAGCTGCTCAGGGAATTCTACCCCTAAACCTCCTGTGCAGGTCGGTGCCTCCGGCTCTGCCTCTGCTCCAGCTTAACAATAAAGCCAAGACCAGGTTTTCCTTTCAGATGGAGCGCTGTTCAAAATAAACTGTTTGCAGTTCGGTGGTATGCTCTATGTATTTTTACTTGTGGGTACATGTTACTGAACAAAGTTCTGGTTTTTATGCGTGTTTCAGCCTGTAAAGTTCTGCAGGGTCATGCCATGTAAATTCAAATATCTTCTTTCACCCAGAACTTCTCCCTACTCATTTTTTCCCCGTTAGGGCTTTCTGAGATTCTTATACACATAAATGTCATAAAATTAAGCTTAAAAAACCCCATAAACCAGGAGTTTATCCAGCCTAACAGTTATTTCACACCACCAACTGACTTACAGATTTATTAATTCATTATTTGTATATTGCCCACAGTTTATTAGGTGCTTTATAGACCATCCGTTCTCTGTATCAGCACTTAAATCTTAAAGGAATAGGTATGTCTGTAGTCGGGATGTGAGTTCTCTGTAGATTTTCCCCAGCTCCGATGGCTACAAGAGCAGGAGATGTTCACCACGCTGCACTCTCTAAAGCTCCCATAAGAAATCAGTCAAGTTAAACCAGTTAACGCTGGGGAGAGCTGGAACCTGGTTTTACTCACCGTATGGAGTATTTAAGGCTGTTTAAACACTCAGACTGGGAGCAGGCTCTCGGTTCTGCACCAAAGGACAACGTATCTATTCTTCCCTGAGTTAAAGAATAATTTCAACTGCACGAACCAATGGCGAAATCCATCTGATGGCCATCTTTAAAGAATTAAGGAAGAGGTAACTATTTCTATAATTCACTGACTTCAAAAGTATGTTTGACATTATTGTCGGGAAAATTATGTTAACCATGGATTACTGTTACAATCAAAGTATGTAGTGAGAAGTCAAGAGGCTTAGTAGTAAATTTTCAAAGCGGTGCGTGGGGATTTACCCGTTTGACTCCCATTAACGTCAATAGGAGTCGCGCGGCTAAATCCCTGTACACTGCTTTGAAAACTGACCCCTTCGTGTTGATGGACCCCTCTCTAAGAAGTTCCAGATGACCATGTAAGCATAGTAAAGAACTGTTTCAGCATGTGCCCTTGTTCATTATTGTTGTTTGTACACATCTGAAAGTGTTTTAATTCCTATACGCGGTGCTGTTTCCAGCATTTAGTTTATAAAATATGGATTAAGACGGGCAAGTGCTCGCTAATCTGATGAAGCCGCGCACATGCCCAGGTGTATATTTGCATCGAGAACGTAACACACATTGGCAGCATCCAACGTACCTCACAGAGTTAATTTTTATCCATCTCGTCTATATTATTCCACAAACACCAATTATGGCTGAATAACGTAGCAGGATTTACTCCAGTGCTGGTGTGCAATGATGCAGCACTTCACCCCAACCACTCTGCGCTCCGTCAGAAATCCCATCTGCTTCCCTTGCCCACCTTGTCCCGGCTCCCGGAGGCAGCACAAAGTGCACGTTCCACTTTTAGGGAAACTTCAGTTTTCGCTTAAAAAAGACCATGAACTACAATTCCATTTGAAACATCTTTTCTGGAAAGGAAGGTGATCCAGATGAGCTTGCGAACTATTATGCCTCCAAGTGTAACAAGTAAACCCAAAAATGCCATTTTCACTGTTTGTGACTATTGCCAGCAAACCCCAAACGCACACAACAATTCTGTAAGAGAAACGCACGCGTGGAATCAGTTTCACTTGAAATTTTTAAACTGTAATCAAAATAGATGATATATATATATATATTTAAGATCTGCTACAGTATTAAACACAGTAAAAAATTCCAAATGTGAAATCTCTTTTCAATTGCCAAAATTTTTCTACAACATTTTACCTGTATCACGTATATTTTCACATATATATATATATATATATATATATATATATGCACACCCCCATATTTTCATGTAGTATTTGGAGAGAATACCTCAGTCAACATAACCACTTAATTCCCTGAATTCTGAAACTCATTTTCCTGTATAGAAGAGTCCTTCTGAAAAATGTCAAGGAATTATCAATCATTCCCAAAGGATCTGGATCTTTAAATGACATCTACACGACTCCTTTGAAACTAGTGATGCAGAGACCCAGGAAGTAGGTTGTATTTTTTTATTAGAAGGCACTAACGAAGTAGAATTTCAAGAGAACACCACCCTAGTTAGAGGCGATCTGAAGTGAAAAGAATAATGGCAAGTTGAGAATCTAGGAAATATATTTAAAAATTCCCGTCTGGATAATAAGGTTAAATATATGTACCCAAGTAAGTACAGGGAATCTCAGCTGTGTGCTGGTCGTACACAAAACACCCAAATAACAACAAAGCGCAGCTTCCCGTCTTGAAGCGCATCGTGCTAACAAGTAACAGAGGGTTGGCTGCAAGACTCTTGCTGAGAACAGAGGCGAAAAACCTGACGGAATCATCGAAACGTGACATGTCTGGTGACAGGGACTCTACCCAAAGGCTGGTTTTGCACCCGCTCGGTGGGGACGGAGCTGCTGCCCCATGTGCCGCCCCACGGATCACCCGGCTCCATCGCTCTGACTTCGCATGAATGGTGGGATCTTTCGTGCAGTTTTAAGCCCATAACAGTGAATCGACACAATTCTGTGGAAAAGCCCTCACCGGTGGTTCACAGGTACGTCTGAAAGGCTGGTAGTTTAGGCCGCGTTCATATGATCAGCACATAAAAACGATGGCAGACTAAAACGTTAACCCATACACCACGGCTTGTCCCAACTCCTCTCCAGGCTTCACAGCATGGCAGCTCATCTCAGGGTAAGGCCAGAGAGCTCTGCTTAGATAGTCTGCATCGGGAGATTAGCTTAAACTGGCCAGCTTTGCTCTAAGTGCCGCCAGTGCTGCTGCAGAACCAGTAAAGCCCAGCACAGCCACAGCAACGGGCAACTGGGAGCACAAAGTGCTGAAACCGCTGCAAAGCGCGTCTGAGCGTGGCCACGCGGAGATGCTACAGAACCAGAGCAAAAAGGCTTTGAACACCTCGTAACTACACGAGAGAGTAATTGTTACAGAACGGGCTCTGGTTTTGATCAGTTTTATTATTTGGAATCAAGCTCCATTGTGATAGACATTGAACATACCCACAGCAACTGCAGCTCTTGCCCCACAGAACAGGCTCCATGCACACGCACTATAGCTATGGATATAGCGAGGTACATATCGTGATGTATATCCTTTCATAGAGTGAAAGTATTAAATATGCAGCATTACATTTGCAGCCACAAAAGAGTGCAAGAAGAAAAACCGAGGTAGAAGGCTGAAAAGCGGTAGAACAGTAAGCGTAATGATCAGTCCCGGTTGATTAGCCCATTTCTAGACCAGCACCGCGCTGCTCCACACATGGAACAAGGTTTGCAGAGCAGAACGACCAGAGTCCTCACTGTGTGCTCGGGGTAACTCGTACGACAGCACCTGGGCTATGATTACACGCATAACAGCTTGTTTTTCATAGTATATGTCTTCATATTCACGCAATTATTTAATACACTCACTCCTGCTTCCCACTGCACAATGTTCACCAGCTCTATGTCTGGAATTTTTGTTTCCAACGATGGAATGTCGGAACGGAATATAAAATAGGCCATAAAGAACCGCAACGTTGCTCAGAGACAAAAGTCTCGCTCAGGGTGCAGCGCGTTCATTGGAGGGAGCGGGAAGTGCAAACATGATGTCAGAGCTGCAGAGATTAGCTGTATAAATTGTGTTATCGTTCAGCCCAAACAAACAGCGAGGAAAAGCCGACCCCCTCCCTTTGAAGACAATGAATAGTTACTGTGTTTGCCTCCTAACAAAAGCCATTTTCAGTGAAACGCAAGATATGTACATGTTGGTCCAGAAACGAAAATCTGTTGTAACAGCCAAAAGTCAAAGGCAGCTATAAATACAGAGCTTAATCTATTCAAGAATCCCTTAACGAAGTCTATAAAACTGATTATATCTTCAGGTCTAACTCAAGCGCAAATTCTTACTCAGAAATAAGTAACAGCCCTGCGAGTGTTGCTTGGAAACCAGTACAGGAACAAAGGACGGGAATACGGAGTACTGGTTTGAATTCTAACATCGTGGAGTATGAATTACAGTGCATTTAGAATAAACAATTAATGAGACAGCAGAAGCCTCAGCTACGTGTCCGTTTTTCGGAGGGAGGAACCATTTCCAGAAGCGGTCAGAGTGGGATACAGGAACACTGCATCATTCCTTCGAACACCACACAAATGGCCTTTGATTATTTAAAGCCAGTTGCAAAGATCTGTCTTCAAAACCTCCTATTGGAGGTTTAATAGCAAAGAGGTGCAAGTACACTTACCAGCAACACTACAGTAAAGTAGAGACTTTTGTTTTAACAAAATCTATATTTACACGATTACATTTCCTACGGTTGAGGGCAGCTGTAATTAATGGATTTCCCTCCTTCCCCTAATGCAGTCATTTGTCAATTTAAACATGGAATGTCCAATCAATTTTGATGTATTTAGTAAGCAATTTGTCAAAGAGTACTGCATATTAGTTAATATAGTAATTCTTGTCCCTGGCCCACTTCTGACAACTGCAGGTCCTCTCCATAAAATTGGTCCTGATGAGCCAAAACTCTTGCCTAGAACATGAAGGTGCCCTTTCCAGAGCCAGAAGTGATTTCTAAATCACTTCTCATTTATGTATTACCTTTTTTTGGGCAGTTTTTGGTCCAATTTCAAGTGCTTGGCTCAGCTTTGCTCCACCGGCAGCCGAGTAACACCAGGGGATGGTATTTACCTTATGGGACACACAGATAGCATTTCCCTCCTCTGTTGTGATTAGATTTAGGAGCTGCTCAGAACACAAGCAAATAAAGAGGGGATACTAGAGACACAAATAAGGTAAAAGGTTATGTATAAAATCTGAGGAGGGTAGGAGAGAAACATCCAGCACCTCACACCCACTAGAAGACCTGAGGACTGTAATACATCCAGGCTTTAAAACAATAATAAGTAAATAAACCAAAAGCAAGTGTGAAATCTGCTCTGTCAGAAGTTGAGATTTTCGGGACTGGTTATTTTCACTCTGACCAACTGCAAAAGGCCTCTAAGAGTCGTGAGGAGCTCAGCGAGGCTTCCCGCAGGCCAGCAGGTTGGGGAATTTAACACAGAAGTTCACTGCAAAGCCACGAATTTACAACAAGGTCCAAATCTCTCACTGCCCACCCACCCCCTGTGCTCTCCGCCCCGGCCGCGATGCAGCGCTCAGGTGGGGCCGAGCACATCTTGGGATGCAGGTTTGCGCAGCAGATGTCCCAGCTGACCCCACAGCAAGGAAACAGCTGTGCTAATCCACTCACAAACGCCCTTGGGATAAAGGTCGTGGCCACTTGTTGTACAAAATATTCCCTGGAACAAAGGTTCCTTGTTACTTCCTTATTAGCTGTGAACGTAACTTTAAGATTCCTTAAAAATATCTTAAAAGCTGAACTGTGTGTAAATAACTAAGTGCGGTGTTTTTCGAATATTCTCTTTTCGTCACAGGGACTCACTGGGTCTACTTTACACTTTTCAGAGACTAAGGAAGATTTTGGTCCTGGGTTTTGGCATCAAAGCGCGGATTTATGAAAACCTGCCCATCCAGCCCTCCGAGCGGAGCGCCAGACGTTTCATTGTTCTGCCCGTCTGCTGACAGAGGTACTCTGTGCTAAAAAGCACACTGAGGATTTTTCAATGACCCGGGGGGGCAAAGGTCGCTTATTATAAATGGATAATGAGACCTAATGCAATGTTCCGAGTGTGGACAAAGAAAGGGTCTATCCATAGCCCCTTGTGACTTGGTCATTCAGGCTTTTATTTCCCCTGCACACTTAATGGAGCCAAACAATCGGCAGAAATGCTATACAGGAGCGGAGAGGAACTGCTGCATTCTACCTCTGATAGACAGATACAAATAGTGACCCTGAACCGGCGCCAGAACTCCTCTCACCACTGACGTGGCAGACAGATGTAACATTCACCCTCACCCCCTATTTAGCCATTTGCTGGCAATTAAAGTCCCTGACAGCAGCGAGGGCACATCAAACCGCGGGCTGCGTGGCGGGCCAGCCCGTCGCGGTGCTGCAGGTAAGCGCAGGCAGAGAAAGCCCTTTCAGCCCGGGTTTAACAGGGGGAAGCTAACAGGTGTCTCGGGCTCTTTTGTGCGAATCCCGGGTTGACTCCATTTTTTCAGAAGCTTCACTGAGTAGCTTCAGGTAGAATAAATCCAGAAGGCAAATAAAACTTCAAAGCAGATCAGACAGACACAGATTTCTCTGTTAATGACATTTTTACTATGTTCTCTAGATTATTTTTTTGTCTTTAGCGTTTATTATTCTTCTTTCATGCGCATTCCTCACCCGTCTTAAAGAATTCCTATTATGCGAATTAAAACCTGAATTAAAAGTCTCCACTGTAATTCAAATAATACAAACTCATTATTTTGTCAGAATTTAGCCACCACTCATTCTTCTTCCTTTAAAAAGTTTTCAGCACAAAACCATTTGAAATGTGCAATGTTTGAGCTGGGTGATTCACTCCCACACCTGACTATAGCATGTGGGATCAATGTGATCTCTGTATATAAGCACTGGTACCCACAGAAAGGCTTTTGCTCAGCCTTTCTTTGCAATACATTGCTTAAGGGCATCTCGGGGGTGACACTTGCAAGGCCACCAAGCGCTCACGTTTTGGCTATATAACGGCCTCACAACTTTGATGTGTATCAGAAATGATATTTGCTACTCTATCATTACTAATACAGAGTGTATCAAAGAGCTCGACCCAATTTCAAAGCAGTAGATTGGGTAAACAGGGCCCATCTTTTTGAAACACCCCATACAACTGGTTACATGAAGCCCTGTTCTGGAGTAGAACGTGTATTGAAATAAATGCACAAAGTCAGAAAGTCATACTTGGCTTAAAATGTGCATGTAAGACAAGACAAAAAGCTGTCAGCTACTTACAGCCAGCCAGCAGATACTGGTAGTACTGCACGGCATCCGCGGCCAGGAGCAGGGGATGGTTCGCATTAAATGGTGGTTGCAGTTCATTCCACTGAGGAGTTCTGAGGTAAAACACAAGACTATTAATATTTAAGCTAATACAGAGAATGTAAATCAGTGTTTCTGTCATCACATGTAATTATCTATACAAGCTCCCAAAATGTCTGTAATTATTTAAATTAGCTTGTTCGAACACTGCCATACACCACAGGCACTTGAGCAGCACGACCGAACCACGCAGATTGCGAGGAAAAGACAATGCTTGTTTGTTGACTGCAAAAAAAAATGACGAGCGCGGTTGTAGCTTCAGTCGGTAAATGCGTTTAGGAGCACTGTGTGTCGTGCTGACGTTATACAAACACACCACAGAGCCGGGGAACTTTGCTGTTCTGTTCACTGGCATTGCTTCCACACTGTGAAGTCACGGAGCATTTACAAACTGTGAAAATAAAGCTGTGTAAAGTCATGGGCTCTTGATCCAATTAGAATTTTCAATTCCATTACAAGCTACTCATTTCAACAATAATGGTCTGGAAGTCTGCGCTGTAATTTTAATTAGGGTGGGCCATTCCTAAATAGCTTGCTAAATCAAGTACTGATCAATCTAGTCCCGCCATAAGCAGCACTAAGGACTATAGGAGCCAAGAAAAATCGATAGAAAAAGATTTTCAAACGTCAAAAGCACTGACAACACTTTCTCATCAATTTTTGTTCACTTTCTTCCACATGTCAGGAATAATTTCTTCAGCTGTCTTAAGAAATACTACAACCTTCAGCTACTTCCAGCATAACTTGCCTAGTTCTTCGCAACCCTTCATCGTGGAAACCTCACTCGTGTCTCAGGGCAGAATTCTGTACTTAAACACTATCGAAAGAATTGTTTCTAGTCCTTATATAAAGAGCTAAATTACAATCTGATCATTTAAAATCACCGACTGGTAAGGATCTCTGCTGATCCGTAAGCATGTCCACGTAGCTCCATGTCTACAGAAGCATTTAAATGGTTGTGTCCCAATCAGGCACGTAAGCGCTGACGGAATTCTACAAAAGCTTGCTGGAATAATAATGCTAATAATACAAAGTACAAGGAAGGTGGTACCTGACCAGCGTCCAGCTGGCTCGGGGGCACGTCACCATCTCCAGAGGGGTGTCGTCGCTGATCTTGGGAGCGGTGCTGAGCGGCCGCGGCTCCAACACGTGCTCCACCAGGCTGCCGTAACAGCTGATGATGTACAGCGACTCCACTACAAACTGCTTTGATTGATCTGTTGGCAAGCACAAAGAAAACCTTCTTGCAGAAACAGCAAAGATGTCTCGCCTTTATGCGACTGCAGTCAAGAGACATGAGGCAAAAGAACCGAAAGGGCTGGAGAGACAGAGAAAATTGTGCAAAGAACAAAATTTGCCTCTTGTTTCAAGAAAGCTCTGAATATCTCCTGTAAGTATAAATAGAACAGAGTTTTTCAGCAAGGTGTGTTCGCATTGCCACACACAGGTCTGTACAGTTGTTTCATTGAGTGTCTCACCTTTACCTTACAGCTTTTTCAGTGAAACTTCAAGCAGTATCTTTGGATTGAGCGATCAACGTTTGGTTTCTGTCATTATGTCATAACAAAAGATCAATGATTTATCTCACTAACTAAAATTGTCCTCTTTACCAAAAATACCCCCACTACACTCCCAAAAATCATCATCATCACTGAGTTTAAGGAACAAAAATCTATAGTTAAACATCGTCAGCTCAAAAGTTACGGCAAAGTGAGCAAATAGAGAATTCAACTGTAAATGCGCCTCCTGTTTGCGTTATATACCAACCTTTTTCTCTTTTCAGACCAAGATTGTTTGCAAACCAGGACCTGGATGATCCGAAGATGGCGGCGACGCAGAATTCTCCTCCCACAGACTTACTGGGTGAAATCTGGGGAGGTGGTTTGGATTTGCTTGAGGAAAGAACAAAATTGTGAAAGTTAATTCTCAAATATTAAGATGTGCCTTGCTTAGCAGTCATTCTAAAACATTCATTCAGAAATGGTGAATATCTGCAGTTCCCATAGGATTTAGCATTTACAGATGCTTTTGTGTTTCTTGCTAACAGGCCCCAAATTCCCCTTGATTACTGAACTCATTAACTTGACCAACAGCACTGGCTCATAATGGAGAATTGGTTGGACTGTTTAAGAGGCCCAATATTGAATATTTGCATTCAATAGAAACAACTTCCGAAGTGAATAAAAACACTGAGAATTTTAAGTCCTTTGGGAATGAAAATGTAGATTCTGGGTCAGTCATTCTAGGTGGTTGATATTTTCTGGCATTTTCCAAGGAAACCTCCAGCCGAGGGTGACGCTGATCAGCCGTCACTCAGCACAGCCCGGGTGCCATCGGAACCTCGGGGACACGTGTGACACGGGCAAGAGGGACACAGGGAACAACATGCGGGGGCACGAGGAAAGGGAAACAATGCACACGCTCACGGGTTAAAACAAAGCAGGAATGCTATCATGTAAAAAGATATTCAGATCCATCCTCCTCTGAAACACCACAAAGTGTGTGGAGCACAAATCGCACTTTATGTTTCATTTAAACACCATTTAGTGCTTGTCCTTACAGAACCTGATATGTAACAGGATGGTTTGTATCCACTCCAACCTGTTTCCAGAGCGTTGCCCGTCTCCTCAGTTACCTGCCAACCCTTCCCTACGACAAAAGCTGTTGAGGAGCTCACACAGGATTCCTCCTTCTCCACATTCCCTTTTTTCCAGCCTTTTAAATTGGATTAATATGTATTTCTCTCTCTACATTATTTCACTGCTCCCTTCTCTTGCTACCTCTCCTTCCTTTCCTTTTTTCTTCTTTTAATTCCTTGTTCCACTTTATATCAGCCTGTGATTACACCATCACATTAACTTGGTCATTTTCACGTAATGATCTTCAATTCTAAGAGTATGAGTGCATATATGTATGTGCTAACCAATTATTGCACGTATCATGATGGAATTAAGCAGCGGAAAAGTATTCTTAGAGAGCAGAAAGCAATTTGAACAGTATGTATAATTATAATGGCACTTAACTCATATTACCCTTTTTTTGTTAATGAGAAATTATTTGTATACAGGTGAAGTGGTTCAACAGAATGAACCAATAGGGATATTAAAGCAAGAACAGATCATGGACCAACATAACGTAAAAATAATATAAGAAAAGCAAGTTAAAGAGAATTATTCTAGAAACTGGGCTGCTCTACAACTCCTGCACCTCTAAACCCCGTGGTTTGGTCTCTTACAGCTCGGTCCTGATCTCACTGGAATAAACGGCACAACTCGCTCTGATCTCAAACGCCTCCGTTCCTTCCACAACTGGACACTACGGGACACGTGGAAAACACGACATGTGGTTACAAACGTACAGTCTCCGTCATTACTGCCATGCAACCTCAAACATTTTAAATGGCCTTCCACCTGAACTCACCTAACGCGGCAACTACTGCGTGTCACCAGAAATGAGCTCATTTGTGGAAATGGGAGAAAAACTCAGTTTTCAGCCAGGTTTCTGGAGGGGATTTACAGAACGTGTAACTGAGCTGCCCAACACCTTGTGCTGCGGTTCACTGCCAGTTCTCAGCTGGACTCGCTGGAGCACAGGGGGCTCAGCCAAAAATCACACCCTCACCAAACCCCGGTCACACCTTCCGTTTGGAAGGAAAACCCCCAAAAAAAACCTCAAAAACCTTTTGAAAGGAATTCCATCCCACTGCTCAGAGTCCATGGAAACACTCAGACAAACTTCTATGGCCTTAGACCGGTCCTGAAGCTCTTGGACACACGGGAGAAGCTGGAACGTCCCAAAAAAACAACTGCAGTTTATAGTCAGTAACTCTGATATTGAGCCACCACAAAGCACTTACTATCCAACTGTTCAAACTCCAGCTCCAGATTACCAGGTTGGAAATCCACGTTCCGAAAAGTTCCCGGCTATAAATATATTACCCTGCTTGCAGTGGTACTTCACGAGCTATGTTAGAATATATCATAATAGTTAAATTAATATTAATACATGGAAGTATTTACTAGCTGCTCAGAAAAATACAGAATGGTTTTCTTTCACTTTGAAACAGGCAACTGTCACACAAACAGTATTTTTAACCAGTTCTGTAATAAATTGTGTATTGATAACTATTTTTAGCTCTCACCTTCCAAATATTCACACACTAATATTCCCTCAGAAATTAAAATATGAATGTATCCACTAATTAGAGTCTTGTTACTTACTGATCTATATTTCAATCAATAAATGATTGTTTTTAATACAGAACAAGATTGTTCAGGAGGACAGTGTTACCCATCCATCAATCCAGAGCAAACTGTGAGTACAGACATGATTCAGCTGCATTCACTTGCTCTTATAAAGTCTTGAAACCCGAGTCTTTCCACGCTATCCCAATGTTCTTAATATTCTGAATTTTTACTCAACACAATCTGAGGTTATTAAATTGGGAAAAAAAAAAAGGGAGCAAATGCTGTTCTCAAATACAAACTGGAGTAAACTTCTGGAAATTTCTTTGATTTACAAAATCACAGTATGTCAGGGATTGGAAGGGACCTGGAAAGCTCACCCAGTGCAATCCCCCCATGGAGCAGGAACACCCAGATGAGGTTACACAGGAAGGTGTCCAGGCGGGTTGGAATGTCTGCAGAGAAGGAGACTCCACAACCCCCCTGGGCAGCCTGGGCCAGGCTCTGCCACCCTCACCAGGTACAAGTTTCTTCTCAAATTCAAGTGGAACCTCTTATGTTCCAGCTTAAACCCATTACCCCTTGTCCTATCATTGGTTGTCACCGAGAAGAGCCTGGCTCCATCCTCCTGACACTCACCCTTTAGATATCTGTAAACATGAATGCAGTCACCCCTCAGTGTCCTCTTGTCCAGCTCCAGAGCCCCAGCTCCCTCAGCCTTTCCTCACCCGGGAGATGCTCCACTCCCTTCAGCATCTTTGTTGCCCTGCGCTGGACTCTCTGCAGCAGTTCCCTGTCCTGCTGGAACTGAGGGGCCACAGCCGGACACAAGATTCCAGGTGTGGTCTCCCCAGGGCAGAGCAGAGGGGCAGGAGAACCTCTCTGACCTACTGACCACCCCCTTCTAACCCACCCCAGGTCCCATTGGCTTCCTGGCCACAAGGGCCCAGTGCTGGCTCATGGTCATCCTGCTGTCCCCAGGACCCCCAGGTCCCTTTCCCCTACGCTGCTCTCTAATAGGTCATTCCCCAACTTACATTGGAACCTGGGGTTGTTCCTGCCCAGATGCAAGACTCTACACTTGCCCTTGTTATATTTCATTGCATTTTTCCCTGCCCAACTCTCCAGCCTGTCCAGGTCTCTGATGGCAGCACAGCTTCCAGTGTCAGCCACTCCTCCCAGCTTGGTGTCATCAGCAAACTTGCTGACAGTCACTCTATTTCCTCGTCCAAATCGTTGATGAATATATTGAATAATACAGGCCCCAGCACTGCCCCCTGAGGCACTGCACTGGATCCAGGCCTCAACTGGACTGTGCCCCATTGACCACGACTCTCTGGCTTCTTCCTTTCAGCCAGTTCACAGTCACCTCACTCCCCGCTCATCCAGCCCACACTCCCTCAGTTCAGCTGTGAGGATGCTGTGGGACACTATGTCAAATGCCTCACTCAAGTCAAGGTAGATCACATCCACCGCTCTGCCATTTCTTCAACCATTAAGTGCGACAGAATCTGGAACCACAACAGTACCTTTCTGTGGGGTTCCCCGCACTCTTAGTCTCAAGACCTACACTCAACCCAATACAATTCTAAGCAACCTTCGAGGAAAAGGTCCAAGTTTTGTTGTATTCACACCATGTCTTTAAGGTGTACATCTTGCAGGGATGCGTTGAAGTGTTGGTTTCAGTGCCAAAACATTTGCCCTTCGGGAATGATGTTTCATAGCCAGCAAGAGCAGACCTTGGAAAACAAGATTACTCATGTGGTTGAACTTAATCAAGACAAATTAAAAAAAAAAAAGAGACTAGCACATCATATTGGTTTAGACATAGTTCTGCAAAACCTGCTGAGATGTCAACAAGTCTATTCTGACAACCATTGTAACTCAGGAATCTTTCATTTTATCACCATTTTACTTCAGCCCTGAGTTTTCATCAATACATTCCAACTCAACTTTGTTTCTTTCAGGAAACCTCCAAAGCCCACTTATTTTCAGTAACAGTAATGCCATTAAGAAAATATATTCTCATGCCATTGTGATATTTTAACAACGTGAAAACTATAAATCCTCATTATTCTGTAGATGCAAACACCCTCTCAGCTTTATAAATGATAACAAAACAATAATGCTGAAGGCAGGTGCTGAATGACTTGTTTCTGCTACGAACTCCTGCTCTTTACTTGCTCTTAGCCTGTCAGCACTTCATAAATTATTCCAAGAATTGAAATTAAAGCAGATTTGGCCTCACTTTTAAAAACGTTTGATTTAAAAGAATCTTCACAACACGCTAACTTTCAAGATTGTCGCATATTTTCACTGGAAGGGGTTGCGATGCAGGAAGAAGTGCAGGGCTTTGGGAATCAACACTGGAACCAAGCAAGTGATGCTAATGGAACCAGAACACCCACCCTTAGGATTCCTGTCCCCCATGAGAAACAACAGCTCCGGATTTGAGAACCAAGTGGGATAAAGAGTCGCGTTCTCCTTCTCGGCTGCGTATCCCAACTGTGTAACTACACCAACAACTCCAGGACACCCGGCTGTATTTTCATCCCAGTTGTATCTGTATCTACGGCAGGACTACAGTAGTAATTAAAACCCCTTTTAATGACACAGTTCTTGTTCTGCACCTCAACTGAAGCCAATATTTGTGCCATTTGTTACCAACCACTGACATTCACCTTCCCCAGCTGAAGGGAATGACAATGTCACCCACTAAAGTCAAGTTAAAGCCAAATACCACCATACTTGGGGAAATGTGTGTTGTTGATACGAATTAACTATTCTACCAGAATTTTGGAGGATTATTTCCATTATAAATGGAGGAGCACTGCGATGCAGATATATACGTGTCCAAAGAAAAACAGACGTAAACGTTTTCCACTGAAATGGCACAAAAAGTGGTGGGAGCAAAAGAAAGAAGAAAATGCAGCCTGGGAATCACACAGTGATTTTATATTCCCAACAAAGAGGCTTCAAATCCATCAGATTCACAAACCCTAAAGCCCTTATCCACAACTCCACAGCTAAACCCACCGAAATGGAAACAGAGATGATTGCTGAAGGTAAAAGTTTCACCGAGACTATATAAGCAGCAGCAAGAGAAAAATACTGCATGGAATTTGCAATTGCACAGGCAATTACTGAAAAAGTATATCTGCCTCAAAATACATACATTTCAATCAATTTATCACCGTGCCTTAAACAAGAAAACAAAGGCATGTTTCCAGTTGCCAAATGATGAAAACAGCAAGAAAAGGCAGGAGAGGCAATGGTAGGCTCCTTTATTCACCAGGCAGCAACTGTCAAATCTCCATCCATTTTGTTTACACAATTTTAGGTCTCATTAAGACCTTAATGGAAACAACATGATTTCTTCCCCCACCCAAAGCGTGTTTTTTATCTGCATTTCTCTGCAGGCCAGCAAAGCCCATATTTCTGAGCTAGCACTGGCACTAAACAAACCACAAAAGAGTCTTGTGAAAGACAGGCAACAATTTTTGAGTCTATTTCGTATATCCTCCTCTTTAATCTAAGCCTTTTAATCTTGTCTCAATCGAAAACCATTTCTGGTTGACAAGAGTCTCCGCTGCTCCGTGCAGAGACCGACACGTCCATTTCTAAGACAAAACCCATTTGCAAAACTCTCCACCCAGGGCCCTCGCTGTTCTTAGATCACGAAATTCCCAAGTGCTGTGTAAAATACATCTAGAAATGTTCTGAGAACTACTGCAGTGAACAGGTATTTTCTAGGAATAAGGCACTGTCACCTTCTTTTCTTTAGGGTTATATTTAGTGTCTTTGCTTTCCCAGCTTTGGTTTAGCTCCTGCTTAACAACCCTGTGTCCTAACGGAGCTCCCAGGACGTTCCTTCTGCTGCAGACAGAGACACAGGGGGTGATACACAAGGAACAAACTGTGAGCGGTAGGAACAAGAGCCACACACAAATATTCTACCAGATGTGGATAGATATAGCTGACAAGTGTCTTAGCTAGACTTAAAATTAAAAACAAACAAACAAAACCTCAACAAAACAACACAAAAGCCATACACAACCCCCCCAACAACAACAACTAATAAAAAATATCTATCTATATCTCCTAGCTGAAAGTTTCTACATTTTCCAAGTTGCAAGATGTCCAAACTTCTTCCATTCTTGCTTCCTGACCCCCATTGGTAGCACTATGTGCATCCTGAACTGAGCTCCAACACACCAAAACTTGTTCACATCTCTTCTGTCTCTACTTTTGTAACATGCTGCAAGTTTACATATTAAAACCAAAATCCCTTTGTATTTCTACCTCATATATCCTGATTTTAACAGAACTGTGGTTTATTTTTTCCCCCAGTGTGATAAGCTTGTTTTATTATGATTCTGCAGTACCCGTTTTACTCGCTTCATCTCTCTTCCTGCAGCACTTTGCTCACTGCTGATCTGGCTCATTTTCAAGAGGCCATCACTGATGGTTTCTGTCTGTAAGCAACTCAGCGCTACAGTAATAAAGGAAGCTATAGAGGAAAAATAGAGCATTGCTTTGGAAAGATATTGTCATAATTTTTGTCCACTGGAAAATAATTCATTTTCTCAACTTCTCTGCTACTTAAAAATTAAACACCCTCTCAAAATTAAAAGAGAAAAAACCAAAAGCAAATGCATTTCTTTGACAATGCTTGATGGTGAACACACATCCATAGTTGAAAAGTGAAGTTATGCAGCGCTTCCACCTATGGATCAGCCATGCAAGCAAACGAATTAAAAAAAGAGAAATCCCAAATTAAAAAGTCTAAGCACAGAGTTATTTTCAGTGAGGACAGCAAATGAATTATAGGCATGCTGGGTTCGAACCGGGAACTCACCATGGAGCTTTTATGGAAAAACATCCTGCTCCAAACAGGTAAGGTCTTCACGTAAAGGGGAAAAATGCACAGAAATTAGATGAGAACTCAATTACCAACAAGTACACTGTATATCATGCTATTCAGATTTATGCAGAAGGTAAACAAAAGAGTTTTTTATCACCGTTCATGATGCCCTGAAAGAAATGAGACCTTGAATTAACCAACATGCTGATGCTCACGGAACGGCCCCCAGACAACGCAAACCCACAGGAAGGACTCGAACCCCGGGCCTGAGGTCGGGCCAGCTCAGGTCTCCTGAAACCTGCCGACAGCCTTCAACGGACAATACAGGCAGAACTCGGAGAAAAAGGCAATTAGCATCAAAAGCAACAAATAGGTGGGTGTTTGCTCTGAAACACTGAAGGTCTGAGTGGGACGGTTCTAGAAATGGACTGAAAAGAGGCAAGTCCTACATAAAAACAAGCACAGGTACAAGCACAAGCTTTTCCAGGAACTGACTCAGCCCTTTTCCCGGGACAGAAACACACTATTTAATTAAAAATCTTTTATGACACAGCAATCATATTCCCCCACCTGCAAGCTTGCACTGAATGTGGGCAAGAGAACCCTCGGCTATTGCAAATTTATTTGATGTCATTAATATGATCCGCAGAGTCACCACACTCCGTCCCTGAGCTGAAAGCCATTCTAACGGCTCCAGAGAAGATCAGCCCGTTGCACCGTCGAGATATTTCATGGAAAGGTGAGTCTTCTACATAATCCATAGCCAATATCATTTAAAACCTAGAACCTGTCTAGTGTCAGTGTGGAGAGCCACGGGTGAGCGGTCGAATCTGACTGGGAGCTTAGAATTTCTCATTTATGATCCTGGATGTTTTGGCAAATCCCTTTTTCCCCTCTCTGCCTCAGTTTCTCTGTCAGCAAGAAGGAGGTAAATGACATTTAGCTGAGCTCATCAGAATATTTCAGAAGATAACAAAGGCCTTGTTTGAAATCTTTTTGCACAACATACTACGTTGACCTGATTACATACTATGTTGGCCTGATACTATGTTGACCTGATAACAAATTATCTGTTTTAATTACAAATTGACCCAGGTGGATACGTGCTTCAACGGAAGGCTTTGTTTGTTTTTAATGTATCATGAAGTAAATGTAATTGGATGTCACAAGACTACACTAGAGTCTCAAAAGGCGTGCGAGACAAATCGCCTCTCCCTCCATCCTCACGAGACGTCGTTTCTTTTCAGATGACCGTTTTTTCTCCCTATGATATTTATATAAGCAATAGTTTTGGGCTATTTCCTTCACCCAGTGCGGATTGTTCGCTGAGAGAGAGGGGGATGTAGGAATGAGAACCCAGCCCTGAAGAGACAGCAGCAGATGGGCTGCGCTGGGCGACAGCACCAGAGCGACGCCGCGAAAACCCACAGCGACCAAGACGTTCCCCAGGAGAACCGCGGAATGAGGCTGATTTACCACTCCAAGCTCCAACAGAAACCTCTCGGCTGATTCTGAGCTTCGGCAAAAAAACTGAAACATCCTTTGATTTTGTGTTATCGTGTTTAGTAAAAACTACTTGAGCTTTCAATAAGCTGCGCCATACCCAGCGACTCGAACACTCATCACTATGTGCTGCCTTAGTGAGAATCCTTTCATAACTAGTGACAGCTGAACAAAGTTTAATGCGGATAAATGTATTTCGTATCCATTACAAATCATTACAACAGTTGCTTTATTACCAAAATGTATTATAAAAGCTAAAGGTGACCCAAAAACAAGAGAGCAATGGGCTGAATGTCTGGGTGCAGCACGCAGAAGAGCTGCCCTGCCTCTGTATTCTTTACCTTCAGGTTTTCATTTTTTTCTTGACTTTTTTAATTGCTTTTTCCTTCTTGATTATATCATGACATCATAACTTTGCACTCCCTGTTTTTGCTTGCTTCAGTAGTAGAACCTGGGCTAAATTAAGCTCTCTGAGTCAAAACCAAAACAAATGGGTATCAGAGATATTCAGCACGTATAATATAAAGACACTAAAATGATAAAATTGCATCAGACACTTCAGGTACTTTCCCCCTTCCCTGTTGGGGGTGGAATGAGGGATGGGATGAAGAATGGATAGAGTTCCCTGTTTAAAAACACACTCTCTAAATCTTTTGGATGGAAAATTACCCCAAAACAAGCAGTTTCATTCCTTCACCTACACGGTACTTTGGATGTCTCTGTTTTGACAAGACCCAACTAATGCAGGTTCCATCCTGGTGTCACTAGAGCTGTAATGAATCTGAGCATGAAGTATGATACAAATATAACAACCACATCCCTGGAGAAAGAGAAAACAAGTGCTGCTGTCTGAGAAGCCAACTTTGACGAGAGTTTTTCTTTCGGGGCAATTATTGTATCTTTTCTTTCCCTCCTTCTTATTAGAGCTCGTCTGTGTCCCCACATTCTTCCAAAGGGGAAACTCACTCCAACTCAAGCCACAAGCACAAGGAACGTTTATAGAGCTATTGCAAAGCACAAAGCTGTCTTCAACACCCCCTGATTCACGGCTGGTTATAGAGCAGCATGAGACGGATCGTACAGTTCCTCCCCTTTCAAATCTATAAGCTCTTTGTGAACGAGCAATGAATTAACCCATTCACCAGACTTGAGAAGGAACTCAGCATTACTATTAAAATGTTGAGAGGGAAACTGAGGCACAGATATAGAAAGACTTATTAAATCTAGCTTTTTTTACTGTCTTACACCCCCTAATCTTTAAAGCTTAAGACACCTCCCTACTCATCAGTGTTGGAGCCCCTTTGGGAAAACCTGTCTGTCCCTTGGCATGTGCTGAGAACACGAGCTGCGGGAAAGCGACTCAATGGGATGACAAAATACAGGGACAAAACCAAAGCGGCTCGTGGAGGTGCAGGAATCACAATGAGAGACCTGAACAAGCAGAGGAAGAAGCCGAGGACAGGGAACAAGGACACGAGCGGGACGGCAACGCTGGGCGGTACTGAGCGCTGAGACCTGAGTCTCGCTCAGAATAAGGGAGTTTAATGACTGATCGGAAAATGTTCCAAACCCCACAAGTTTGAATGAGGAAATAAAAGCATCTGTGATGAGCAGCGCACAACGACACAACCCCAGATTTTGGGCTTTCATTCCCATAGGGCTCCAGCAAACACTTTTAAAAATTTACTGCCATTCCACTTGTCAAGTAAAATGAGGCGCTCTGCAGTTCTGCAGCTCTGCTTGAGACAGACGGTATTAAGAGCACCGATCAGTCCTTTCAGTACCTGAAAAATATTTTGCTGTCTTGGAGACGAGCAGAAAAAAAAAACCAAAAAACCCCTCACAACTTGATTTTTTGCTTAAGAAAATCCACAAAAATTTAATTAAGATGTCTAGTATTAAAAAGGCTTTTGATACGTTAATAGTAAACTGACAAATCCAGAACTGCTGATTATATGGTATTCTTTCAGCCTTGCTTTCCACTTCTAGAAATGTATTGCGAGAGATAAAATGTTGAATTCTTTAAAAGCAGGGGATGTGCTCTGAGGGATTGGAAGACCTGCCGGATAGCGAACCCGCGTCCTGGGATCGCTGCGCGAGCACACGGTTCAGCAGCTGCTCCCGCGGGATCCTCGTTCCCCGCAGCGGCGCTCAGAGGTGCTGCCCACGTAGGTGTAAATACATCTGTCCGCTGCCATTCGCCGCGATTCGCGCCTCCCACACTTCCAGGGAGAGGCAGATGGTCCCTGTCCTGTCTAAATATTACACTGTACAGACTCACATCGCTATGTGTTTCGAGAAATATGAGGGCAGATGTTAAATATGTTAAACACACGCTTTGCCCCCTGGAGGTTTAAGTTAAGGCTGCTGTCTCAATTTGGTCATTTTAGGCACGCCAGGCTTCTCGGATCCCAGGCATTCCTCTGAAATCCCTGCTTTCAAATGCGGCTTTTCATGTTAATTTTGTGTACTTTCATCCGATTTCTTGGACGCAGAACAAATGAAGGAAGCGCTCAGCTTCGCATCACACATCTACGCGGGGTTCGCTGAAAATGATGATCCTCATTCATGAAAACTCTATTTACACAGCGGGGTATTTCCCATGACGGTGGTTTTCCCCCTTACATAAGCCTCACTAATACTTTAAACTTAATTACTTTTAAAAATTACACAAAATAATAGGACAGGGACAGTTCATGAACAGTCAGGTTTACTTAAAGAAAACTATGATGATGAGCACTCTCTGAATACGTTTATGATATTTAAGAATAAAACATTAAATAAAATAATGCGGATTTATTCAATTTGCAACAGTTGTAGGCAAGTTTGCTGGTATCAGCCCAGCATTAAGGAAACAGCCTTTGTAAAGGCCGCTGTGTGAATTACTATTGCAAAGCAAGCGATTTTGCCAAAGCATCATCCTGGGCACCGCTCAGCCCACCTCACCTTCCCCCGGCAGAGCCTCAGGTGGCTTCTCATTTCCTTTCTGTCTTGTCCCTCCTAGTTCTAAGTGTCTATTCAACTTGTAGGACCAATAGAGCCCAGAATAACATTTCTGTCCTTCTCCGACTGTCCTCTTTGAGTGACCTTCTTGATATTTTCCCTGTGTCAAGAGCTGTATTTCCTGCACACCCTCCTCTCCCTGCTCCCGCCTCCCCTCCCGTCCTCGGCCGCGACCACACTTCTCTATACTTCCAAAATTCACCCCATTGCTGGCACAATCTTTGTCCCTAACCTGCATTTAAATGGTAAGCAGGAAATAAACAAGCAAAAATAAGCAATTAAAGTGTAGATGTGGAAGAAGTTAAACCACATCACCACCCCTCATGCTGTTTCTTTACTGTTTCATAAGTTCCATTGGCAATTTTCTATGAAGCTCAGGAACTGATGTGCAGAGAGCAACTGTGTGTTTGCAGCTCAACGTTTGGCTCAACAAGCCGCATGAAATTCCTGTTTCCAGCAGTGAGAACAGGACTGGATTGTTAGATAGACATGTACATAGACACACGTATATATGCGAATACATATATAGCCTTCAGATCATCGCCATGCGTATTTAGTGCACTAAACAAAGCAATAACACATTTTACAGGGTGTCCTGAATGCTCAAGCACAGAATATGGGAATTACTCGGGGAGAGGGGGAACGTCTATGAGCTCTCGCCTGAAATATCATTCCCGGTTCACAAAACACAAGGCAAAATTCACCTCCCTGTCAGGGTTTGAGCAAGAAAGCACCGAAGCGAGCGAGACAGCGCCTGCACCCGTCTGCCAACACAGGGAAAACGTTATGAACCTGTAAGACTCGCAACTGTTTCAACCAACCACACGCCATACGCGATCTATTTTGCTTAAAAATGTAAAAGCAATCTGTAAATGAATTGACTTTTAACTAGAAAATATTCAGGGTTTTGAACAACAAAAAGGTGAGAGGGAAATATATATATATATATATATATATAAAATAATCAGCCAGTGGCTTTATGCATTAATCGCAAAAAAGATTCGAAATTTAGCAAGAGAAAAATATCAACTGCTGAACAGTATCAATTTACTTAAAATTGTTTAGAGAGCTCACAAAATCTTCTTAGTTATTACAACGTATATGTATTTAGCAGAGATATTTTGAAGTGCTTTATCGTGGCACAGGGAGAAGTACCAAAGTGCAGCTGGCTCCGGAATGGAAGTCCACACGTGAGTCTCATAGTACAGAGCAGGCACTTCAGAGGAAAAATAAGGTCAAGAAAACAGCGGGATTAAGTTTGCTCTTTCTACTCAACCTGGCTTACTGGCTTTCCATTTCTGATAGGCAAAAATAATTTCTGCTTGAAAAGTTTGGAAATCAAAATAAACAAATGTACTAGAAAAAAAAAGGCAAAACCATAACTTATTCTGATTGAATACAGCTCTGCTTGTGTTCCGTACCAGTTCCTGGTGTGAAACTTCTCCTGCTGTCAGCGTACGGTATTTCCCATATGGCAGACTGCACGGGAATGACCCACCCAAACGAATCCTCCTCAGTTTTGAGACATTTGTTTTCAGGTTTTGTTTACTTATCTGATGCTGCTTTTCTTGTCTCCTCTTCCCCCCACCCCCATTCTGTTGCCATTAAATGACACGGAGCGAAATTAAAAGAAGGAATAAAACTAAGCACCACTAGTAACACGAATATAGTAATAACGAACGTTAAGAAAGGTCAGTGCAGAGACACTCACCCTGTGCGCTTGGTGATGGTCCCCAGAGTCATTGGCTGCTTGATCTGAGCGAGAGGCAGCACCACGGTCAGACTTGGAAGGGGCAGCAGTCGAGGGTTCCCAGGATTATTGTTCGTGAAGTTATTGTAAGTGTCTTGGCTGTTCAATTTACCTTGATGGGATAGAGACGTAATAAAACACATTACTGGAATTTTTTCCTCCATTTATCATCTCTAACGACTACCTGAGATAAGCCTCTTGCAAGCAAAAACATATCAAAAACATATCTTTAAAAGTCATCTCCAGGTAAAAAACAAACGACAATGGAAGCAGCAAATAATTTTATATACGTGGTTAAGATTTCCTTGCGTGGAAGGGAAATGATTGATGCTGCTGCTGCTTGCCTGACAGTTCTGTGCCCCTAAAAGTTTCCAAGTTCAATTTGAAGACCAAGCTCTGGATTCCAATTCTCTATTTAAAAACAAAAATAGTATCTAGAAGGGAACGATTTTCCTAAGGTAGCACATACAGTGTTGGCAACTGAAAGTCCCGAAAAGGTCGCTTCTGTTGTCGCTACGGATAAAGGCACAAATAAGAGTAATCTGCTCAACTCAGCCTGGAGGAAAATCACAAGAAACTATATATATATATATAAAAAAGCCAAGCTACATGTAAAAATTACGAAAGTATCAAAAGAAGCAACAAACCTTATGTTCATTGAGAAAAGAAGAAAACAAAGTGTAGGTACTTCAAAAAGGAAGGGGAAAACCTAACAAAACGATCCCACCAACCCTAAATTTAGCTTGTTTCAAAGAGGCCTGAGCTGGATTTGCGCCCAGTCCAGATACGCTTTCTTACTTTCTGCATCATTCTGTAGTCACAACCTTTCATTTTTCAGTTAGAAAAGGAAACTAGCTACAAATTTCATGAACGGCAAAGAAAGAAACGTGAAGAAACCAAAGAAAGAAGTTAAACAAAAAAAGGGGCCAGTCTGTTTATAACAGAATCAAAAGTACTTAAAACAGACAAGCAACCATGAATTAAAAGGTTTAGATCATTAACTTGTTTTTCTGTGTTCCTATAATGCTGTGAAACGCTGGCTTTGTTCTTAATCAAAAGGGAGCCATATTGGGAATTAGGTTCCTAAACAACCGATGCATTCTACAGAGATATTATACAAATCCCAGGCCAAATCCATACGAGCTGACTGAAGAGCAGGCGCCTTTTTTCAAGGAAGAAAAACAGCACAGAAAAGGGTTTCTCACAGGAAGCTGCCTGAAAAGCCTTAATGGTACTTCAGATGGATTGAAAATAGGAAAAGGAAGGCGGAAAATTCTTAATGAATGTCTCATCATCCTAAAGACACTCAATGCTTCCTTTACTCTTCTTTTAATACTATATAACTGTAAGCTTAGGGGTTTTATTTGTTTTTTCTCCAAAGTCCAGAGACCTCTGCAGCTTAGAAAAGCACAATAACAAAAATGATGAAATTACAAAGTGTGTTTTGTGTTAAGTATCCGCCCCGCACATTGGTCAATACATTTTAAGAGAAATAGCGAGGCTTTAATGAATAACAAGCCTATTCAAGCCTCAGAGAGCAGATTTCACTAACAGCAATTTTCCTGCACCAACTCGGAGTAAAAAGAAACAGGAAAGGGGGAAAAATATTAAAAAAAGAGCTCAGGTTTAAATTCAGACTGAGATGCGATTTATTTTTCTTAAGATTAGTTTCATACCGCATTCTTGGTTCTTGCAGAAAGGAGTGTGAATGCTTTTCTGCATTATTCTCTAATTAGTTACTGTTGCATGTAACCAAGGCCGCTCTGCAAGTCTCTCGCTCTCCTGTGTTCCCCCTGAGCCACAGAGGGGGCTCCAAATGCCTGTCATTTGTTTTCTTTTACTTGTTAGGAATATAATGATTAACTATGAACTACTGAACCAAATGACTGTGTTGTAACAGTCTCTCTCGAGCCACATTTAATTACTCAGTGCCCTCCGCTCCCAAGGCCGGGGAGTTTTCCATATGCAAAACCTTCCGTTGATTCAATAGAATATTTGCATGCAGAGAAATGCGGCATTTACACATGTCCTTCCTGCACAAGGATGAGCTGCTCTATTTCCATACAAGTTGAGGAATGCCGAGGCACTTAAGGATTCTCACAGAACTGCAGCATTAAGCCATCACTTAAGAGTTTTTTATTAATTGTAGCAACAACATCCTACAAATTTTTAGGCTCAGCGTTGCCTGCTGAGACACAAAGTCCCATCAGCGCGGCCTCAGGACCCGTTTGCTCAAAATCTGCAACAAAACTGCCACCGTATCATCCACCCAAAACACGAGCCACATGTTATCCCACAAATACTCGAAGGGAAAACGGATCGAGGATAAAAGTGAAGAAAGAAAACAACACAATGGGCTTTGTTGTCAGGCAGAGGGGCCTATTCCCAAACCAGCCATCACTAACGGCCTCGCTGCCACCGCCGAGAAAGGGGAGGCCCGAAAGCGCCGGACAAAAGAAATCCCAGCAGACAAAGAAATAACAAATTAAATGCGCCATTATAAAACACAGATGCTACAAGGAAAATAAACTTCACAAGATTTACTGGGTTTTGACAAAGCTGGATGTCTGTGGAAAAGACATCAGGAGCGGCTCCCAGGTCCGGCCTGGCCGCGCTCCTTGTCACCCGCCGCCAACCACCGTTGGGAAGTTATCGATGGCTACAAGTTTTATTTATGATTATTTTCTTTACAACTACGGCTAAACCTATACGATACTCTTCAGGGATGACCGCAAGATTTAAACATTGGATCAAATCACACATTTCTGAGTTTTCAAAATGTATTTTTGGATATGAAAGGGAAACGTGCCAGACTTAGTAGCTTGTGACAGTGAATAAAAATATTCAGTAACTGAAAGGAACTAGTACAGTAAAATTGTCCTCTTCCCATCAACTTAGAGCCTCAATGAATTCAGAACTAAGGTGCGATCCAGCACCTCTCGCTGTCATAATAAAATTATTCTACGCTGATTTTTTTTCCAGTTTTCTTTCGTTACTCCCATACAAAAAGCTTAGTAACGTGGTGTTATTAGCATTCAAACCCCACTTGATCAGCATTTATATCTCACAATATTTAACAGACTGCATTTCAAAGTGTGCCGCGTAATCTAGTGACATTAACACTACATATAAACATCTTTAATTTGGTAAATAAAAAGGCAGTAACTCCAGGCTACGCAATCCTGGGCAGGCCGAGTTACACAAAAATGAACTGTGTTTGGCCATTATTTCTGTTCAGTGCAATACTGAAGATTCCTCAACTAAACAGTCACCAACGCAAGGGAAATAAAATCATTTCAAACCGGCAGACAGAAAAGGGCAGGAAAAACAGAAGTGTCATGGATGTGGCGGTTTATTTTTGCTGTGCTTTTTATCCAATACACAAAGTTTCCTGGATGAGAATGGAAAGCTTCCCAGCTTCAGTTCCAAGACTTTCACCCCGGTTTCTGACCTTTTCTCAGCCATGTTCCGGTATAATCTGTAATGGGCTGCAGTCGGAAGAGGAAACAGCGGCGCCCTGCTGAGAATCACTGCCTTGTGACCCGAGCGGAGAACCCGCGCTGGACACTCACCCAGAGCCGGTTACTGCCCAAGCGGCGCTTTCTTCAGTGAAACATGTTTTATCTTTCTTTGCAAAACATTGCACATTTTCCTAGAAAAAGTCAGGAATCTAATTGTTTTAGTTAGGGATCGTTTCTAAGCTAAGGTTGCGTTGCAATTTCCTTGAATTGTATCTTACCCAATTTAGCCTCATTTCACACTTTAACCCTAAATATTTGCAATACAATCAGATCCACTGAAGAAAATTATGTATTAGCTACAGCATGTATGCACATATCATCTAGCAAATTTTTCTCTCAGCTAAACTGGTTCAGGTCCAAAACCTATCATAAACTTGATCCCATTGAAACGCACGGGAGAAAATAACGCAGTTGGTTGTTTTCATAATGTTTTAAAACCGCTCGATCCTGAACCTTTTGAAATACAGCTACACTAAGTCTCATTCTTACCCTAAGAAAGCAGAACCTCCGCTGTGCATCCAGGAGGGCACGTGGTGGGTAGAACAGAGAAGGAACCACCGTGACCCCTTTGCCACCTGTCACCTCTACCTGGCCAAAGATGGATTAGGACAGACCAGTTCAAACCTCGAGCTGGGATTTGAACCTGTCATTTACTTCAAGACCCACTGATGTACAGCTGGCCATTTCGCCTCCCTCCATGTGTATTAATTCTTTTGCCTGCATGGAAAACAAAACGACATTGACAGTGCAAGGGAATCAAAAAGGAGAAGCAGCCACTTGTGCCAGAGCCCAGGTACCACGGCAGCAGCTGCAGGGACATCCACAGGGTAAAAAATACCTCCTTCAAAATCTGACACAAATATCTGCTGCTTCTCCTCCTCATTTTGGACAGATACCAGTCTGCTGTGCTAAAGTTCCTCAAAGAGCTGCACAGTGCCTTTTTCCTTGGAAAACAACCCCTCCACCACCACGCACACAACCCTCGCCTAATCATCATCTTTTGAGGTCGATTTAACTAAAAATATTGTTGGTGCAAAGCTCAAGTCCATTTATGGGCAAAACTCTCCTTGAAGACACAACAGCATCACAAGGTGGTTTCCAGATGTTGGCTCCGGGCTTAGCACAGCCATAACATGGCAGCAGCAACACTTTGCCTGGTTTCCACTGATGGTTACCAGCAAAATCACCCAACGTGGCCTTTCTGCTCTTAGATCACCTCCCATGAATGGCAGCCACAGGCAGCGAGGGGTCCAGACATCATCATATCTGCACCAGAACTTGCACCTTCAACGCTTCACGAGTTAAAAACCGGCATGATTAGTCTCTTGTAACTACTACGGGTGTAGTTATGGAGTATTTTGTGAACCAGCGGGAAGGTGCAATGCCAGGCCAGCCCTGGAGCAGAAGCTGTGGCTGGAGCCACCACATCGCTGGACTGTTGCAAACTCTTCCAGGAATGGGCTACGTGAGCTCCAGCTTCACGCTCCACTAACCTGGTTACTGTACAAGCAGCTTCCAGGTGCCGGGTAGAGATTCTGTTACTCCAGTTTCTTGCACACGGGAATTTTACTAACAGGAACAATGCCGAAGCGCTTGAGAAAAGCAGTATGTAGGATTACTGCCCCTTGTCATGTCTATCAGTCATAATTCATATCAACACAGCTTTCAGCTCAAAGCCTTCTTCCAGGGATGACTCCGAGTCGCTGCAGCATTGTGAAATGTAGAAAATCTGGGCATCTCAGACTTCTCTTCCAAATGATACAGAATAAAATCATCATTATGTACCCTTTATCTTTTTTAATTAGGACAACAGAGACAGAATAACTGGTCAGCTTGGTTAGAAACTGCACAATGACTGGTCTGGGAATTTCGGAAGGACACCTCTGTGTGCAGCTGTGTTGGGTGAGGAGATAGGGACAGTTGAATAGCAGCTCCTTCCCCAAAGGGCTCAGCATAGCATATTAGAATTTATATGGACGATAAACTACATGTTAATACATTTGGGTTTTTTTTTTACCTACACCTTTATTTCGCTTCCTCTGGCTGCAACAATTTGCTCAAATATTTTAGCATCCGAATTCAACCCAGGTTGAACACACAGTATTTATCGCAAGATATGCAAAAAAAAAAAAAAAAGTGCCTTGAGAACCACTACATAGGAGAAGTTGATAATAATATCCATGGATAATGATAATAAATGGCTTGTCTGAGACACCCCCAGAACAGGAACCGGAGCAGAGCGCAGCGATCTCTGCACTCCCGCCCGCCGCACCCCTCGGCTGCTCCGCTCTTTTCCCCATGACCGCTCAGGATGTTTTCTGGCTCTGTGACAGCATCGTGACTCAGGTCATGAGAAGTGTCAAAGATGCATTTCCTTGAGATGGGAAAAAGCAACAGATTTTAACAGCCCACAAAGACTAAGCAAAAAAGAATAAGCCCAATCAGCATATTTAAGTGTAAAGATAAACCTTTTGAAAGATACAAGTATATTTTATTTCCAATCTTAATGCTTACGTTTCTTTCCATAAAGTGTTTACGTTTTTCAGGCTACCAAAAATGCACAGTTGATTTAAATGCCTTACTTAAGAATAACCTCCAAGACAACAGGAGCAGCAGCATTTACTGCGCAATCAATCACGGATCCCATACATGGGGGCTCCCCCCGGACACCCCATGCTGGGGCAGCACAAGGAGTTTGGGCCTGAGCTCAGCAGGTCCAGCAGATAGAGCGATTGTTCCTTCCCTGGCTGGTTACGACCACAGACCTTCACATGCTTCCACCTTCCCTCTTGCTTGTCATACAACACCCTCCACACTTGAACCTCCTCCTTCCGCTGATATGGTCTCTTGAAAAACTCTAGCTTCTACTTTCTCACCTTCTGATCCAACCTGGCACGGGCTCGTATCAGGTGAGCAAAGCTACTTTTTGTCATTTTGCTGATGGCAGCCCCCTCGAGCCACTTACATTCCTTGACCCACCAACAAATTTCTGGAGCACGCTGTCCCCCTGTGCCAAACCCCTCAGACTCTCCTCCCGACCCCATCCCAGCTTTTCCCTTCTGTGCTTTGGACACCAACATCACCCAGAAAACTCCTCCTTCCCTCAGCGAGCAGCTCTTCTCAGCTGGCTCCTCATGTCAAAGCTCCATCTCGGTGACTCATTTCTCCTCAAACCACTGTTCACATCTACGCAAGTGTACATTGTGCTGGGCGGACACATAAAGCATCCTGAGAAGCCACAACACAGCTGAGCACGTTCCTTCTTGTGCATCACTAATATCGCTATTTAGCAACTTCCAACTGGCAAGAACTGCAAAACCCTATTCAAAAGCGATGTGAAGTCTGTAGGATGCCTTTATTACTCATGATGTATGAGCAGGAAATACACCAGCCTGTTCTTTATACATCTGGTTAACTGGGGAGATTTTACTGGAAATTAAGAGGAAGTAAAATGAGGGAAAAATTGAAATAACAATAGAATCCCAAAATATCATTTTATTAAGTCATTTTCAGAGAAAACACTTAAAAATCCAGTAAACGCTTCTCCTAGGACGTGCAGCTGCCACATCAACCCCCAACCCTATAGAAATTTGGTTTCGGTTTGATGTTTCCAAGGCTGAAATCATACACCTTGACTGGAAAACGTCAGTGGGACGCCCACATCTGTGCTAATGCAGCTCCCCTTGCCTTCCACCACCCCTTCTCCTCCTGACCCATTGGACATCACATTCTCCTGCCGCTCCGCTTGCTCTGACCAGCGTTTGCTGCGCTAAATCGCTCAGCCATCTATTTTTACACTTCCCATCTCCAGAACTGCCGTTCCCTTCTATGTCAGTCGCCTTCAATTTTCAATTTATCTGGAATACTCGCAACCTTTTTTCAAATGTAAAGGCAAACACACATTTGCCGCAGTCTCAGATCGACACCGCTTACAAAACCCGCTTCAAAAACACTTTATGTAGAGACACGAGCTTCCCTTGTGACAGGATTTATTCGCCTACTTCCCTACTTACCTGAAGGGAACGGAGCTTTTCCTTCCACTTCAGAAACTATCCAAAATACACCACACACTTCTTTCGCTCCACTGATTCTCCGACCATTAGAAAACCAAAAAAGGCAGCTAAAAACACAGCTCATTGACAAGCAGTGAGCTCCTGGCCGGGACCCAAAGTGGTGCTTGTACCTTCTCCCCGCACCCCGTGTGCGATCGGGGCTGTAACCCCGGGCTGGGGGCTCTGGATGCAGGGCCAAGAGGCTTCGCACACCCTGCGACCTTCCCAGAGGAAGCAACAGGCTCCAAAAGTCATTAGCAGAAAACACCCGCCAGGTAAATCTATTTATTTTCCTTCCAATTGGCTTCTTAGTGTAAAGAGAAACTCGGCATGAGTGTGTGAAATCAGGAGAACCACCACACATTTCAGGCAGCCCAGTGGAGGATTTACACGAGCAGCTCGGCGACTGTAATTCTTCGTTAACAAAAAAAGATGGTTTGTTCTTATTAGGGCTGTTTGGTATGAGGTTATATGCACTATAAAATACTCAGATGCACTGCTGTGACAGAAGAGGTGAATAATAATAATAATAATAATAATAATAATAGGAATAACTATGACTCGGAACGGTGCTGCAGCGGGCGGGTCGGGCGGCATGGCCGGGAGGAGGGCGCCCCCTGCAGGCCCGCCCTCAGCACTGAGGCGGGAAAAACCCCCCACAAGGGATTTTTAGCCAAATTTAAGAGTTCTAGGTGACGCTGGAAAATAAATTATTTAAAAGCAGGTTTAAACAAAACTACCCAATTATCACACTGTGGAAGATTAAACAAATCGCAACATTAAAACTACCTTAAAAAAAAAATGGGCCTATTCCGCATCTTTATCGTTTCTATACTCTCATTAAAAAACCTATTTTCTGGTGATTGAAGCTACAATTTACAAAGAGAGAAATGAAAGCTTAACGGATGCTTTTCAAACGACTGTTTTCCAGTGGTGTTTACAGCTCCCGAGCTCAACCCTGCAAAGGAACTGCCTGAAGTTATTATACAGTTAATTTTCTTGGAAACTATTTTTGTCTGCCTGTCTCTAAATAGGTGGTTTCTTAAGTGAGTGTTACTTAAAGGAAACCAATCTGTGTTTCAGGAAGGGCTGGTGATGTCAGGCCTTTCAACTCTGCTTTCCCATAAGAATTCTTCTAATAAAAGGAGTTTCACTCTGAGAAATAGTGAAAAGTAATGTGAAAATATTTAAAGCATCTGAGACTGCGTGTTTACTGACCTTCCAGTTCAATGCTTAGATTTTTATCATGTTGCAATTGTAACCAATGAAGGAAAAGTGAGAGGAAACCTTCTCAATTTTTAAGATTTAAAAAGATTTTGCAGTGAAAAATGTGCTACACTAAAATATTTAGAACGAGCTAAATACAAGTCTGACTGCAATACATACAGAACAACACAGTTTTACATAATTCTAAATTTATGTATTCCATTTCAGCACGGGTATTAAATATGAAACAACCACTGTGTATTATGAGTGGTCTATTGGCAAAACTACACCATCCACATAAATACTTCAATCCCTAACTAAATGACAAGACAAATTCAGAGAATATCATATTATTGAATGGCTTTAGTAGGTGTGGGTGTGTAGCTATAGATCCAACGTGTGCTTAACTTACTACGTTATTGTGTGTTCTGATACTGGAAACTCCTGCAGTCAACAACAGGAAAAACCTCTGAGTAGAGCTGGAGACACCTTAACTTATTGGTGGGGTAAGAAGTAATGATAATAACATACTGTAAATTTTAATTTGCAGACTAAAAATTAGAAATACAGGGTTCTCGATCTGCCAAGCAAAGCATTACAATTTTTATGGCTAAACGCTCCTTGCTGTTCTCATATCGGTGTCCAAAAGACAACAGGGATACATTCACATCATCACGGCCATAGTTCTAACTCCTCATCCATTAATGCACACAGTGCACCTGTGAGACAGGTAGGTGCCATAAACCACATTTTATACAAATAAAAAGGTCACATAAGGCCATATTCTACCCTGATGTTCAGCCCCACAAGCAACCCGTATCAGAAAAGTCCTATAATAGTAAAATCCCATAAAAGGCTCCCAACTGCGCTCAGATGTTACTGACAACGCGCTCTGGCAATGCAACGGAATGACAAAAATACAACCTCGCTGGATTAACAGGCAGAAAAACCCAAACAAAAATCTGTGACAGCTATAAAAGGTGCAAAGGAAATCTCTCTTTATCATCGTCTATTTAACAGTTTACTTCATCCTGCTAAAAAGAACAGAGCCAAACTCTGATTCATCTGGAAATGAACTCATCCCCAGCGCCAGCACGGCCCCGCTTTGTGTGGGCAAACAGTTCGAGGGTCCTCCCAACAGAATGTAAATAGATGGCCTTGCTACTATATACACAGCAAACAGTTTCATTTTGAAACCAGGAGTTAAAAAACAAGTGAGAAAAATATTACAAAGCCTGAACTCTGAAAATATTTACAAGAACAAAAGCTAATCACAAGTTAACATCGATAGGTTACAAGTGCTAATCAAAAGGAAAGATAAAAAGCAAGCGCTTTGCTCACACAAGTCCGGACTTTTGGCCTAAGGTTGTAGTAATGCTATTGTACTGCAAAGGAAATATTGGCAGAAGGATTAACATCAGTTTCTCTAACTTAGGGCTCATCAAAACTTTTCTAGATTGCAAAGGACATAAAAGGAAAATGATGATAACACAACTCCACACAAAAAATCCTCCAGAAATAAAACCAGTTCATCACAATCTGCTCTCAATCTGTCACTTACTCAACAACTTGTCCCAGGGCAATGGTGCTGGTCGGGACACGATCTCTGGGTTTATTTCCATTATAATCAGCTGCAGTTAAAGGGATGATTAAGGAAAGTCACAGTTACTCTTCTTGGAGAAAACTACAAACTTCAACTAATTCCACACACTGGGAACACAGAGTTTATTATTCTTGCTATGTGGTGGAAAGCTGATCGACAAAATGAGCTGGATAAAAGTTACCGAGGGTCATGGAGTGAGTTAAAAGTAAAGCAAAGAAGCAAACCTGAGATCCTAGAGCAAATGAAACTGTTCTTTTTTCTTTAGGGGGGAAACAAAAAGCATCAAATCTATTCAAAACTTCAAATGTACCTAAGAGTACTGAAAAGGCAAAAGAGACTATGAACATCTTTCGGTCAGCATCTCCAAAGGGATTTAGGAAACAAATTTCGAGTCAAGCAGCTACACAGGAGGTACAGAAACATCTTAGAGGACAGAGGCATTCACGACTCGAGGGAGAAGGTTTATTGACAATGTGGAAAATGAGAAATAAAAGGGATTTACCATGCAGCGGTGAGCCGGACGGGCTGCTCGACAGGCCCGGGACGGGGCTGCAGCGTCCTCCTTGCTTGGATGTCAGCTCTTGCTCGATCTCCTCCAGCCCCGCGCTCTTCTGGAAGCGGCTCATGCGGTTGACCACGCGGGGGGACATGTGCGTGCGCACGCAGGGCTGCCCGCCGTACGGGTTGATGGGGAAGACGTGGGACGTGCCGCGCAGCGTGCTCACCACCACCCAGCGGCAGTCGTGGCTGAACGAGATGTCCTGCACCTGCGGGAGGGAGCGCAGTCAGCGGCGTGCGCATCGCGCGAAGGAAAACGCTCTATCACGTTTCAAACTAACGCCAGGCTTACCTGGAAATGGGAATAACCCCCCCCCCCCCCCCCCCCGAGTTTAGGCAATAACTTGAATTCTTGTGTATAAACCAATTAACTTAATATCCAGTACATATTATAAGACACAGTATAATTCAGTTCCAAATTTTGCGCACTTTTCAAAATATCCTGAGATTTTTCTTCTTAACAGGCCTAAGTTTCTGAAAACAGAGCAGGCTGCAAAGTACCACAGAAAGCCACAAGAGCTCGGTGTAATTTTCAAATAGAGTTTAGTTCTAAGAAGAGTTGGGAAATCATTTCAATTGTATGTTTTCTTTTTTCAATTACATGTTTTGTTATTTGCTTGTTTAGTTTAATTTCTAGAGATTACACAAAGAGGGGGAAAGGGAGGGACGAGAACAAGAGAGATCCCACCACTGCGCCTGGTTTTGACAAATACTGGCACTCAAAACTGTATTTTAAGGCAGCAGAACTACCATGTCCTACATATCACATAAGAAACCAAAAATCAATGGCCAGTATTTTCGAGAGCTCTCTGTGATGGTCCCTCATCCCGCTACTATCAGATTATCCCTCAGGGCCACTTCCATCCATCCAGGTACCACTGGACCTCTGCTCTTTCTTGGCTTTATAATTTTGTCAAGAGGAAACCGAACAACTTTGGCCATTTCTCTACAAACCCACTCAATTTGACACATAACAATCTTTATTAACCAGCTATTAAAGCCCCAGGGAAGACCCCAGCTGGATTTCTTCTTAGGCATACGAGTACTCATCCACCAGCTGAGAAACACAGGTCTGACTTTAACTTTAAATGCTCAGTCTCGAAGCAAATGTAAAAATCCAGCTAAATATTTTCTGCTATAGCAGCTCCTTGCATAGATCTCCGATACAAAGTCCAGAAGGATTTAATTCTCTTTTAAGTGTGCTTTACACAACGCTTTGATGGAAAGCAAATTCTTGTTCCTCCAGGAATGCTTTAAAGGAGAGATTAAATTTTGTTCCCAGCTCCGTACTGGCAGACAAGTCGAGAAAACACCGAGTCTGTGTTAAAATGATTTATCAGAGAAGGAAAAACCCTAAAACAACTCTTCCAAAAATGTTTTTCAAGGTAAAAGCTGCCTAAAAAAAACCACGTAAGCAAGTGGGATTTAACACATCAAACAAACATACAGACAAAGGATTAGTTTTCATTATATTATTAAACAGCATACACTAAATAAAACTCTTGAAGATTTCACCGAAGCCAGTTTTACAATACACTGGGTACTCAAATTGGAGTAAACACCGATAAAATCTTGACAAATATTCCAGAAATGCACTCCAGCTATTCCAGACAAAAGCAGCAACTATTCAAAGCGCAAGTTTCCAATGGAGCCCTGAAGCCTTCGAGATTAAAAAAAAGGATTTAAGTCTTGTGACAAGATATTTGGCTGACAGGCCGTCAGGACGCAAAGCGCTCCATCAACATTACACAGATAAACTAAAACCCAGCGCTACACACCTGCGAGTTTCAATTACGGTGACACATCCAAATGATCTGCTAATGATATCGCTAAACAATCTCCCCCAAATCTGACAGGTTTAGCACTTTGGAGCGATTCTGGTATTACTGACGTGAAGTCCTGGTGTTTAACGCTCCTGGTTTGCCTACGAAGTGTTTCACCTTAATAGATTGCTCAGAAAGGATTAGAGACCCCACAGGGATTAACAGGAGCCAAAAAAAGAAACCTCAAAGACGAGGAGACTGAGAAAACTCTGGCACCAGGAGTATTTCAATACTTGCTGTGTAAAGAGGCAATTTTGGCCAAAATCAAACGTAAGAACCGCACACAAATCACCATTCTCTGTTACATCAGAAAGATGACTTCTATAATAAAATCATTAAGGCTGTCGCAATACGATCCTAATCCTAAAGGCCCTGATTTCTAATTTCTAGTAACACAAAGAACATCCACGCTTGTCCATAGATGTGACCCCTCCGTACACATCACTGTTTGCCTAATATTTGGTGTTCATTTCAGACCCAGGTTTAAATTCCCCTCCTGATGTCTGGGACCATCTCCCTGTCCCGGCCTCGAGGAATCGCGTTTCTCTGCCTTCCCTCCGCCGTTCCGCCTCCACCACAACCTATTTCTGTCTCGCCCGATGGTTTCGTGCTCCTCGCAGCAGCGTGTTCCCCTCAAACCACAAATATCTGCAAGGGACTCGACAAATCTCCCTGCGAACCGACACCTTTCGGCCGCATTTGCAGAACAGACCGGGGGCCTCTTTAGTCTCTTCCCTCCTGCACTTCAACTCATTTCACAGCCAAACTCCTTAAATCACTGTTTTCACTCATATTTACCTCGTCCCCTCTCTTACTTTATTTGGTAGAGCATTTTTAGAGGATATTTCGATGACGGGGGGAAGTATCTCAGTGCACTGCATAACAGGAATGTATATGTTTCTATACCAATACTCCATTTTCAGTGTGCATCCTTAAGATTTTGTTTTAAAACCACATCCAACAGCCCTGGCATACGACAACACAAGCCAAGAAACTGGGAAACAATCATTACAGGATGTTTTTTCTCAATGTAAACGTTACACAGAAAAAGAAAGTATTCCCGGTCTTCAGGAAGAAAGTTGGGAACAACGTGATCCGAAACGTTCTCTTTAAAATACGGATCGCAAACAGTTGGAGAGCAGGTACCGTGGTCACGACTACTTAAAATATGGCTGAAAGCACAGATGTGGAGAGCAAACGGGTTTTTAAGACTCAGTAATAATAAGAAAAGCGTTGACAGATGAGTGTGAAATGCATGAAGATGTGTAGGAACACAGCTCTGCAACCCTACTCAGCAGCGACAAAATACTTTGGAAGCTCCCGTTACACACGCAGTAATTCTCCCAATCTCCTGTCCGCCCCAAAACGGCCTTGTTGGTCAAGGAAGTAGTTCAGAGAATATTTCCAATTTCATACAAGGGCAGGAATTAAATACATTCACGTCAAACAGCGCAAATCCATCTGTGCAATGCAAAAGAGTCCATAGGTGAGGCCACACCTGGAGTGTTGTGGTCAGTTCTGGGCCCCTCAGGTCAGGAAAGAGATTGAAGTGCTGGAGGGTCCAGAGAAGAGCAACAAGACTGGGGAAGGGGCTTGAGCACAAGCCCGATGGGGAGAGGCTGAGAGAGCTGGGCTTGTTTAGTCTGGAGAAGAGGAGGCTCAGAGGTGAGCTCAGCACTCTCTAGAACTACCTGAAGGGCAGTTCTAGCCAGGTGGGGATTGGGCTCTTCTCCAGGCATCAGCAATAGGACAAGGGGGCACGGGCTTCAACTCTGCCCAGGGAAATTGAGGCTGGAGATGAGAAAGCAACTCTGTGCAGAGAGAGTGGTCAGGCATTGGAATGGCTGCCCAGGGAGGTGCTGGACTCACTGTCCTGGAGGTTTTTAAACTGAGCTTGGACATGGCACTTAGTGCCATGATCTAGTCAATGGGCTGGAGTTGGACCAAGGGTTGGACTTGGTGATCTCGGAGGTCTTTTCCAACCCAGTCCATTCTGTGGTTCTGTAACTTTCCAGCAGGCCTGGCAGAAGGCGGTGGGCCGAGCTGGAAGGAGAATCCTCATCACAGCCACCTCAGAAATGACTTAAAAATCAGCTGTGTGTTCATGAGAAAACACAAGAATCCTCACATCAGACCCTCTGTTCTCCGCCACCCGTTACTGCACATTCCACAGAGTTCTCCGCTGCTCAGAGCATAAACAAGCTGCACAATGGCCCATTAGTGGTTTTCGAGTTTATGCTAAGCGTTGCAATTTATTGCTGTCCTTTAGGGTAATGTACTATTATTTCATGTATTTATAATATATTTCTGGATTTGTTGTTAATTATGATGTAATGTTTAGATACCAAAGATCAATCAAGGCCCCAGAGTGTTTACAGATGTATGTTAATAAAGTACAAAGTACGCTAGATCTCCCATGATGCAAAGTTTATTCTACAGCTCAAGGTCAACGTCGGATTTAAAACTCAAGTCTGCACTTCAAAATTTTATCTGTCCTCTTCTGTCTGGGCCACCAAAGAGAATCACAGACCTGAGATTTGGTTTAACTTGGGAATCCTTAAGATATTTTAAATTGCAATACTGAGTACTTTTGTGGGAACATCAGTGCTTCCTCCTGGCTTTATTACCATTTCCTCCCCCTAACTTGGGAGCTGTTTAGCTCCTTCAGCTTCACGCTTCATTCCTCGCATATCCAAAAGTCCCTGTGAAATTCTGGGTAACCTCGGGGTCCTCATTCGGAACACCGAAGCGTTTTCTGGCCCAAAGGAACGCACTTGAGACAACCACAGACATGAGAAGGATAAGGGCGCACATCCCCATGCAGGTTATTCCGTGACTCCTGGCGTACAGCTCTGCAGAGTTTTATCCATAAAAATATCCATTAAAAATATCCAAAATATCCATAAAAATATCCAAAAAAGAGACTGTTCAGCTTCCATGGATCCTGATCAATATCTGGCAAAATCAAAAGGGGTCCTGGCTGCCCATGCTGCTCCTCTTCTATGACTGTCTAATACTTGCGCTTCTCGGTATTAATGTGACAACTGAACCAAAGGCTTCAAAGCTGACATACGTTAACTTGTTTCATATAGCGGAAATCTGTGTAAGATTTCACTATCAGTCTTTCCTTATTCCCACAGCTTCTTGAAATTTAAACACTGTTAATCAGAATATATTCATAAAATAAATAAAATTTAAAAATTCAGGCTGTAATGGAAGAGAACAAAACAGACATAAGGGCAAAGCATAGGAAGCTTATTTTGCAAGCGGCTGATGCAAAGGGGGCAGTGGGAGGGATGGCTGATCGCTGACCTTGTTACACCACAAAAACGGGGATATTCTTGTGCATTTCGCTGCATTAAATTAAACTTCAAAAGAGCAAAGTGAAACAATAAAGCACGGCTAACACTACTGGAACAGCAGCTTCACCCAGTTTCACAGACACTGTGCAACGTCACGGAGAAAACAGACCGTGATTTGAAGGACATAAGTATTTCATTATGCTGTGCAGGGAGACAGCAGAAATGAACAAACTGTCGCTAAACAATGAGAAAGAGCAGCAGGACTGATGAAGCAAGGGTCAACACAAATTAGAAAAACGGTCTGTGTTTGAATATTTTTGGTTGAGAAAATCAAGGAAATGATGTAGCAACAAACACAAATGAAAAAATAATAAGATCATGGTGCACACAATATGATTTTTCAGCCCCATGCAGGCTCGACTCTGTCTCCCTGAGTCGTCAAAACTGATTTCAGTTCTGGATAAGCACAATGGGCACAGGGAGACGTTTGGGGCCCTTCAGGAAGAGGAGCTGCTCTCCATTAATTACTGAAATGGCAAATGCCACTTTGCTCCGAGTTCCGTCTCCTCTGGACAGTGAAGCTGCTTCTAATGGCAGCACTTTCTTCTCATCTGCTTTCATCAAAGACTGATCAACTGCCCTCGATCAATCTCCATTTCAAGGCTGTCCCGGGTTCTTTCCCAGAAATTAGGAAGTCTCTCTTCCAGAGGCAACTTCAATAATTGCAACTACACATTAATAACTACATCAAAAGATAGGAAGAAATGTCTGTTAACCATGGAGGGTTACGTCAAATGTTTGTAAAATACTCCAGTGTTTCACTACCTGGCCACGCTACTGGCACAACCTTGAACAGTCTATGAAATCACATCAAAAAACATTGGTGCGTTCCCTAGAAAAATGTAAAATGGCACATGTTCCGTGCTGGGATGTTTTCATCCTCCCCCTGCTTACCTGCGCTGCCCGCAGGCAGAGCCACAATAACCAAAGTCTGACAGCACCAGAGATCACAGGGGCCCTGGCACCCGCCCGCCGACGCTATCGTTACGTTTATTTGTTCTAGGTTGAGATAATACTGTTTTCGGGGATTTTTTTTTCTTTTTGTTTACAATTTCAGATCAAAGAGCAAGGACCATCAGCTGAACTGAGGGAGTGCGCTCTGGATGAGCGGGGAGTGAGGTGACTGCGAACTGGCTAAAGGGAAGAAGCCAGAGAGTCGTGGTCAATGGGGCACAGTCCAGTTGGAGCCTGGATCTAGTGCAGTGCCTCAGGGGGCAGTGCTGGGGCCTGTGTTATTCAATATATTCATCAATTATTTGGGCGAGGGAATAGAGTGCACTATCAGCAAGTTTGCACATCTTTCCCCTTTTCAGCTGTTGTGCAAGCGTGGATTCCCCGAGAGCTTCGGTTCTCTCTGGTTAAATACAACCAGCGCTTGCAATGAACCTCCACAATGGAACACAGGGCGCTAAACACACCGGGGTTTGTTTCCTTAAGTAACAAAAAAAAAAATTCTAAAGAATAAGTGGCACTTAAATACGAAAAGATATTCATCCAATGTAACAGAACCGGTGACTTCAGCCTGCGCTTGCAGAAGAGTAACTTTGAATGTTGTGACCTTGGAGCTCACATCACTCAAACCAACAAATATCTGAGCACTTCGCATCCTCCCCTGGCCGTTGTCCTCACAATTGCCGCACCAGACAAAGGTCCATTTTCTGTCTTAAACCATCGCCATCGGAGTCACACAAAAAAGTCAGCGGCTTTGTTAGGAACTGAGTGATCTTCACAGCCCCGACTCAATGTTTTATTCAGCAGATAAAGCTCCTTCCTATCTGTGCTGCTCAAAGGCAGGAAATACAACATAGATTTGCAATAACACCACTTTAAAGCTCAGTAACACTCTGTTTCACTGCTCAAAGCACAGAGAAATAGAAAAGGAAAACCCCGTTAGGAGCGGTGAGCAGCCAGGAGAGCACTGCTATGGATCCTCCAGTCCGTACCGAGGGGAACGGAGGCTCCAGAACCCGCCTCACCGAGCACGGGACCTGAATTCCCTCAGCATCGCGGCAGCACCGAGGGCATCGGCAGGACAGAAGAACCCAACAAACCCCTGGCAGCGGCCAGGAGGTGCCTTTGGCCCCGGGGGTAATGACCCACAAACCTGCGTTGGCCAAGGACAAGACCTGATGTCCACAAAAGGAGACAAACCCCCTACAGGTCTCTTTCCAACCAGTCTCTGTATTTCAGAAATGGTCAGGAAAAGGTAGAAAAGGTCTTTCGGACTGAAATTTCTCAACCCCAAAGCAGAATTTGTCTGGAATTGAGAAAAATAAATGCATGGTGAAGCATTCTTTAGTTTTATTAAGTCAAAGTAACTCTATAACTAATACATCTGACTCAGTAGAAAGACACGTGTGTGCAGAGACACGGCTTGATTGTGGTAAATCGATCGGAAAACACCATTATTAAATCACAACACTTGCTGCTTTTTCTTTAATATACATTAAGCATGCAACTTAATCCACTTAAGATGCTTGTGTGCAGGAATGACAGAGGGGACTTTGTGCCACCTTCTCTTAGGAGACAGATGAGAAATCCCAAGCTCCTGCTCTGCCCTCCCACCAGCAAAGACACAGGAAAAGGGGGAGTTCTGTAGCGCTGCACAACGGGATCTGAGGGCTAAAAGGGGTGAAATTACAACTCAAACGTTGCTGTAACACCAGATACACCTCCCAATATTCGGAACACCAACACATTTGGTTCCCACATTCTGCTCCCAGAGCGAAGCTGCCAGGCCATGTACTATTACCTATGTACCCTCGGTCTGTGAACTAAATGGTCTTATAATATCAGCAATAAGTGTTTGCAACAAACACGCTAACGGATCACAAAGCAAGAGAAGAAAAATCACGCATCAGCCTGTGAGAGAAGGATATTTTGGGAAACGTGTGGTGAAGCTCTATCGGCCAGAACCTCACGTACAAAAGCAGATTATTTCAGTACGGACATTAAAATCCCACATACAACGAGGGCATAATGATGATGTTTAAGCAATTTGTAATGGGTACAAGCTAAACAAATTTTGACACTGATAATCACTCATGTCCATCAACACAAACTGGAACTTTTTATAGCTCCAGTCCAGAAGGTGACCTTTCAGACCATTGGCCTTGATTCACAGTTAGCTTTAAACCAGGGGAAAAAGTCTGGTTGCAAATGTATAAATACCATTCTAACCAAGGAAGGATGTATAGAGGCTTCTAGTGTGTGTCTCAGAATATCTACATTGCGAACTTTAAATCAAACATTCTTGTCTAATGCTACTTATACATTAAATTTAAGGAAGCAAAGATTAGGACTCACTAAACAACTACAAATACTGTTATTCTAACAGAAAAACTAAAATCATCCATCATAGCATGTAAATATTTCAAATGATAGATGTGTATTGAGAATCACAGGCACCAAAGCAATATTGTTGCTGGAGAGTTTAATTCTCAAGGGAGTTGTGAAATCCACCAATTTGGCACAGACTGGGTAGAATTTTGCCCGTTTTACACCGTTCCAAAAGCTGTACTGTTCACACCCACAGGAAAACTGTGTGGCCAACTGGGAAAAAACTTTACTATGTTGATCCTGAGAATGTGAAGTCAATGCTTTCACAGACATGCTAATACTATAGCCCAAAAAACCTGGATCAATAAAGGCTTCTTCTCTAAGACACGTTCTGTTCGGTTTCCAATGTATGCCTTAAAAACAAACTTATAAGCTGTAAAAAAAAACCAGAAGAACATCTTTGTTCCTAGTGACCGGCGTCCTGCGCTTTGCTTTTTGATATTGATTGTAGGATATTTCCCATTTTTTGTGTGAAAGTAGAACAAAAATAACTCAAACATTAAACACAGTACATGCTCTTATAGAGTATAGAGTACACGTATACACACAGATCTCAACGCCCTTTATATTATTTACAAAACTTACTTGTAAGTACTATATATATTATCCCATATGGACAGTTTTTCCTAATTTCGTCTCACTTTCCGGATTGGTTTTTCCTTCCTATAATAAACCATTGCCTAGAACAGGAATTACATTTTCCCAGAATGGTAACAGCAAAGCTTTAGAGTATTTAAACTACCAGTAATTAAATTCACACAGATTGAAACATTATCAACCACTACCACATTAAATAAAGCTTTCAGATTCTACTTGCTACAAGGGTAAGGCAAAAAATTGAAGGGAAGCTGCGTAACTCATAGGAAAAAAAAAAGATGGTTTGAAGGAACTATAATCACGGGACCACAATAATCCAGTGTCAGGGTCATAATCACAGCGCCCAGGGCTTCTCCCTGTCACACCACTTCACATCTGCCAGACTGTCACGAGCCTGTGCTTTCGGTGTGTAATTGCATCAGCAAGTGCGACACTCATTTCTTACCCTGTGGTGACACTTTTATTTCTGTATTTAAAGCGGGTTCGTCACCAGCCGCTCGGTGCTGCCGAGGTGAGGCTGTCCAATGCCCCCCAGCACCCTTCCCTGCGCTGCTAAAACCCAGCACTCGCTCTTCCTGCTCTACCAGCGACTCAGTTCACTGAGCATTTGTCTAAACACAATTCCAGACTTCCACCCTATGCTAATCTAGCCCAATTTACTCTTCCATCTTTATGTCTAAACTGAGAAGTTAAGTCTGTATCACTACTGTCTCCAACAGGTTCTCCCACTTTTCTAAACGCTAGATGAAAGTTAATCACAGTCGTTTCATTAACTCTTCCCTCCAACTCTTCTAATTGTCCATCTTTGGCTTTTACCACCAAAGTCAAGCAAACCCTGACAGCTGCTTCACGGGCACTAGGCAAATATTTAACATGTTACGCGAGAAAAGGTTCAGTACAAACACAGGCAATAACGGGGGCTCTTTGGGGGCAGCGTCGTATCTGAACAAATCCGACCGCACCTCTTCGTGAAGGGCAAGAATTTAGTATTGCCCAGGTTAAACGCTGTGCTCTTCTCCTTTCTGTGGCTATAACATAAGAAAGGCTCTTTGTGCGCTGCAACAAACATTAAAGTGCCAACATACACAAAATGTATAAGGTGTCTGGGGATTATTCTTCAGCAAATAGTTGAACTTACTTTGGCTTCAGTCTCTCCCCTGTGAAGTGTATACAAATGATGGACGGCACTTTGTGATGATGACCAAGGATGTGTCAGTATTTGAAAAACATGGAAATCATGGCCTAATGTGTCAGTAGTGACCAGCAACATCCCTGGGTAAAAAACAAACAGAAAAAGAAAAAAGAAACACAAAAGCACAAGAGATTAATCACTGCAAAAGAAGAGGCTTATGAATGTCTATCTAAAGAAGCTAGAGCGCTTACACTTTGCTTTTCTTTTTTCTCCTCCTATATGTCAGTTCATAGCCCTTTTTTTAAACATTTGCAAACATATTTGAAGTCGACTTGCCATAAAAGTTTAAGTTTGTATACCAAAAAATAAGTATTTTTGTACATGTACAAAAAGCACAGCATCACGGCAGAATTTAGGACTGCAGTGAACAAACTTCAGGTTTCTTCTTATCTATAAAAGTGTCCATATTACCATGCTTATTAATGAAATTTAAGAAGTTATCACTCAAACTAGTCCTCCAATATTTAATTAGCACCAAGTACAAAGTGATTTGAGCAGTTTAATAGCTACGTCAAAGTGCCTTCTAAATAATTGTCAAGGTACTCATCTATTAAAGAAAACCAATAATTTCCACATAGCTCTGTTGTGCTGATTCTCCACATAAGGCACAATTGAAATCTTTTATCCTTCAGGAAGAGCACTTAGGTCTCCACATTCCACACGACATCCATTTGAAAGATAAATTATTATCTTATTTCTGTCACTAAAGCATTTACTTGCTCAGTTCATGCACACACAGCTCTGCGATTCATCTTTTCTACTCAATTACTGCTACACGAACGTTTGCAGCGTAAGTTGGAAAGGCCTCCCATGTTATCACTGAAGTCCCAGCATACGCCACTTTCAACATTTTAGAAGTAAACTGGAAAAAAGTATCATCTTGTGTACTGAGCAGCAGAGAAACACGCTCTTAGGAAAGGTTAATTAACTTTTCTCCTGAAGCACCACTACAGCATCCCCAGGGGCTTCCTGAGCGTTCTCCCACCTTGGCCATCCCAGAACCCGCCCAAGCCCAAAGGGAAAAGTTTCAGCAGCCAAAGCCTTGACCTTCTGGGCCCAACGTCCCTCCCCAATGTCTCCTCCTCTTCCTCTGAGGCTGAAGAAAGTTTGTGAGCACGTGTGTCAGCTCACAGAAGGAACAGAACAGCCCTTAAACCCCAAACGGCATCGCGCATCGTGGACTCTTGTGTGACCGCCAACAGACCTACGCCTCAGTTTCTCCTGAGTGCAACTCTGACAGAATAAGGGCCTTGTGAACATTAACGAAGACTTGCAAGACCATGAGGCCCACCAGCAGCAAGGTACAAAATCAGAGAGAAATCCAAATCACGTTTAGAGACAAAATTGCCTCCAAGGTTCCTTCTCAGCTTGACCACGGCTGCGGGCCACCCACGCTGCACGGAGCCACCTCCGGAGCGCAGACACAGCATCGCCCGCGGCCCCTCCAGCACACACGCTTTCCCTGTTCCAGCCCGTTACTCTGAGTGCTAGAAATGAAAAGGGAGTTTGTTATGGAGCTAAGAAATCCGTGAGTGCATTTGGGTATTATGTTTGGGCGGTAAGGCATGTGAGTTGAGGTTGGTCTGGATGTTAATGTTGGCTTAACTGGCAATTTCCTTGATTTGTAGTGACTGTGTTGATAGGAAATACAGCTAAAGTTGCTCAAGTGCAAGTCAGCCAAGTCTTTAGTGTGGGATTATGCACACAATTTGCATTAATTCTGTTCTGAAACATCACAAAATACACTTCCCTTCTAGTGAAGTGTGCGGTCCTCAATAATATATAGCATTTCCAGTGGAGAAACTTGGAAGCAAACTGGGGTTTGTGTGCTAGAATTAGGCTGCTGCTATTACTGGAGTGAGGATATTCCAAAAGATCTAATTCAACACAGTAGGATTTATTTTCTGTATTCCCACGTTTGCCTCTCCTCACGCAGTAGATTAATAGCTTTATATAGAAGCTGAGTGTGCTTTTGGTCCTCTTACTCCAGATGGAAAGGACTTGTCGAGAAGGAGAAGCTGGAAGAGATGAATACATGAGGCTTCTCTCGACAGTCACCAGACGGCCTCAAGAAACCCAGGCTTTTGGTTTTTCCTTCCCCCAAACTGCTACAAGTGTTCTCTAAATCCATAGGCAGAGCTCAGTGCACCCAGAGATCCGAGCGCAGCACCCTTCACGTGCACCCCAATACATGGCACGCGGAAATGAAGATCATAAAAAAACCCCTTCAAACGAGCCAAAAATCTGTCTGGAAGCTGGAGACAGAGAACGGCGTAATAATTGTGAGCCAGAGAAAACACAGGAATTACCATCCCATCAAATCCAGCGCTTGTGTAGCTGCCTGGGATCTCCTTTCCAATATCGGCTGGAGATGCAGGTGTCTGCGGATGGGGCGATAAACCCCACCGGTCGCCAACCTCATTTAATCCCACCCTTCTCCTCACAAAGTTATTTGTCCCAAATCTGCGATCTCTAACCCCAGCAGGGCATTGCTAGAGAGCTCTGTTTGGGACCCTACAGCGCCACATCCACTACACAAACCCATAGAGCCAACGATGCTACCTGGTTGTTCTTTCAATGACACACGACACAGGTTGCAGCTCTAACTGTGCTCGCCTATATGCAGGTCTGATCAGCTCCAGATGACGTACAGACTTCTCAATGCCATAATTATCTGCATTGCCTTCGGGTTTTTTGGGTTTCGTGTTTGTTTGTTTGGTTTTGGTTATTTTGGGGTTTTTTTCCCTCTTTTTGCCAACTTGAAGGAGTAGGGAAGTGAAAGATAATACATTTGTGGGTGGAAAAGAATTGGCTTAAAATAGAAAGACGGGTTGTATCTGATCTGGCAGTTTTGCATGGCTCATCTAAAATCCTGCTGGCTGTTACCGCTCGGAATAAATGCATTTTATTAGAGGGAAGCGGAGAGAAAACAGGCCCTTCGCTTGCGTTATTTTTCAGTAAGTTAAAGGAGGACTTTTCATATTCACATTCGCATTTGAAATACAAATCTATACGTGCCGTCCCAAGCACAATACAACGACACGAAGGAACGTGCGTTTATGAAACAGCATTTTGAAATACCTTGCTCCTGTTATTCAACCAATAAATCAGTGATGTTTCAGAACATTTGACTTGGGTTTTGGGGTGGCATTCCCCAGCTCTCGTTACTTCACACCGAAGAATCGGGTTTGAGTTATTATAGCTCAGCCATTTCGTGTCTCCCTACATCTCCCTGTATCCCCAGCAGAAACACATCATGTCCCAGCAGAGGAACTTGAACTTGACCCTGGGCCGTCCCCTCACTTTCACTTTCAAGCGCAGGAAGCTTTGGTTCAGTTTTCTAAAGGACCTCATGACAGTTTTCCCAAAAAAGCCGTTTAGACGGAAATACGGGTTAAAGCTGCCGTGAGTTCATCCAGATTGTTTTCTCTTCTGATGTTCTTTATGTATGAATAATCATAGATGAAAAGTGAATAATTCTCAAGGATTTCCTGCTTATTTTTCAAACTGGCATTAATCCCTGTTTAACAGATAACATCTGAAATCAATTGAGAGTCTTGGATACACAGAACCCAGTGGAAATTTATGTGTAGAGCAGGTATTACTTAGGACGTATCTCACTGCAAAAGCTCTGATTTTGCTTATCCATAATATGAGGGGTGCAGCTCGGTTAAATTAATGACTGCTTTACTATGTGGTTTTTCAAATCCACAGAGATGATGAAAATCCAGTTTAAAAGGAAAATATATCCCCAATGGAAACAAAAAAATACTGAAGCTTTGTTTAACCTGACAGATCCATTCACCCCAACGTACAGCTTCCTACTTTCCACGCACTGTTTGGGAAGCAAAGCTTCTTTAAGATAGAAACGTTAAAAACTGCAGCGAATATCTGCATAAAAGGCAAAACTCGTACAGATGTAGACAGTGGGTTAAGAGCTATTTATGCAGTATCAGAAGACTAAACCAGACTCTGGCCTGGCCATAAACTAAACCCACGCCCTAAATGAGGTGCCAAGCCACAAAAAGCATTTGCGTCAACTGGGAATACAAGGAAAAGAAGGACTTCTAATTATAGGGCCTGGAAGCGGAAGCCCAGAGCGATTAGGAGTTTAGGCGCTGCTGTATGTTTATCTGGGAGCTTCCTCCCGCTCGCTCTCAGCCCGGCTTTGATAGATGAGGCTTGGCCTGCAGGGCGGGCCTCGAGCTGCCCATGGTACACAGAGTTCTCCGCCATCCCGAGGAGACCGAGCCCGAACCCTCCAGGCTTCTGTGGCCGTGTAGGAACATAACTCTCTGCAGCGAGGCGTCAGCTGGTTAGCCCAACCGGCTCGATTACAGAGCAGCAAATCTCCGCTGGGTACTCGCTATAAAATCTGGGAAACCTGAGCAGCCTAAGCATCTCCACCACATCCTATTTATAACACCTATCTAATTGCATAGTTGTTTATTATACGCATACAAACGAGGTAGGCGCAATTTGGCCGCGGGTTTGGGTTTCAGGAGTAACTTCACTTGAAATAACGCCATCTTTCAGACTGGCCTCCCCTAACAATGTCATTCTGTAATTACACGCTGAGCAGTTCCACACGTTTGAGCTGCCTGGGATTTGTTCTAAGAACACCAAGGGCACAACTGTTTGGAAAGCGGGAGTGCGTCTGCACGGAGGGAACAGATATTCGCGGATATACTTCATTTCGGAACGCAACTCTTCCGTTTCCACGCGGGCAGAGCCGTATAGAGACCCGCGGAGCCACCGCACGAATACCCTGTTTGCATGAACAGTGAGGGGAATAAATACTAACTTTTAAAATATGAGCAGAGATACCACGCAACAGTAACACTGCACCGTGTAGGTTTTCAAGTGATGGGATCAGAGAGCTCCTTATAGAGCCCATAGGCATCGCACTTGGCACGCGGATGATACAGATCCCTGTTACACTACCACAGATGGTATAGATCTCTGGTCCACCACCAGGGATGGTAGAGTTCTTGGTTCCACCGCCATGGATGGTATAGATCTCCAGTTCACCACCATGGATGGTATAGATCTCTGTTCCACTGCCATGGATGGTATAGATCTCCGTTCCACTGCCATGGACGGTATAGATCTCCAGTTCACCACCATGGATGGTACAGGTCTCTGTTCCACTGCCATGGATGGTATAGATCTCCATTCCATCGCCATGGATGGTATAGATCTCCAGTTCACCACCATGGATGGTACAGGTCTCTGTTCCACTGCCATGGATGGTATAGATCTCCGTTCCACCGCCACGGATGGTATAGATCTGTTCCACCAGCGCTCCCTGGCTAACGCACTCACGTATGTCTCTTGTTAAGACAAAGTTTACATGGTCCATGGTTGCACAAAAAGTACAAACTGACTTATGAACAGTAGCTTTATTTATACCCAGCTCTTTCCTGAGGCTGATGCCAGTCAAAATACAGCTAAATATTAGTGCTAGGAAGCCCATGTGTAACACATGTGCTGCAGTTACGAAATCCGGGCTCAAAAAAACCTAACTAAATAAGGAGAAACTGATTTTTAACAACAAAATTCGCCAAGAAAGAAACACGAGTGCATAAAGATATCCAAAATATTTAGAAATACATATTAAAAAAACAGCAAGTAAAAAGAAAGATAAGAAAAATTTAAAAATATTGTGAATAAATACCTATGTCTGGAGAACTCCATGCACTGTAACGCACTTAGGGCAATCCTATATGTATTTGGAGCTTGGGGTGGATGTATGGAAATGGTCAGACATTTACCACGTCCAACAGATGGCTCAATGGTATGTTTTATACACTAAAATACCATCAACCAGTTTCCAAGACTAACTGACTACAGCTGATGGCCCAATAAATACTCAGACTCCATCGGGACGGGTTTGTCCCACCTGAAACTAAAGGGCAGACACAGCTGAGTAAATGAGGGCAAAAGATCAAAGGGAACGGAGTCCCCTTTTCTTTCACCCTGCTTGGAATTCCTCATAAACCGGGTACAAATCCAGAGCCGTATCCCCACGTCGGTGCTTCGGGGTCTGGTAGTTGCAGAGATTGCAGTAAACGTTTTTACTGGCCCAGCATTTGCGATAGAGACACAGTCTTTGTAACTGCAACGCATCGCATGCGATGCCATCGTGTTCATTTTAATATGTGTGTCTTCAAAGGCGATAAGACAGGGTGAAAATTCAAGTCAAAATAAGCAAAAGAAAGACAAATAATTATTCTGTCATTAAATACAGCTCGTTTTGCTCTAGATGACACATCTGGGAAGGAGACGTTCCCAAACCAGACTCATCCTGCAGATTTGAAACGAAGCTGCAGCCATTAGAAAAGTCCAGCGCGGAGCAGGTGCTGGTGGCACGATCAGTGCTGCAATAAATACATTTAGACAGCACTTACCATTATAAAAGATACCTCCAAACCTTAACTAATCCACACGTTTAATAGCAGACTGATCACACACCTTAAGTAGGAAAACCAGAAATAAAACACGAATTCTCTTAGTCTGTGAGGCCCTACCGGTGCTTCCCAACAATCAAATTAGGTGTTTTTCTGCCCGCTTGCTCTGATCAATGGGAAAAACTTGAGCAGAGACATTCTAATTTAAACCTCTTTAACTATTAACTCAAGGCCACCATCACATTTCGATATAGAACATTTAAATAATCAAAGGAGTTTCAGGTCCGTTAAAGGTGCAGTCAGGCAGCTAAAGGGGTGTACAGTTTAATCTGGTTTACTGCTGGTCCGACATTAATTTTCACATTATTAATGGATGGAAAAGCTCTTTTGGAGCCAAGGAAGCGTAATTATTTACAATTTTTGATGTGTTGCATTTCACAGCTCTGAGCTGCTGTGCTGGCAGCAGTAACACTTCAGGAAAACTGCTCGTTTATTTACGACATTTACAAGAAAAACCCCAGATATTTATAAAACGGCACCGTTTTTAAGCCATTTACTATTGAGTATCTTATTTGGAGTTTCTCCTTTGACATTAAAATTACCATAATTAAACAACAACGAAGTCAAAGGACAAAAGTGACCTGAATCTGATGCGTCATTTACTGGTGTCAGCACTGGATTAAGAGTCGGGGATCCTGTGGAATATTCTTCCCTGGTTACCGTGACCAGGGAAGAATATTCCACAGGATCCCCCGCTCCTTAATCAGTGCTGACACCACGTACAAATTGACGCATCAGTTCAGTTCAACACACCTTTTGTCCTTTAACCTGTCTTCTTCTAACAAACTGGGTTGAAACTGGACCCAGAGCTTTGATTTCTGCTCTTTGTGTTCTCCGCTGTTCGCAAACTTCTTCTCTATCCCGTCTCCCTCGCTCCTGGAATTGTGCCACTATTCTCCAGCTGCCGCCACCTAAACAGTCTCGCACTTCACCGGCAATTTGCTGCTTCTTCTCTAAACCTATTTCTTGAGGCTTTTTCTTACCACCTGGCCCTTGACTCCATGAGGATCAAACCCCACACCCCATCTCTTTCCTGTCCAAGAACTCATCCCGTTCCGAACTTGCAAGGCACCTCTATGAATTTACACTTTTCTATTCAACATTCGGATGTCATACGTATTCCTTATGTATATTAGAACGCACCTACTTCATCCCACCAATGTTAAAGTTGGTGCTACTGCCAAATGGAGGGTGTACTCAGCGATTTTTTTATGTATAGTATTTCCAGTTTGGTTTTAAGGGCTTGTACTAAAAAATACTGCACCTTCTGCTCCTCCTAAAACGGTAAGAAGCCGTGACCGAATCCTGCAGCTGGCAAACACTTCTATGAATGCATTTAAGATGTATAGAAAAAAGCTTTTATTGCAAAAGGTTGTCCCAAGGGACACCACTACGCCTTTATAATAAACGTCCTTTGCAGAGGCTCTTAGTTACTTGTCAAATTGGCAATTGAAGCACAACTGAAAAAACTCAAATAGAGCATAATTCTCGTATTTCCTGGCTACCCACAGCCACCTACTGGAGTTTTTGTATCGAAGCCTTCGCTCCCCGGCGTAACCGAGAACGGAGGCACAAACCTTACAGGGACTGCGATGAACGACCCAGAATGAAACAGCCTTCAAACAGGATCTCCAAACAAATACCAGTAACAGATATTGGGAGCACATCTATCAGTGTAACAGGGAATAGAAGCTGCCCAGTGTCCAACACTCCAGTCCAGATCAACAGCAAGAGTGAAAACTGCAACTAGGTTAGAAACCCTGCATAGAGAACGGGGACCATGAGCAGGCAGATTGCACCCATTATCACAGGTGAAAAAAGAAGTTTCTTCTCAAATTTAAGTGGAACCTTTTGTGTTCCAGTTTGAACCCATTACCCCTTGTCCTACCACTGGTTGTCACCGAGAAGAGCCTGGCTCCATCCTCCTGACACTCACACTCATACATCTTCGCTGTTTTTATTGGACTAAAAATCTCAAACATGGAAAGCAAAAGTTATGATTGATTAGTTATGCCCTGATCCACCTTCCTTTGCTCTTCCAGTGTCTCCAGCAAAAGGCCTTTGGGTAAAACATGTATTTATTTATTGTGTCAAATCGAGTCCAATCAATGACCCAAGTTAACCTACAAAAAGAATATTCATCCTTGTGCTTCATATTTCTATAAATCCTGAAAAATCCCCATTTCATGACCCTAAACCATCGCAAATAATCAGAATTCACGTGCCAGCTGCAACAATGACTCCAAATCCTGAGAAATAGGTTCCCTTCTCAGCTAATTATCTAAAATTCCGTCCCACACGAGCCACATTTTGCAGGCAAAAGATTATACTGTAGGCAACATATTTTTACCTTAAAATTAATGAAGATACAAACAGAATTAAAACCGGGGGGTTGGGTTATTTGGTAACATTTGCTACAGCACGAGGAGCAGCTGGTCAGGATTCAAGGGCTGAACCAACTGTTCCCATCACTTACAGTCTTTGCATTTAGGAGGCAGGTGAAAAGCAATTCTGCAACACCCGAAATCCAAATAACCGAGTTTATCTTCTTTGAAATACTAGTAAGAAGTGTCTATATATTAAAAATACATGCCTTCCACATTCCTATTAAAAGTTGAAATAAAAAATTCAATACTCTTAGCTTCTCCGTTCATAAAACTAAATTAAGCTTGGTGTGCTTATAAAATTCTCTGTTTCCCTAGAAGGGGGAGCGGAAACCTGCGGTTTGTCACAAAATTCAGTTGATAGAAATGGTAAATATAAGGTAAAAACCGATCTGCCTGGAACTGATTTCTGAAACACTGATCTCATTTCCATCCTTATGGATTCTATTTCTATCGTATTATCTGTGGCTGTAGAGAACCAGCGCAAGTGTGGACAACGACGTATTTAGCAACTCATGTTCAGCTTTAGCACAAATAAAACGTCTATAATTTGCTTTTAAATGCGGTGTGAGGGCAATTTACTAAAATAAAACTACAGCCCCGTAGACTCTAAAATTACTCTTAAAAGTATGTAGAACAATTTCTATAGTAGGAATAGATGCGTATAATAATTTACGCACAAGTTGGTTTTAATTATGACAGTTCATAAAGGCCTTTATACCTCAGACCTGTCAAAACGAAGAGAACAATTCTTAAGTTTTCGACATGGTAAAAAATCCATAAGAGGATCCTGCTGAAAAATGAGACCCTGTAAGCACAGCCTGTTTGCTAAGAGGGCTAAAAAGCAGATTGCGGGATGCTGCCCAGTTGTGCCATTTACAGATGTGCCATTTACAGATGTGCCACTTGGGAAGGTCCCTCCGAGGCGAGTCGGAGCCGTCGGGAGGTACTAGCTCTCGCCAACAGCACAAACGCTGCCATTAAAAGAGCTGGTTTAATTCTGACCTCACAGCTAATAAACAAGAAAGGCAGCGAGAAGCTGAAAACCAAACTCGGCGCAGCTGTCGGACGGGACATTTCACAACTGCGCTGAACTGCGTCCTTTAATTTGGGCTCTATGAATAGCAGCCGCTCGCCGCAGCTCCCGCCAGCTCCGCTTGCTTTCGAGCTCATTTTGCAGCCTTAGACTGTTGCACATTTTCCTGTATTTTTAACTTTTCTGTTGAGATGTGGTCCGCAAACAACGGCCAAATATCCACTGGTGGGGTCTTGGTCCTAGCGATCGGTTGCATTTGTATCATTAGCCCATAACCTCCCTCACACAGAATATGAGCAGATTGGATGGATGGCTAAAAATGCAACCAGGAGTGACCTTATCTTCACTAAGTCACACAAGCAACCACTGGTATATAGCACTATAGAAATAAATCATTATTTTGACATATAGCAAAGCATACAGAAAAACTGTCTCAGCTTCCTATGGAAGAAAAGGATACACAAAATACCCATATTCTTGCAATTAAAAAAAAGGAAACAGCAAAGAAGTAACACTGCCAAGTCACCTGAACTTGCAATGGGATTGCTGAAGCACTTCCAAAAGCACAATGTTACAGAGGAAGCGTGTCGAGGAGAAACAGCGTCCCCACGGCTGACGGCACAACGGGCAAAGGGAGCACATTAGGGAGCCTCACATCATCATTTTTATTGTTACCACTAGAATAAGGGCCCGTTAGCATTTCAGGTCTGTTTCCAGAAGATTCAATCAGCAACAACTGCCAAAGGAGGACCAGTTCTTTTTCACTTTTATTGAACTACTACATATCTTACCTATTAAAATGAAAAATGTTAAGCAGAGAGGCAATAACGACACACGCAGGGACTGGCTCTGGGAATCCCGCAGGACTGTGGGATTTGTAGAGGAGATGCCTGGCTGACGGTTTCAGCTGCAGCACAAACGCTCCCTCCGCACTCCAAAGCCCTGTTACCCACTCCCCCCATGCACCATTTGACGGATACAGGAAAAAAACACACAGAAAACCCAAACTACCAGGAACTGCAGTTTTTCTCCTTTTGTTTTTCCCTTTCTAATGATTTGCTGGATGTCTTAGATCGTGACTTTTACAGTCCCCACAAAACAACTGCCCCAGAAGGAAGCTTTTATTAACATAAGGGTCTGGAAAAGGTATCCAGGCTGCGCAACATTATAAGAACAGCTATGGTGCCCCCTAAATATACTCAGAAATGATCCTTCAAGTTTGTTATTATTTTCCTAACACAATCCTATAAGTTTTTACGGACCTGAATACCTGCGCGGCTCATGGGATGCGCCATGATGAAATTAAGCGTTTTGCTCAGCCACACAGGCTAAAATGGTTCATTGCAACGGGTCAGTGCTCCCTGTTTGCAGTCGTTGTGTTCTGGTGCAGCATCACCGCACTGCAAAGGGGATTTTCACTTCAACCAGCCCATAGACAAAGACAGTATCAAAAGCCACCTCTTGTGTTGTTCTGCTCTGTAATGAGATGAGCTCGACTGGCAATACACCGCTATATAATGGATTAAGATGATGTTACTTACAACTCTGGCTTCAAACAGAATTCTGCCTTGATGTTAAATGAAGGCCAGAGAGGGCTGTGTGGAGAGTGGCTCTCAGCGTGGGCAGCACAGCTCCCAGTTCAACTGGCTTGATATTCCTGTCCCCACAACAGGCACCAGGACTTGATACCTTGCTGTGAATCAGCCCCTCTGCAAATACCTCAGACGTAATTCGCAATCAGTCAAAAATAACACCAATTAGAACAAGTGTTTTGCCATTGGGCATCTTGTGGCACCATTAGATCTCAGGTAACAGTCCGTGTATGATCTACAAAGGATTGTCATTTTAGTACCTGAGCAAACCCAGAGAACTTGATTACACTACAAGTAACCCAATAATATGCAAGTATATCCTTCAATATAAAAAAGAACAAATTAATTTGCTTTTGCATAAACATTGTTTCCCTTAAATTTACACGATTATAAAAATAGTCTTAAAAAGGCATTTCATTACTACTATAAAGCATTCTCATTTAAGCAGCTGTATTTATTTCACTTAATCAGCATTGCTTAACTCCAGGTATCTTGCTACCAGAACACAAAGCAAAAATATCACTGTTCTGGGATCGGCACAGTGGACTCAGTGAAACGCACCGAGTTCCACACAAAATTCTCTGAAGTATCAGAAGAAAATTCAGCCAGATGAGAACACGCTTTTCTGTGTCAAAACCCCCCAGTGAAAACGCTGTGAACCGCGCTCCACCATTAAAGAGTTCTGACATAACAGATGGGATGTCAGGATCAGACCAACTGGCCAGGAAAAGTGAAAACATAAATGACATACATTTAGTTTTAGCCTCTGAAATGTGACTTTGTCCTCAAGATCTTCGTGGAGTTCGCTAGGTTTTAGGAACCATTAATTTAGGCAAGTGGAAGCTGGGGATTCAGTGGCCATTTCGCTGACTGCTGCCATCAGCCAAGCCCCTTCTCTGCTGTCTGTAGACACATTCATTGTCAAGTTAATATGATTTATTAACTGACAAGGTTTGTAGTTCTGTGCTGCCCACAGTCATTGTTCATTTAGAAAGAGGAAAGAGAGGAATAGGTACCTCTGAGGAGATTCTTAAAAGTATTTTCAGATTACAGTTGATTCGGCTCAGGAGAGAGGGTAGAACCGCACACTCGTCATCAACCAAACACATAATGGCAGCGTAAGTTACTCTAAAAACCGGGACCAGTGAAATGATTCATTTGATTTCCGTATTTACAGAGGAGTCCAACCCCCATGTGCTGATCCTCTGGATCCCTGCGCATTGGGACACTCGGATACCTGGCTGGACACCCAACAGAAGTAATTCCATAGTCCTTCTGCTACATCTGCAGTGGCAGCACAAACCTGCCCACACACACCACAGTGTGAGAGCTGCTCAAGTTTGAAATCCCCACAAAAACACAAATTACCCAGCGTATGACACATTCAACACTCAACAGTGAAGGTCAAAACCCCTGTAGCAGCAAGTAGATATTTGCATGTATCACAACGCGTAGCTGCAGTGATGGAACAGACACCTATGGCATTTTACTGGCTCTGTCATGTTTACAACTACCGCATTAAAATGGTAAAATAACTTACCGCTGGGGTTAAAAGCCATGCAGCAAATGGGCTTCTCATGCGCCGGGAAATGGGCCACGATCCCGTCGCTGTCAGAGTCCTCGCTGACCAGGACCTGAACAACACAAACGGAGACAAAGGGACGTCAAGACGTAAAAACACACCTGAGAAAAATCCATGATACAGAAATGCTTTTATAAGGTAGACGCAGCGGTATGAATGAGAGATAGAACTGCACGGGAATTAATGCAAACTTAGAGAAGTTCTTCAGATACGAGACGTACTTCAATTCGGTTTTTAAACAAAAGGCTACTTGAAGTTGATAAAACTCCTCGGGCCACTCTAAAGCTGATTGAAGACACACAAAAGGACCCCTAAAGGACACAGTGTCCCTAATATCTAAGTGTATGAAAAGATAGTCTTAGATGTATAGAAGGGAACCAAAAATGTGTGGACAAAACACATGCAAAAGCCGTACAAGTATTTTACTCCTTGGTTACACCACGTTGGAGACTAAATTAATAAAATAGTGAGAAAGCTCGGTCAAAAAAGGACTTGAAAGGGTTTCTGTGGTGAGTAAAAACCACCTCCGTAATAAGACAGTGCAAAATTCCCCATTTCAAGCTCAGAATAATTTGTCTGCTGCTTCCAAAATAATCTGAAAGGTTTTTAATACTTCCTATTCCGAACAGATATCAGAATAATTGGAAGATATTTTTATGCTTCAAAAAGAGAAATCATCTTTAAATGTTTAAAGAAGTCACGTAATATGGACCAAGAGGCCCGCGCCTGACTGGCTTTGAGTGTTCCAATTGCTTGGCACTGTCACATCAGCACAATTATGGTTTTGCTTTCCGTTGTCAGCATTTCGTGCTTATTCCAGAACCACTAACCAAAGGGTCTGGAGATCTTCCGAACAGCTTTTCAAAGCAGCTCTTCTTTCCCCAGCCTCCATGAGCTGCACTAAATCACTGCTGTACGGCGGCTTCTCACAGCTTCCACTTTTAGGTAACTTGGCCTTATCCTAAGCATTTTGCTTTAATTAAAGAGACACAATAATGACAAAGCAAAATCATAAAGCAGCTTTACAAAAGAAACAGAAGGGTTTTTTAAAAAAATCTAGTCTGTTAAACAAAAATATTTAATCTAGAAACAACAGGATCTAAATCACTGATTAACAGTTATACAGCCCACTTCACATGCATCACCTTTTAAACCAGATTAATTCAGTGTGGCTTAAACTAACGAGAAATGCACCGCTGTTTTCACATCTGTATGCTGTGTCAACCGATTCTACACTTTGAAATGTTACTTTCAATCATCTTCCTGCAAAAACACCCTTTGCATTTAATCTAAAAGGAGTTTTTAAAGGCCTTGACTTTTCACTGTAGAAGCTGATTCTCAGGTATAACAAAGCAGTCCTTATTTTGGCTGTTCCACAATTCCATTGTCTGCCACAGAAAAACAAGGAAGAAGTGGCATAACACCCCATGGAGATGGCACCTCCTGCCTTGGCAGCTGCTAAGTTGAAAAAGATGCTCGTCTTTTTAAAATCAACATGAAAGCAGCAAAACTTAGTGGATCACTGGAGGAAAGTCCTTGTTTTCAGATCACCAATTTGTATTTAAATCTTCAGGCAGCACCGCAAGATTTGTCGTGTCCTTCCCCTGCACTTTTGCAGGGGCAGATGGGGAAAACACATGTCACTGTTTAAAATCTCAGCGCTATAGAAGAAGGAGGGGGAAAAAATAATCGAAAGGAATTACAGCAGTTGCCTCAACTACCTCATCAACCAAAGAGCCTCTTCAGAACGCTCCTTCCAAACCTGCCACAAAAGCGCCTGGTCCCGGTGCCAATCGGAGCTTGCACAGCTTCACAAACACTGGATGGTTCTCACCATTGGAGACAACTTAAGGAAGACTAAATTACGCTGATGTAACGCAAGGTGCTTTGTACTGGAATACGTTATTTTGTGTATTAGAGATCTTTAAATGGATATACCTGCCTCAGTACAAGGGGGTTTATAGAAATTCGGATAGATCAAGTAGGCCAGGTTTTGCGCAGCCAAGGACAAAGCCAGAGCTGTGCAGACATGAAGAGTTCCCGGTGTCCACACATTGGAGAAGCCCCTGGTGGCGGAGGCTGAGGTGGAAGACGGATCTGCAGAGGTGCTGGAGAGAACCATGTCCATAGGTAACAAATAGCACATTAAATCAATACTGACGCTGCACAACCATTTCCTTTCGGCCACTTTATGCTTTCTTACCACTGAAAAGAGCGGAGCTGGAAGTTTTTCTTGGAAGCCGAAACAGCGGTACAAATGGCCTAATAACGCAGGGAAGTGCTGTTGAAACGCTGGAAGCAGCGGCTCGTTCAGCTTCCCGACGCACAGAGTGCACAAAGCCCACGGCAATCCCTCCTTCACCCCAAACGGGCTTCGTTCGCCAAGGCAGTGCCCTCTAACCACTCTACTATTATGAGTAGAAGACTTTACAAAGTCTCTCATTGAAAAAGGTTCGTAAATCTCAACACGACCCATAATTGCAGAGCCTGAGGTGCTGAGGATGCTCCAGCATCCTCCTTGCAGAGCTCCCCACCATTACTAATAGAAACACCGTTTTCGGAAAAACAACCGACAAGAAACAAACACCGAGGCTCTTCTACTACTCAGCCTATTCGTGACACCCAAATAGTATCTTATTGAGAACATCATCTCCAAAGACGCTGCCCAGGCCACGCTGAGCCCACGCGGCCGCTCCCTCACTCCAGCCCTGCTGAAGCTGCACAGAACAGCACATCTGATCAGAGAGGAATCGAGTCCACTTTATCTTAGTCTGAAAGAAAAACAGACAAAACACCTACGGGATCATTACATTGACCATCAGAAAACAGTCTTTGCTTTGAGGCAAGAGATAGCCAAAGCCAAACCTTTTTTCTCCTATGCCATCCATATTTTTCTTTGTTCGTTATATCTTCCATACAGCTGAACAGAAGCCACTAATAATTAGGAGTTCAATTTTTTCCATCTTTAAAGGCAAATTACACCACTTATCCCAGTGGAGACATGTTTTTAAATAAAACATGAAAGTAACACAAATAAAAATGGACGCAAATCTAATCAAGCGGGTCCTATCCTTAATAAAATTAAGAAAGAATAATCCCATCATCGTAAAAATAAATAGGCTTGGCGATATTTATAAATACAAATATTATATAATAAAGAGATCTTTGCATGTGTACTGATGAAGATGCCCATTAGTTTAAATGGCTGAACTCAAGGCAGGGGTCACTTCGGTCCCCAAGATGCATGTAGCAAAGCAACCCCCTCCATAGCGACCCCCCCAACTTACAGCCAGGGTCAAACATCAGTGGAAAAGGGCTCCAAGTGATAAATCTGGGGCATTAACTCCTGCGCTCCTTTTAATAGAACCCAGCGAAACTCAAACCAGCCCTGCGCTCAGCCTGAACCATTTATCTGAGACAAAAATGTCTGCTTGACAAAAACCAGATCTCCTTTAATAAAAGTAAGGCAGACAGTATTATGCTCTGAGGGAATCCTGTTGCTCTCTTTATATTTTATATATAAGAAAATTCTTCTGTAATACACGTAGATATAAAACGCGAGGAAAGTTGATGCCGCGTATATGAGCATTAGAACATCAAATTAGCCTTTGTGAAAGCTGTTCTTAGAAATAAAAGCACCGGTGCTAATGACCAGTGGAATTATATATGCAGTTAAAAGTTTTATTATCAAATACTCTTTACTCTTCAAGCCTCTTTTTGCTTTAGACCAAAGTTTCCCAACAATTCTTGCTCCCGATAAGCATCTTTATTTGGTTCAATTGTTATCAACTCCTTCCCAAATGAAAACAAACTTTCCAAACCGCAGTTTTTCCCGAAAATTCCTCTTTAATGCAATAAAAAGTTAATAGGGAACAGCAAAAAAAAAAAATCACCACATTTTAAAACATAAAAAGCTCAACATGTTATCTTGTTTTTAGAAGTTATTTCTTAAATATTCCCTCAAATATTTGCACGTGTTTCGGATGATCTGTGAACGCAGCGATGACCCATCGATCACATCGCTCCCGCAAAAGCATTAAGAACCGAGTTTTGCAGTTTGAAATGAGCGCATATTTCTCTGTCAACTAAATGTTAAATGTTGAGCAGATTTACATTCAGTCACAATGCGGCGGCTCTCGGGGAAGGTCGTTATTGCAGCCCACACGTGGGTGGCCTGGCCGAAGGATTCATTAACAATACAGCAACAAACGCTGAAAGAAAATCATTTTTTCTTTAAAACTCAAGCCACTCAAGTCTTACACATTTAATTCCAATTACTGAAGAAGAGGACATCTGTATGGCCTTAGTTTTACCCATTTCAACTAATTAACAGATTCAAATAAATAGTCATTACATGTAACTGAAAAGTTTGCTAACACTTCATTAGAAGGAAGTTTAAACAAGCGCACGACCTTGTTAACATATTTTGGTTTACCACAAAGTTACTTGGGCATCTCGGTAATTATTTTTACTCCTTTTACAAATATATCGTGACAGCCAACTTCAATAATTCTCCATTCCTTTGCATTTATTTAATTACTTCATCATTCAGATTTTCTTAAAGCACCGTCAATTTTGAAAGTAGGAGCCAACATGTAAACACCCGCCGGGCAGATTTTACTACAATATCTGCATTCATAAGGATTATTAAAAATATTTTCCCTATGGATTTAACTCTGCAAAATTACATTAGAAGATTTCCTTGCTCTTTAATTGTATATTTTCAGTGGTAAGGCAGCATTTCAACCTCCGCCGTGGTAGCACAGTACAGTTCATTAAATGCATTGAGTTCTACCTCATGTTCTTTATATTGGATATCTCTGAAATGGCAGATACAATAAAAAACTAGTGAGAGCTTCAAGCTGTAGTTAATCCCTCTGCCCTACATCCAAAACATGTTGCTCCACTGTCCGAATTGCAGATAAATCTGTGTGTTTGGACACAGAGAGCAGCTCACTCCATCTCCACAATGTGTTGCTGTGCTCAAGGTAAATGGACAAGCACATGCATCACTTTGGAAGCCTTTATATATATATAAAAATATATAACAATGACCACACACACACAAACCCCACAACTGCTCCCCTACTGAAAAAGGGCTTATTTCTCCTTCAAAAGGAGAAATGAATTAATTCAGCCCATAAGACACTTGGTAGGCACCAAGAAGAGGAGGAGTAGTGGCTGTTTCGGGCAGAGCCATCAGCAGCACCTCCGCCCAGCACAAATTCAGCATTTCCAAGAGGCAGCGTCCTCACGGAGGAGGCAGGAACGGCACCACGCGGTTCTTTGTACCCCCCAGAGCTTTTATTTCCCACCTGGAACCTGAAAACTGGGATGAAAAACCACTAACTTTGGAAAAATCACTGCCAGGCCACAGCAAGAGAACCGAGACTAAACCACAGCGGGAACTGCTGCACGGCGCTTCCTTCTCCTAAAACACAGGTGAGCTGCACTCGGCGTTGCTCAGTCACTCCGCTCTTTCAACCGGAATAACGTACTTCGGATGACGACCATCAGCAAAACAATTTGCCACAGAAAAGTACAATAATTTCAGAAATTAACGCTGCGAGGAAGAAACCACGTAGCTCAAAGAGCCGCACCGATTTCACATCATCACGATGCTTCACGAGGAGTTTATTAGGGGCAGTCAATATGGCTTCACCAAGGGCTTCAATTCTGATCTGGGAACCAGCCAGTGGGTCCCCGCTCGCCTGTGACACCGGCACCGGGTCCCCAACACTCACACAAGTGCCACCATCGGAACCTGCTCAAAAAACTTCCCTTTCCACCTGAAAATAGAAACACCTGAGCGATGGCCAAGAACTCAGTTGGGATCACAACACGTGTGGCACCCCTTGGGTTAGGAGGTTCTCTACTGGGGCAGTGCTGGATGACAGCCTGGATATACACCATGCACAAGATGTATTTCTTTTCAATCAACTTTCTTTCTGCTGGATACATATTTTAGTGAAAACCAAGACTGTTAGAAGGTCTCCTGTATCACAAAAATCTAACAACGCAAAAGAAAGATCCCTCTATTTTTCCCGGAAAAAAAAAATAAATATATATATATAATGCTAATTCTGAAAGCGAGCCTGAGCGCTGAAAATAAATTATTAATATAATAGCATTTTAAAACTTCAGATCACTAAAATACGAATGCAAGAGATACAAACAATTAGGATTTCTAACTTAAAGCCTCCTTCCCAAGAGATTCAAGACAAAAAATGATTTTACTGGAACTGATGGCTTATTTATGTTACAGCAGCAGTATTTGGACAAGACAAGCGTTATCATTTTTACAACTCCTTTGCTGTAATGCCCTTTCGGCTTGATGGCTCCCGACTATTGTTAAGGTCAGAGGACAAGTTCATAAAAACCCTAAATCATCCATAACAAGACTTACAAATCTAAGCTATGTCACTGCTTTCCCCCAGGCCTCTGCAGAGGAATACGTGGCAGATTCCAATATGCGGCAGATAAAACTAATAGCAGAGGCAATGCAGGCCCATCGATTAACGAGGCGGGTGCCCTGGTGACAGAAGATACAGAGAAGGCAGAGTTACTGAACGCCTTCTTTGTCTCTGTCTGCTCTGCGGGGGCTGTCCTGAGGATCCCGCACCGCTGAGGCCCCAGAGGACGGCAGGACAATGAGGAGTTTGCCTGGGTTGATGAGGACTGGGTTAGGGAGCAGTCAGGCAATCTGGACATCCATAAATCCATGGGTCCGGATGGGATGCACCCGCGGGTGCTGAGGGAGCTGCCTGAGGTCATTGCTGGGCCGCTCTCCATCATCTTGGCCAAGTCTTGGGAAACGGGAGAGGTGCCTGAGGACTGGAGGAAAGCAAATGTCACTGCGGTCTTCAAAAAAGGCAGGAAGGAGGACCCGGGTGACTCTAGACCGGTCAGCCTCACCTCCATCCCTGGGAAACTGATGGAACGACTTCTCCTTGGTGCCATCTCAAGGTGTATCAGGGATAAGAGGGTCATTAGGGGCAGTCAGCATAGCTTCACCAAGGGGAAGTCATGCTTGACCAACCTCATTGACTTTGATGAAGACACAGCAAGATGGATGGATGATGGCAGAGCGGTGGACATGGTCTATATCTAAAGGGTGAGTGTCAGGAGGATGGAGCCAGGCTCTTCTTGGTGACAACCAATGATAGGACAAGGAGTAATAGGTTCAAACTGGAACACAAAAGTTTCCACTTAAATTTGGGAAGAAACAACTTCTCAGTGAGGGTGACAGACACTGGAACAGGCTGCCCAGGGGGGCTGTGGAAAATGAAAGCACATTCTGTTTGTTTGTGTGCGAACCGCATTACCTGCCCTTCTGCGACAGTCTCGGTGTCGATGATGGTGACGATTCCCGGCACCAAAGGGCTGCGGCGGATGTTGCTATGAGCTAAAATCTCTTCTTCGGTGGCTCCTGACGGCAGCGTCCCCGTCAGCTGCGTCACCACCTTCCCAACCATCGTGAGTCCAGTCTTGATGGTCTAGAAAGAGAACCAGAAAATAACATTTAGGGCTGGCTTTTGGACCCACCTTCAATTTTTTCTTAACACAAATAATATAAGGAGATTGTGCGCACCAGAACCACACAAGTGTTTTCACAAGGGATATATAAGCCGCAAAAGGCTGGATGGAACAGAAGTGTCTTGAAAATATTTAGCATCCTATCAAGTTGAAGTATTCACCTTTATTTTGGAATTAAATGCTTCCAAAACATTATTGAAAAATGAAATTCATTAATGTTGCCTAAATAATGCAATGTTTTCCTTTCTTTAACTTTCTTACTTCTTTATTCCATGAGGTGCAGAGCATGCGTAGTTAGAAGAATCAAATGATGAAGCCAAGATGGGATGTGGACATTGTTACCCAGAGAAATCCTTACAGCCCATAGCGGTTAATGCCAAAATAGTTCCGACTCCTGCACAACTGTGAGAGACAAGTAGCTTGGCCTCAGGTAGAGCTGACAGACAGTTCCTTTGTTTCTCAGCAATTATGCCTTTTGCAGCACTAAAACTGAATATGGGACTCCAACTTGGCAAAATTAAAAAGGTACCAGAAGGGACAGCGCTGGACAAAGCACACGCAGATCCCATTAAAAATAACGTGACTTTCCAGAGTCTGCGTGTTTGCCAGACGTGGGGTTGAAAACATATTCATCGCACCAGCTTTTATTATCTAAAAATGCCGAGAATTGTTTTTATGCTATTTGATTTGGAGAAAGCGGGACAGTGCGCACGGTAGGAGAGAGATAGGTAACACAATAAGTAAATAAAAATTCAAACTACAACTTTAAATACTTTCTCCTTGAATCAAGGACTGCGCCTTATTCACCTATAAAGAACGGAGCAGATTTATTATGCAATATAAATAAGAAATAGCAAGAGAGATCAGAATGGAATGACACTATAACAAGCCAATTCTTAACTAAAAAGACAAGCTAAGCTGCCTGCTAAATTGAAAAAGAAAAAAGCGTACAGATCGCGGGCTGAAACCAAGAAGCAGCCACAAATCAATTGCAACTGCTTTGTTTAGTGCTAAAATCTCAAACTGCAGTGATTAGAAAACACATTAGTGTTCATCAATTAGCAGCCAAACGTTTGTTTTAATAATTCATAGGAAATGACTTACACAAAGTCTGTTAGTGTGTTGTCAGGAAAGCCTCTGAAGGGCCAACAGAACGAGGCGCCACACGGTATTGACGGCGCATCCCGCCAGGAAGGCGGATTAACCTCTGAGCTGCCTCGCCTGATGGACTCGCCCATTACTGCTAATGGAGACACCACCACTGCAATCGAGCACAGCAATGGCTTTGGGGTTTAGTGTCTTGAGCAATATCCTGCCATTTGCTCCTTCGTCTGTCTTTTTGTACTCGCATACAACAAATGGGAATAAAATTTTAACAGCGGCGAATTCAGAACGCTGAGAAATGTGACATAAAGCAGATGACGGTATGTGAGGAACAGGCCTCGAACAGGCCCAATGCCATCGGGAATGTGTTTCAACAAACCCTTTCCTCACAAAAACTGACAAGGTTGTTTTCTGGTCAAGAGTTAAAATCATAGCAAAAGCACTGGCAGTTTATACACCAAGAAAATCAGTCTAGAAATACCATTAATATATAGCAAGGTACCTACACAAGTTAAAAGAGCAAGAATCGTAACTGACCTATCTTAGAAAAGATCTTTAATATTATAACTAGAGAAATAAGATGACAAAGTGCCAGGTATAAACTTAGAGCTCTCTAGAAGAAAATCACCACGCTTATCTAGGCAAACGAATTCCCATTACGCGCTGGACTGGGAAGTCCAAGGTGTACAACGATGTGGCCGAGGCCATTAGCTCCGAAATATCAGCGCAAAACCATTACGGCACTTACTTCTCGGTGCTGTGTGTATATTTGCAAAAACTTCCCTGGTAATCTTTAACCTTTCCCATGCCATATCAGCTGTCCCTTCCATCCATTAGCGCTAATGACCTTGCTCTCACATAAGCTGTTAGTACTCATTAAGAAGTTATCAGGTAACAAGAGAAAACAGATGCAGCCTTTGCTAAATCACTTTACCACTATAGGATTAAGAGATATGGAGAAAGAATCAACTAAAGAAGTTATGAGGTGAGAAGAACTTGGTTTATAATTTGACGCTAGACATTTGACAGACCCAATACATTTTAAATGAACCAGGCTGAAGTTTGCACTGTCCCAGGTCCTTTGTCATTGATGGGAACCTGCCGGTGCGCAGTGAAATCTTCCTATAAATAACATTAAAATACTCGGTCCCATTCCCTCTGTGAGCAACGATGCACGTTGTGCAAACACACGAGTTATTTGTGTGCTCACGTGTACACTATCTACTTAAAAATAAGACTGTTCACATTCATTCAAATATAAAGAAAAACATATATTTAATTAAAATAAATGTATGCACTCATACCTCACTTAATTGAAAAATAAGTACGACTTTAATTAGATGAGAAAAATAAAATGCATCATTCGGTGCCTGTTAGGCTGTTTTGTTCCAACAAAGGTCTTACATCCTTTTAGTGAGAAAACAACATATTGTTCCTGTTTCTCATAATAAATACATTTTACATGATTTATTTGTTTACAAATGAAAAATCTATAGAAAGCAGAAAGAGATATCAAAAAAATATGCCTGAGTAATCAACAATATGAAAGCCTCATGGTTCGTTTGAGCAAAAGGAACATACAATCAATTAGAGATTCAAGTTCCAAATAAATGTTTGCTGCAATGCTCACGCTTTGCAAAGATGTTTCCCCATTTCCTAGGCAAAATACAAAGTAGTACAGAGATTGGGCCCTTACGAGTATCCATCTTCCTAACTTTCACCATTATTTTATTGCTGTGCAGAGGCTAACAACCTTTTTCTTTCTTATGATCATAAATACATTCTCTTCGGTAGCTACTCGCATGATGCAATATCACTATTTCAGTGTTCGTTTATGTTCGGCTTAACATGGAAAGTTCAGGCCTATGATCCACGGCTGAGGAGGGAAAGTCACCGCCTGCCTTTCAAACCCAGTTATTCACAGTCTGGGGGGTACGGGCTATAAAAGACATCCTCCATTTTTATATTTTTTATAAATTAAACAGAATATTACTCAGTTTTTTATGCCTATGGGAACGCTTCAACAATCATTACACGGTTTAAGAAAGCGCCGACCCGTTCCTTGGCCGTGCCCAGGCCTGGCTGTGGCAGCGCAGCGATCCCTTCGCGAGACTTCACCGTATACAATCAGAACTGTGGCTGATCATGCCAAGCCGGTTGGTTTTTCAGACTTATCGGTGCTATAAAAACCACGCTAATGATGCCGAGATTGAAGGAGCCTGAGGAGATTTTCCCTCCTTTTTACTTTTTGGTTGCTCACGGTCAAAGCATGCAAAGAGACACGGCAAATTTCAGACGTCTTCAGACGACCAGCAATTCAAGCTGCCCTCAACAATGTAAAAACCTGTGATTTTTCTCCTCCTCCAACCACAGCGAGACCGTGTCCAGAGCTCTGCTGATGGGATCTGTTTGGTTTTCTGTTTTGTTTTCACATGGGATGGCACCCTCTGGCCCTCTTTGTGGGTTCTCGTAACTGCTGTTTTCCTCAGCGCCGCTGAGCTTTCTGCTCCGCGCTGTCATTTAATTCCTATTATTAGATTTGTTTTGTTGTGTAGATCAGGAATGAAAAGGCTGGTGGTTACAAAGCTTGTAATCAGCACGGAGCTCGCCAGGCAATGCCAAAACTCACTCGGCGTGCGTGTGTGAGAAGAAGAAATTACTTGGCAAAACGCTGCAGGCAAGTCCTCAAGGAAAGGAGTGAGGAGGGAACGGTGGAACAACAGCTCTGCACACGCTTTGGCTCGCTGGAGATTCTTCCAAGCTGTGCTCTTTGATACTCTGAAAACTCAGGTATTTCTCTGAAACCAGACCGATACTATAATGTCATCTGAATCAAGAAAACTAGGCAGTGGAACCTCGATATCAACAGTCACTAATAAACTCTAACCTTCCAAGAAAGCTGCCAGGTAATTAATTAGCTCAAGTACTCACTGTCATCCTTTAGAGAGATTAAAATGTATCACGCTAGTGTGACTGAGTCCAAAAAGCACTTGTAAAGTCAGTTTTCACGATGCTAAAAGACTAATAATTCACTACGTTCATTTCTAATCATGTGAAGTTGTAATATTACGAATAGCACCATACAAATCCATTTTATTATGATTTTGCTGTAACAGGCATGACTAATATGAGCAACTGTTTGTAATAAATAACATTTTAAAACATTAGATCCAGTAGGACAGGAATACTTTGTGAAAAGCATCGGCCACTCAGAGCCTTGCAGGATCAGGACCACATCCCCGGCGCTAACGGCTGCGTGTTTCTTAAATGCGTTTCCAACTTTGTGAATGGGGGGGCGATGACACACGGTACAATTCAGCAGGAAAACCTAATAATTCTGTGACACGATAACCTCTCCCGGCAGCAGATGTACTCACTTTGGCAGCACTAATGACTGTGGCCGTGTAAGACTGAATGTTGTCTCCACAGGCTCCGCCACGGGACTGATGGCATCGGATCAGCTGCGAGAAGAAAGACAGCGACCAAGTCACTACTATTAAACTACACAAACCCCAAGCCCATTACCAGAGCTCTTATTTATCATGTACAGTGGTGTGTTTTTTCCTACAAACAGCAAAAAGCCCTGCTGAGACACTTAACCCCTTTTTCTAATCTTCTGGGTGCCACCCAGACTGTCGCGTCCTCAACTCCAGTTTTCAATTACAAGATGAGTAGTCGCTGAGAATTCATAAACTTTGAAATGGTGGGATTTTAGCTCTGGCAGCAATACCACAAATAAATTTAAATAAATATAATCAAAAGCCTTAGCCATGTATACGTAACATTAAATATCAGACATCCTAAGAATCCGAGTGCGGCTTTCCCTTCCTTTTTATGACTGGCGAGCAAAGAAATGACAAAGGGAAGGAGCTACTTTCAGCTTTACGTTTAATAGATTAAAGGCATGCACATGGGGTTTACTCTGCATTGCCTCCCTTCAAAATTCATAAATCAAAACAAGACTCTTGTACCTGCCATCAACCTAAAGAAGCAGCTTTTGCCTTTGAACCCTAACAAACAACAGAATCTGTGCTTCTGAACAATAAAATAGCAAAAAACTAGAGGTTTGTCGCTCATACACAGAATGTGTTGCCTGTTTAACTGTTTTAGCTTTCCTAGTAATCTAGAAACAGAGAGAAGTATTGTTTTTAATTAATCCTTACCTTATTTTCTGCGTAAGCAAGCCAGCGGCTTCCAAGAGCAATGGGGTTCATGTTTGGGCCTGGACAGGGATAGCAGCCTGAAAAGTTTGAAAAGGCAACATGAAGAAACATCTTAATGACTTCTTGCAAAGAATGTTATTTATTGCCAAGAAAACAGAGTCTAAACAAAAACCTTTCCATGGCTAATATCACTCAGTAAACGCTTGCGTTTTCGGTGCTAGAGATAAGACTGTGGTCAGATGAGTTATTTTGAACCGATAATTATGTGTAAATACTCATTTCTCCTTATGTCTGCATTTTTTTAATGCCATTTTGATACAGTGGGGTGAGGGGGAGATTTGAGTTTGACTGGATTAATTCTGGATCTTCATATTTTAATTCATTTTACTCAACTGACGTCTTTCTGTTGGTCACCAGCTGCAGCTCACTTGAGGCTCTTACAGCATTTTGTGGTGTGAAAGGGTGTTTTGTGCTTTCGGTTACATTTTTAACAGCTCTCCAGACAAGCTCTTTGCCTCTCACAATACTGGTGCACACACTTAACTTTACAAAGTGAGATAATTTGTAATTCCTTTAAAATCAGTGGCAACGGCTCCATTACCCACCTGCTTTCCATTACCTTTATATATCATTAAAGACAGATATACACCTATGCATAGAAATTAACATATTAATAGAATAGAGTATTATTCCTTTGGATTAAAAGGTGAAAATGCCTCTAATAGAAAACAGCTGTGAATGAAAATACAGCAAGGCTTAAAATCCATCAGGCCCATGTTAAATGTGATTTTATAGACAGTCCGAGTTAAAAAACAAAACACACGACAACAAAAAATTGCCTCGAGAAACAACCTCCAAGAATATCACGCTATTTGCTATTAGATTTAAAAATAGAGAATTTTAAATTCATGAAAATAAACAGAAATGAAAAGCTTAAGCGCGTAACAGCATTTCCTAGAGCTGAATCCATTCTGGTACGGCAAAACATCAGATAAAAAAGAAATATTGCAGAAGGGGGGGAGACGGGGGAAGGAGGGGACTATGGAGTGAATGGTTAATCTCAGTTTTCATCAGTTCTTAGGCTAATATGGACACTTCAGTGATTCATATTCTCTCCCTGGTTGGCCAAGAAACAGAAGACAGCAAAGGCGCCCATGTGTGTCTCATTTCGGAGAGCCCGGCTTTGCTGATCCCGCATCGCGGGCCGAAGGCAAAACGCACAGAACCAACTACTGCCACTTATTGCATAAAATCCTGCGCTGCATTCTGAGAAATAAAACCCAGCTAGCTAAGCTTCGATTTCCACAAAGCCTGTGTTGGACTCTCGATACTGATCTGCCAACCAAAGAGGAAAACCAAACCTCTTCACCATCTTCTTTTTACAAATATCAGGGTCTTTTCACATAGGCCCCCCAATAGTCCAGAACATTTACTGAGCACAACGGACTTAAGTTCAGTGATATTATTTTCACGCCTGCAAAATGATGATAAAGGTGCGTGGGAGGGTGTTAATGAAACACGTAGATAGAGGTTTGTATTGATATTTGACAGCACTTAAGGCCACGTTTGATGGCATTTGCTGGGCACGTGCAGAAAAGCTGCTCCACTGCTCCTGCCGGCCAAGATAAACTGCTCCTTATTCCATCTTTTAGAGCAGAGCAGGGAGGGTATTGCAAAACTCAAAAGACCATAGCAAGCTATTTCAAAGGTCATAAAGCGATGGAAGGAGAAAAGCAACAATTCATCCAATTAAACCCATCTCAGGCCAGGAAAGCAAAACCAAGTGACTATTTTGTGCGGCCTTATCGCCGCCTTGATCTCAGGAAGGAAAACGAATTCTGAAGAGATGATGCCACAATTGTTATTGCATTCCAGAAGTGCATAAAATGTGGGTAGCCAGAGCCTCTTAAGGAACAAAGCGAGCAAAGAAAAAAAGGTTGTAAATACAGCCTCAGGTTGTAAATACAAACAATGCTCTTCCGATGACATTATAGATCAGGACCGGTCAGGTTTGAATTCTGAATTTTGCTTCAGCAATTCTTATCTGGGCCAGGAAAGAACATTCAGGTCCCCTTTTATGCATCAAACGTAGCGTTAAAGGCTGTGGGATGACAGCCCTCACCATAGAAACTTCCAGAGCCATTCCTGAGCCAGTCGCCTGCGTTTCCCAGACTCCACCAGCACCTCCCAGCATCGCGGAGGCAGAAAATAAAGAGGCAGCACCAGCCAAGGGATGCGCTGGCACGGCAAACTGGGGCAATCCAGCAGCGCTGAGCAACGAGAAAGGGCTTGCTTGGAAAAAGGAGTCAAGGAAGAACCGCAAAAGGTGTTATTCTTCAAATATTCTTCAAATCAATTAAAAATGTAAAGTTATTTTAGAAAAATTGCAACTGTCTCCAACAAACCCCGACGGGCTGTAGGTTGTTCCACAGACTGGACTCCGTCAATCGGACACACAAACCAGCCAGTTCTAATAATAACCTGAGAGGCCAACAATTCAGCTCGGGACTGAACTTGACTCTCCGATACAAAAAACAGCATAAAAAAAAAGAGCTATTTCCTCCCTTTCTTTTCTTTGCAAGTCTCTGCGTTTTGGAAGCTTGCAGCAGTAGAAGGATAAACAAAGGGTTATACTTTATGGGAAGGAAAAGCAAATTGTTTTTCTGCTTTCCAAAAAAACAGCCGGAGTCAGCAGAACATCATCTACTGGGCAAATGAAAAAACAGACACGGCGTGACCTACCGAGCTGGGCCATCCAATCCCTACCGGCCTCGCTCCCTTAAAGATTAACTTCTCTTTCTACCAAACTTCAAAACAACTGAGGAAAAAATCCATTCTAAGCAACAACAGCGGCAATTTGAGCGTGTTTACAATAGCAATGAACATAATGAGAATGCAGAACTAACTGTCAAGAAGAGCAAAGTTTCCAAGCTTTAATGACAGCCCGGAGAGGTCATCCAAGAAGTGAGCGCTCGGGAAAGTCCTTCCAAAAGTACAAGCACCAAAAAACATCTGATCTCAGAACAAACTTCACTCGGACTATCACCCGCAAAGATATAGGGGAAAACCCACTGGAAACTATGTTAAAAGGTTTTAAGTGCATAGTTACTCTCCCCTTCTGTTTTACTGAGAGCACAGGAATCCTACAAGTTACTTAACGTTCTCCAAAGAGCTATACAAATGTCGCTTAATGAGTCAGCAAAGAGAAGGCATGTTTATTTTACATTATTTTTCAATTACTTTTATGAAAGTCTCTACCGGCCTTTGGAGATTCATAATAAACAGAATCACCTCCTCCCATTCTGAAAACTCCCCCAGTCTGCACTTCTGACTATTGTATTGGTCTGTGCTGCTACGGAAAACTGGGGCGCTGGGATTTTTCCAAAATGGCTTTGAAAAAGCTCATTCTGCAGCCCCCATGGGGCAGCGGGACACACGGACGGTGACATGTCCCTCCCTCCCGCCGAGCTTGGACACAAACGGCACGACGGGAAAACGCTGATGGAGGAACAGGCTGCTGGAAGTTTAAAGATTAAGCCGATAAAGAACAAAACACGTGAAAACTTGAATCATTTGGGCCAGGGCAGCTCTTCGTCAAGCTCCGCTGCTTTTTCACGAGGAAAAAAAGCTTGAGAAGAAAAAATAATGTATATATGAGGATCTATATAAACCCAGAAGCTCAGTGGGGGATGGAGAGTTGGGGGCCGAACACCGCAGGGTTCCCGATACCCACAAAACCTGGCAGTCTGTGCTTCCCACCCAAGCACACGGCCTTTGGAATGCACAGGCACTTAAATCCTAACGGCATCGGCCTTTCAGCAGCTCAGCAATCAGGATTTGCCCGATGCTGCAAAGCCAACCCACATTTTGGGTGTGCTGCCCCGCTCACTCACCTCTGGGTGATGGATGTGCCCTACAGCACTCTGCATATATACCAGATATAACACTGGACCAGTATTTTAATCACCGTTTTGCACAGAAGTGAGCACGGCCATAATTAAGACTGTCATTGTTTCACTTGGTCCTTCTTCAGAAACACCCTGCGCAGCCCAAACGGCTCCATTAATGACGAGCTAAAGACGAACTTGTCATGGCAAAGTAGTCAGAGCTAAAAACGCAGCAGAAGGGAACATTTCCATCCAGAACAACCCGAGACTCGCAGTCAGAACTTGCCTGAATGAAGCCAGAACCTATTTCCAGTTTACACAACGACGTGGCTGAACGCGGGCTCCTTATCCCGACTACAACCGCGGCTCCTTCTCAGACCTAAAACATCAGGAACTGCTGCAAATTACTGTGCGAATTAAAGCTGAGAGAACGAAAAAGCCAAATCAGAAGCACCCAGAACAACACGGCTTCTCTTCAAACACATCCCAACATGTTTGTCTTAACACACTGCGGGTTGTTTCTTAATTCCACAGCATATTTTAAGAACCTTTATTCTGTGCACCTATTCTTACAGTCCAGGAGGGTATGGGGAAAAAGAAGTCAATCTGTTTGTGATATTTGACAGGCTTTCAGCCCCTCTGCCTTGACTTTGTTTTTACTTCTTAATGAAAACCATTTTAGTAAGTTCTTTTCTGACTTTTTTCCACCCCCCTGCCAGTTTAATAGGAAAACCTCCTTTTCCGTCATTTTCCCTGCTTTGTTTTCCCCAGTTCTCTCTGCACTGACGCACACTCATCCTCTTTTGGTACCAGGTATAAGAACGATCTTCCTAGAACTTGTTTTAACGGATGCTCCACACCTGTATCTGTGAGCAACGCACACCAGCGCTGTCCACTCGCATTTCAAGCTCCTTTCCTGTGTTCATACAACACGTGGGCATGGACAATGTTATTATAAAACCTTCTTAGGATTGCGTCCCTAATCCCGACCCACAGGAGACGGTTCATCCCTTTGGAGGCCCACGACACTACTTCCCAGTCACTGGATGTAGCTCATAACCAATGGGTAATGTTTTTTCTTGTTCTTATGAAATATCCAGCACTCTATAGCAATGAAATTGCAAAACCTCATTCTTAAACCTCACAATCCAACGCAGCCAGAAAACAGAACCCTGACAGAGAATATACAATAAATAACGAGTGGAGTGATACTTGGTTGCAAAAGCATTGTTTATTCCAAGGGAAACAAATCATGTATTTGTTTATAAACCGTATCAAGTAATACTGTTTATAAATTCCTCCGGGTCCCTTCTAGATGAAAGGCCCTATGTAAATGTTATTACCCTCGCACTGTCACATACTTTCCCAAACTCTTCTATTGTTCTTGTACTTCCTTCTGTTTAAGTATCACCCATAAAAACGGAGCGAAAGAGCAGAGCGGCAGGATTGCACCCCACTGGGAAACCACGCTCGACAGCCGGGCCTTGTGCTTCAGATCATAACGGCGTTAGCGCTGTTGAAACACTGACCAAAATATCTAGAAATCAAGCGAAAAAGTAAAGCCACAAATGCTACATGAACTGTCATCACCCTCCCTTGAACAGGAATAATAATGATGATGATAATAATCTCAATACACATCGTGTTCACAACCCTGCAAGGAGCTGCAGTTTGTGCTGCCTTGGATCAGAAAATCCCTCAATTCCCTCATACAAGCTTGGGAAAGGACCTGAGATTTATTATTATTATTATTATTATTGCTAATGTCGTTACTATTATTATTATTATTACAGAGACGTCCTTTCCCTGCCAATTCTATTGCGTCAGTTTTAAGTATTTTACTGTTATTCTACAGGTCTAAGACCAACACCAAACCTTTTACTAAAAGTATCTGTGGCCTTTAATGTTCGTTAAGCTTGGTTGTTTAATTTAGCACACATTTGACTGACTTCAGGACAAACTACATTTTCATCTCATTTTTACTCTATTTTTCTGCTCCCAAAATCAGACAGTGATAAATAATCATGTTACTATAGACGCTGCTGTTCCTGTACAGGACAATGTGAGTAAGATGCTTTGCTTTGGCCTTTCACACGAAGGCTTTGGGTGCTTTAGGTAAAAATAACGTACACAGGAACACACAGCCCTTCCCGTTTTCTGTATTATTTTCAACTGTCAGCCTCAGGAGATGTGACAGATGCACATCTCAGGCACCAACGCCGCCTTGCTGTCTTCATGCAATTCTTCTGTTGTATTTACACTTCCCTGCAATACATCAAAACACCCGGGAAGCAACCAAGACATTCATTTCCACACATTTACCGCGTTGTTGTAAAGATCTGTTCAAAAAGTATTTCAACATTACCCTGTGATTCCCACATGCAGGAAAAGCGCTCTTCTAAACAACGCTGTGAACAAGTAAAACCATGAGGAAATCAAGATTTCTCAGGGAAAGCAGTTACAAAGCACATGGAGTGTGTGTGTGTGTGTATATATATATATATGGGTATATATAAAAATAAAAACTGCTAATATACAATTGACAGGAACACACTTGGCTTCTCTTCACTGATCAAACAAACCTCGTGAACTAGGAGCTCCAACTCCCACCTGCCTTAAGGACCTTCCATCTGAACCAAGGAGTCTCCCTCCACACACTGGAATCCCATCAATTATTACACCGTGTGGGATATTCAGGATAAATTCCACTCGCTGCCCGCAGCCGAGAAGGGAGGCGGACAAACCCAACGTCTTGAGAAACGTAACTCTTCAGGCTTTAAACCTTTTCCTGAGACATTCAGTGTTTTCACTTCAAAGCAGAGAGATCAAACTGCTCCCCGTGCGCTGGTGGAGGAAACGGCATTCTAACAAAAACGCACCAAAAAGCCTTGATGACTTCCAGATCAGAGCCGGGACAAACTGAAACCACCATATTCTTGCACGTGAATGTCAGCGAAAAGAGAAATACCCCATCCCAATTGCAAATTAGAGTATCAAACACTGTTTGTTTGGGTTTTTTTGTTTGGTTGGTGGGGTTTTTTTAATTTATTTTGAGAGGTGCAGCTGGGGTACATTTAACATATACTGAATAAGTTTTGGCTTGTGGTTAGGCAAGTCTTTTGAGACTTTCTGTACAATAAAGTACTCTGACTAAAATCTGGAAAATTACCTCTTAAGGCTCTAGCTGCACGGCATCAATAGAAATGTGGTGCCAGCTAATGGCTGCAATAACTGTCTCCATCCCTAGAGAATAATGGATGGAGAATATATCAATATGAGGAGTGGAAGGGCCAGCGAATCTGAGCAGACACGTTATCGGACACAAAGATGATGCCACATGTATGATGTTATCTGGGATAATCTTTAGTCGGGGCCCAGGGGGTGGGCAGGATGTTCTTTGCAGAGCAGAGTGTCCATCAGGCCATGCTCATCATCGGCAGCGTTCCACTAAGTAAGCATTTCTGGAGAAGGGCTGAGGGAGCACTGATGTAATAGAAATCAATGAAATTCAGCTTTTCTGCATCTATTGTTTAGAGCGAAGCAGGGGAAAAAAGCCTCTACATCACTTTCATTCCTGATCGGCCAGTCATACGCAGCATTCAGAAAAGGGCTCTGAAGGAAATCTTAAGTGAATGACAATATCATTCTTAACTACTCAAAAATCTATTTCAAATCTGCACCTTGACATTCCCAACTACCAAAGGAAACACATTCTTACTAGAAGCATCAAATTACTTTTTTCAGTTTGGCCACGTGGGTACTTAAAGCAGCGTGGGATGGGAAATTACTGTATCGCCTTATCCTTCCCTCTCTTAACAAATCAGAGCCGCTCCCAGCACAGGGACTGCACAGAACGCGATGCCCAAGGCAAGTTACTGCCCTGAGCTCTTTGCAGACTGATTCTACACCTTTCCTTAGCAGACATTTAAAAACCAGAATACCACACTGGGTAGATTACAGGGTATGCTGGTGATTTTTCTACAATATCCACAGTATGTTTCCCCTTCAAGCTTAAAACGCATCTCAAACTCAGACACCAAGACCGGAGGCACCTGTACGCTGAGGTTTTGTTCACACATAAAATGTTCTGGCTCTCTGCCATCCGAACCAGCACACTCCCACCTAATCATCTGCAGAAAAACACACACAAAATTAAAGATTGTACTAGGTCCCATTTGCTCAAGAAAAATCAGGAAATGCAAGAGTTAAACATCCCAACAGCAGCACGAACCTGAGCATGTTCTACATCCTGAATATTTTATGGTATATTTATTACAACAATATATTAAGCTACACATTCAACCACAAAAACAAAAACAGAAAGACAAATACGACTCATGTGCAACACAGCTGCATTAGCGTTACCGAGGAACACCGAACTTCAGCATTCCCGACACTGTTTAACTGGACATTCTGCCTTTCATTTCTATGTATAAATAGTCAGGAAAACGGACAAGACCTCCTGTTTAATTCCATTTGCTCTGTAGCTGTCTCGAGGTTCCACGGCTCCCACACCACTTCGCAGAAATAGATGGATCCACATCATCACCCAATCTTGAAAAAATACTTGGTTTTCTCTACAAAGTGATTTACACAGTAACAGAAATGTCTTCAAAGGGCGAGTGAGCCTCATTTCATATATTTGACCTTTTGTGCCATCACTTCCGACCAAAACCAGCCAGACAACCCAGCAGAGACTCTTCTTGGGCCGGCCCAGGAGCACAGGACGGACCCAGTGGATCCCGGATGCTTCAGCAGCACAAGCAAAGCGCCTCCAAGAGCTTTGTCCGAGCTTCCTTTACCAGGATTCCTACTTTTCCAATTCAAACTGACACTGCCCTTTCCTACATTTTTTTAGAAGACAGCAGAAGAGTCCAGTTGGCTGAGTATCAAAAACCCGTGCGGCTAACTAGCTCGCTCATCAAACTTCAAGCACATCAGGGGAACTGAAGCCTCTAAGGATACACTCCTGGGCTGAAGAGATTCCAGCACATAGGAAATGTGAAGGCAAAAGCTTCACTGCAGCCTCCGACGTGCCAGAGCGCAACACCCGCTGGATCACAGAACCTACGAAGTGAAACAACTAAGCTTCAAAACCCTCAGCGCAACTGTGCGCCAGCACAGGGCCAAGAGACATTGACCGAGGGGAAAGAAACCAGCAGGTTTTATTTCTTTTATTTAATTGAATTTATTTATTTTATACTCCTCAACTTCTCCCGCTGCTCTATAAAAATTCACTTCGAAGCCGAAGTTATGGTTAGGAATAGAAAATGCCTGTTCCTCAAAATACAGTCTGTTTTTAAAACGAAACTGCGGTATCTTTAAGAAAATATAACAAGCAACACCTGGAATTAGAAAAGCACGAGACTCCTCACAATACACACTTGAGGGTTTTTAGTTTTTGAGCTAAAATAAGCAATGCTTGCGCTCTGATCCCCTTTGGTGGAATAAAGAGGGGCAGGGAGGACACAACCAGCTCCTCTGGGAGCCCCAGCAGAGTCCTCCTTCCAGCCATCCATAGGAACAAACTGACACCTATTGGCAGCTTTCGTATTACTGCGTGATGCTGCTTTTCTTCAAACTGCTACAAGAAACAACTTCTTTTTCTTTCAATGCATAGATAACCTAAAAATGATCATTTTGAACTTTTCCACTTGTGACTGAAAATACAGCAGGGAATTGCAGATTTACCTGTTTAACAACAACATTCAGATCCTTCCAAAGTGAATTATGATTGTTCAGTAACCTATGGATTTTAAGAGGCAATTGTAATTGATATCAGTAGCACTTGTCACTACCTGCTTGGAAATAGCAGATTGTCATTTTTTCTGGGGTAAATAAATCCTTCTTTGGTGTTTAGCGTCACAGGTAAATGAACGATCCCCTAATCCCAACCAGGTCCAGGGACAGAGCACAACACAACCGGTAGGAAACACACCGGTTTGCTCTGCTAACACACCAGTGACTTATTGCAGATGTTGGAACTCTTGCATATATTTGTGCAAGTGAACAAAGGGATTTTTCAGCTCCCTGTGAAAGTCATTGCACGCACTCTTCACAACAGCGAGGAGTCACTTACAACAACAAAGACACAAGAAGAGCCAAAGAGTAACACTTGGATTATTTGGGGGTTTTTTGAAGCAACAGATTTCCTGAAACTCCAAATGAATCCATGGAGGATTTAGAAAGAAAAGCAAATAAACCACCTGTTTTATCTCACTCCACCACTAGAGCAAAAGGACCAAACCCAGCTATTATACATACTTGTAACGAAGAATTTTTTGGTGAAAGTACAGCTGTCAAAGGCGGCGATTTTCTCCTGCAGGACCACAACAAGTATCCTGAAAACACAGAAAAGGAACATGGACTTTAAGCATTAAATGCATCGGTTCAAAGATTCAATATCTAAATGTAATTATTTCAAAAGCATCGATATAAATTTGGCGGTGATAAAGTGCCAGGTTACCAATACGTGGCAGTTATTGAGGATTCTCTCTGGTCCAAACCACACAGGAAGCGCCCCGAGCTGATACAAACAGGGAATTTATGACACACGTCCTGCAGTAAAAGCTCCATTAAAGAACGGAATCACAAGGATCCTGAAGGCTGTGCTGCCATCCAGAGACCTGGACAGGCTAGAGAGCTGGGCGGGGAAAAATGCAATGAAATAGAACAAGGGCAAGTGTAGAGTCTTGTGTCTGGGCAGGAACAACCCCAGGTTCCAGTATCAGTTGGGGAATGACCGATTAGAGAGCAGCGTAGGGGAAAGGGACCTGGGGGTCCTGCTGGACAGCAGGATGACCATGAGCCAGCACTGGGCCCTTGTGGCCAGGAAGCCAATGGTACCTGGGGTGTATTAGAAGGGGGTGGTCAGTAGGTCAGAGAGGTTCTCCTGCCCCTCTGCTCTGCCCTGGGGAGACCACACCTGGAATCTTGTGTCCAGTTGTGGCCCCTCAGTTCCAGCAGGACAGGGAACTGCTGCAGAGAGTCCAGCGCAGGGCAACAAAGACGCTGAAGGGAGTGGAGCATCTCCCGGGTGAGGAAAGGCTGAGGGAGCTGGGGCTCTGGAGCTGGACAAGAGGACACTGAGGGGTGACCTCATTCATGTTTACAGATATCTAAAGGGGCAGTGTCAGGAGGATGGAGCCAGGCTCTTCTCGGTGACAACCAATGATAGGACAAGGGGTAATGGGTTCAAACTGGAACACAAGAGGTTCCACTTAAATTTGAGAAGGAACTTCTTCTCAGTGAGGGTGACAGACACTGGCCCAGGCTGCCCAGGGGGGTTGTGGAGTCTCCTTCTCTGCAGACATTCCAACCCGCCTGGACACCTTCCTGTGTAACCTCATCTGGGTGTTCCTGCTCCATGGGGGGATTGCACTGGATGAGCTTTCCAGGTCCCTTCCAACCCCTGACACTCTGGGATTCTGTGATAGAATAAGCTCTGTTCTGCACCCCAAAGTCTTTCAGGACTCTTTGGCTTATAACATCTCATCTCTATCCAGAAAGAAGGAGAAGCACAAATTCTTGGAAGGAAGGTGGAAATCAAGGGACATTTTCAGACAACAGATTTGCAGACGGAGAACACAAACACTTCACTTGCCAAAAGAACCAGAGGGCATAACACGTAACTCAACAAGAGGGGTTTGGATGCGTTAAGTCATACATGGAATTAATGTGGGATTTGTCATTTGCTTGTAGCTCTCTTATTGTGAAAAAGATGCTTCCCCACCTCCTTCTGATTCATAAATGCCCGTTTTTAAAAGTTATGAACTCTGCATATATAAATTAATATTTGTTTTGGACAAAAGAGTAGTTTTAGTTAAACAGTATAGCTTCCAATTGCTTAAACTGTAGGAGAGAAAAACAAAATAAAACGTATCAATTCTGACTTCTCCCGTAAGGCCTAAAAGAAAGTTAACCAATGAAGAACGGAAAGACACTGAATGCATGTGCAAGTGTTGCATATGTATAAAAGCCCCTATGTATATTTGATTGTAATATTTCCCAATCGTGGAGATTTTTTGTTTGCTTCTCTCGGAGGGTGCACTGTCTTCCTGCATTACTGAAACCGACCAGACGGACGATTCCAGAGTACAAATACATAAATAATAAACAGTTTTCCCTTCTTCTGCAACTCAAGTTTTATTTTAAATTCAAATTTTGGACTCCATTAGTCTACACTGCAGTTAACGCACCATTAGCGCTGCACTTGGCCACATTTAATGCATTTTCAATCTGAAACACTGAGCTTGCCTTGGATAATAACAGAACCCGATACGTTCCAGCAAAGCCGCTGTGCTGGACACAGCCACGCAGCTTTGAAGTAGCTTTGCCATTTTTAACACTGAGGAAAAGAAACATTAGCACCTGGAAAGGCTCTTTAGCTGGGAGAGACTTTGAACCATGATTTGCCTTTTGAGTGTTTTTACAATTGGATTTTGCTTCTGCGAGGAGGCCGGGCTGGAAAGATTTACTATCAGCACACTGCACGCTGGGGAACGTTCAGTTTTCCAGTTGCACAGGTCAGTGTGGGACCCGTTCCCGGCACCGAACCATCAGCAGCTGAGCCCTGCAGGGAAACCCGACCGAGCAATCGCACCCACGGCCGCAAAAAGCGGATTAATGGGGATAACACACGCTCCCACCCTTTACTTCTTCAACCGTTCGCACCATCAAAACATCCTCCTCATCATTAGATTTGCTGCAGTATTAAGGATGTTGGTTCAGTAGCACAACTTTCCTTCTGTAATTTACACTTCTAATTTAGTCATGAATGTCTGGATTTTATGGTACGATGATAGAAATGTCCGTTTAACAAAACCTTTGTTGTACTCAAACTGAAATATAGCTTTGCTTCTCCGTTTCTCCTGTAATGTCTACAGCAAAGTCAAAATATAATAATACAACGAATGCACTCCCTGATTTTCATGACTAAAATTTTACGTGCCCTAACACAAAAAGTATATGTAGTAAATATCCTTACCTTTTATTGCAATGCAGATCATAAATGGGAGTTTTGAACTGTATGGACTTGACCATCTCCCCCGTTCGCAAAGAGTAAAGGTCCACACAGCAGTACGGTGGGCTCGTGCTACAGGGAACAAAACAAGAGTTTCGTGTAAAGACAGATTTTTGTACAATTATTTTCAAGTATTTCAGTCTATATTATTAAGCACAGCAAGGGAAAAATCCAGGAGAACGCTAGAGAACAAAGGATCTCCTACGTTAATGGAAGGTGTGATTAAAACTGAATTATGATCTACGCAACAGTCAAGAACCTGTATTGTGCAAGTAACTCTCAAGCACTTAGTTTCCTTTGCCACAAATACAACTTCGGCACATCAGATCTGACCAGAAAAATACAAGTTATTTGATAGGCATGAAATCTTAAACCACATTCTAGTTATTCAAAAAAATATTCTGCAGTAACACTTTGCTGAAGGGAGCACTTACTGCCCTCTGCAACAGCCGAGTCTTGTGACTCCATCTGATAGAGACACGTTACACACAATTCACATTACATCTCTGATGGGCTCGCGTTTGAAACCCCATAGATCTTTTCAACCGCTCTGTGTCACTTTTATCATTTTAATATAAATAAAACTCCGAGGCCATTTCTTAATAAAAAGGCTCGCTTTCTTTGGAGAGGGAGAAAGCACCGAGTGTGCCGATAGGGCCGGGGAAGGCAGCGGTGGAAACCATTTTACAAGCTGAGGAGAGGCTTTGATGTGGCAGTTCTCTTCCATAACACCTTTTTTCCCCTCCAAGAACGCATTAAAACGTTGGCTACTTCTAGGTCAACGAATACGAAGCAGCACAAATTGCCAGCTGTACAAACACGTCGCAGGGGCTGGGGAAGGAGGGCGCTTCCCCCAGCCCATATCTGGTTTATTTTACAGAGTTTAACACAATTCCCAACAAAACACTTGCTTGTCTTTTGGAGCCGCTCAGGAATATTCCGGAGAAGCGGAGTACAAACGTCAACTGTTCCCCTCGAAGGCCTCAAGATAATAAAATGGTATGTACAATAGGGATGTAGTAGGGAAACAATGTACGGTATATGCACAGAATGACAACTGGCAAAGAAATAAGAGGAAAAATATAATGTTGACATTCTGCCTAGTGGACTTCTTCCCAAAATCTACATTTTTCTAGGCACATACCTTGGCTAATAACTAGAGGGTGCTATTTATTACCTTTAAGCACTTCAAAGGCCCTTCAAGAACACTTTGGGAACAGTGAGATTCGAGTGCAGTTACTTTACATTAGAAGCTCATTGTGCTGGGTAACGCAGAACGCCACGGCGAGGTCCATGTACAACCTGATTAAAGTACATTTCTTACCTATGGGAAATTATTATTTTGATAAAAAGGTGCACAGATTCTTACTTCAAAACAGAAATCGCAGAAGTTGATACAGCTAAAATTATATTAGCATAACTGATTCCAGTGACTGTTTCCCTATAAGCCCATGTTGAACAGTTCCATTGGGACTCGACGTCGAGCTCCGTATGCACTTTCTAACACAGACTGCACCAACAAAACGATAGGCAATAATCCCACCATTCAGATTAATTCTATATATATATTAGTGTGTCTAGTCCCCTAAAAGTCCCTGGCCCTCTGCATCCCAACTTTTCACAATAAAAGCTTGAAAACTCAACTCTGTAAGTCATTTTCTTACTTTCATTGATGCTACTTCACAGATTCATTCTGGATCTGGAAAAGCGGGTAAGGTTTCTGAGGAAGTGACACCTCCCAAAGCCGTGTGCGGGGCAGGGGAACACAAAGCAGCAGAGACGTTTTAAGTGGACCACAAATAGCAAAAACCATGGAAGCACTTAGTTTAAATAAGAAAAACCTGCAGCAATCTTCGACACGTGTCACTACATCTAATCCTTCAAAAACGAGAGAGGAAATTACTTGATACAGCACTAAAATATCTGTGTATACAGCACTGAAGTATTTGTGTTAAATACCATGAGATACAAATGTCAAGCTTGTATTTTGCTCAAATATTTTGATCAAGTTGATCAGTTGAGTAAAAATAGTTCCATCTTATCCTCTTGACCAACCTCATTGACTTTGATGAGGACATAACAAGATAGATGGATGATGGCAGAGCGGTGGACGTGATCTACCTTTTCTTGAGTGAGGCATTTGACACAGTCTCCCACAGCATCCTCACAGCTGAACTGAGGGAGTGCGGTCTGGATGAGCGGGCAGTGAGGTGACTGTGAACTGGCAGAAGGGAAGAAGCCAGAGAGTCGTGGTCAATGGGGCATAGTCCAGTTGAGGCCTGGATCCAGTGCAGTGCCTCAGGGGGCAGTGCTGGGGCCTGTATTGTTCAATATATTCATCAACGATTTGGGCGAGGAAATAGAGTGACTATCAGCAAGTTTGCTGATGACACCAAGCTGGGAAGAGCGGCTGACACTGGAAGCTGTGCTGCCATCAGAGACCTGGACAGGCTGGAGAGTTGGGGGGGAAGCAGGATGACCATGAGCCAGCACTGGGCCCTTGTGGCCAGGAAGCCAATGGTACCTGGGGTGGGTTAGAAGAGGGTGGTCAGTAGGTCAGAGAGGTTCTCCTGCCCCTCTGCTCTGCCCTGGGGAGACCACACCTGGAATCTTGTGTCCAGTTGTGGCCCCTCAGTTCCAGCAGGACAGGGAACTGCTGCAGAGAGTCCAGCACAGGGCAACAAAGATGCTGAAGGGAGTGGAGCATCTCCCGGGTGAGGAAAGGCTGAGGGAGCTGGGGCTCTGGAGCTGGACAAGAGGACACTGAGGGGGGACTCATTCATGTTTACAGATATCTAAAGGGTGAGTGTCAGGAGGATGGAGCCAGGCTCTTCTCGGTGACAACCAATGACAGGACAAGGGGTAATGGGTTCAAACTGGAACACAAGAGGTTCCACTTAAATTTGAGAAGAAACTTCCTCTCAGTGAGGGTGGCAGAGCCTGGCCCAGGCTGCCCAGGGGGGTTGTGGAGTCTCCTACTCTGGAGTAGTCCTTCCAACAAACATCAGGGAACTTAAAGTACAAATTGCTTAACACCGAAAAAGCATTAGTTAATGGTATGGGCTTTCTCCCAGTGAAGCCACCAATATAGTCACTTCCTTTACTGGGCCACATTTTGCACAGCTTGGAGGGATTTTATAGTTAAACGCAGCTTACAAAGGTAAGGAAAGGCAACGGAAATACCGCGTTCTCACCACATAGAGCAGATGCCGAAATGGGAGATACCGTCCTGCAAATGGAACCGATTAAAACTTTCAGCGTTATTTTATTAATGCCTCATCTGTAAAATGAGATCATTACGCTGTACAAATATTCTATTAATAATTGAAATAACAATTAATTTTAAAAATAAGTTTGTGAGCAGCCATCCAGAAAGACGGTGAAGGGTCCATTCAGGTGATGTTCTGAATATATTACCCAGTCAGAGTGTATAGAAAGAATAGATTAAGCAAGACCTGTTCTTTAAGAATACGCCTTACAGCTTTTTCACACAAAAAAAAGGAGCCTTGTAAACCTCTGGTTTGAATTACTGGAGAAAAACTTACTGTATTATGCATTTTAAATTATTTATAAACTGCAAACTTTAAAGCCAACCAAATATATTCATTCTCCTTCAAAAACAGATCAGAACTACAGAAAAGGAATGATTACATCGCATTTCTTAATGGTTCTACTTCTTGTGTTTTAATTGTCTTTTTCCTCACTTCAGAGATTTAAAAGAATCTCAACCATACACGAATGCTGGAGCTCAGCAAACTCCCCTGACTTTTCCTCTGTATGTTAAATATTATTGAAGGAAAGAAAGAGAAGAAAAAGGACAAGGGCTCCCGAGAGCCCCTGTAAGGCAGAAAACGGCATTTAGTAACAGACGCAAAGTTCAAACACCATCGAATCGCAGTGAGTTACACAAGTGGCAGCCGCTGTGAACAACACAGATACAAGGGCTGGAAGTCAATGCAGTTTGTAGTCGGCTGCTCAAACTACGAGCGCGAAGTGACGGTCGTTATTTAGGGAAAAACATGTTAAAGAGCATCTTTGAATTGATTGAGAACTCAGTATCTGATGGTGTATATATCCTCCGAAAGAAAGAGAACTTAAATCATCCTGAAATTTCCAGCTATTTTGCAAGGAACTTCAAATCCTTCTTGCTGTATAGAACACAGGAATAACCTAAAACACCGAGGAGAAGAAAATATAATCCTGAACCGCTCTCTGTGCCTATGTCACATTGATTTATAACAGTTATTTCTAAGACAGACAAAAACACACAGATGCAAACAATTGCTCTATTTTTGTAGGCAACAAGTGAGGTGGGTGGTAACTGAGAAATTCTGAAAAATCCTGTCACAATCTTCCATTTTTTGTGCAGTAACCCCCATCACACAACAAACGTTCGCCACATCAGAGGCTTTGCAGGGCCTGAAGGGCCACTTTGATTCCAGACCGCTGCAGGCATTAGCGGGGACGTAATTAGGGTAAAAAGTTCAACCGCAGCTCCATGGCTTGAGTGCTGCCAGAAATAAATTTCCCCTCATTCACTGCTTTCTACTGTACCCTCCCTGAGAAACATATTGAAAACACATTTATCTTTGTAGAGTTTGTTCCTCTTCTAATTAACTTTATAGCGTTTACAGTATTTAATAATTTAAAGTGGAACTTCAAGTGGCCCTGGAAGCGGCGGCTTTGCCATAATGGTGCCGTGCATTATCTGTTCCCTGCGGTGCCGCTTCTGCCGAGCTCCTCACGGAAGGTTTGTGCGCCAGCTGGTTTTACCGGGCGGCGCGTTCGGCAACCGGCTCCTTCCTTCCCTCCGTCTCCTCCCCGCATCGTTACACGGGTTGGAACGGCCGTAAAACGAAACTGCGGCTCTGCAATCCGCTCTCCCCAACCTCCCCGCGTCCCAGCGAGCGCTCCGAAAACGTTTCTCTTTTTACAGCTCCATAAATCAAAGCTCGAGAAGGTCAAAACTACCCGTAGTTCTCACCAATTGGTCAAGGTTTGACCGCTAAATACTCATTTTCTTCCTTCCAGTTTTGATCCAAGATTAACAGTTTATTATAGTTCAAAGGTTATCTTTTAAGATAGTTCACGCAGACAAACGTTTGCTGTATCAGAAGAGCAGCAGATCTTTCCTGCCCTCGCAAATGGAAACACTGCCTCGTTCCATTCAACTGTCTCTCCTAGCATTCCCATCTGTGAAAAAATCTACAGAATGACCAGTAAACACTACAAAAATACTTGAAGTACATTAATATAATTACAGTAACAAGTCACAAGGAAAAAAAAAATGGAGATCTGAAGTGTTCTTTTTAAAGAGAAGAACATTGCTAACTTCAGCACACAACATAATAACCAAATCCAACGTCACTAGAAGGAATTCAAACTACTTTATTCAGGCGTTGCGCCTCTCGGGATCTTAAAAGCTACCACACAACCTGTTAAAGACCAAACCGATTCTTCCTACAATACCCAGAGATGATGGTTTTTCATGTGCTAGAACGGAAGGAAATCGTTGCGAGGCGGCTGACGGAACGGCACACTCGGCACTGAATGATGCTTTAGGGATTTTCAACAGTACAAGAGCCTTCGGGACTCGGTTCCTCAAAAATAAGACACTACGGAGCTTTACCCAACTTCAAAGGTTCTACTGTACTTTTTAGAATAAAACCAATTAAGTTTGCTCTCTAAAAACTGAAACTTACACATCCTTGACAGTCTTCAAAAAATAAGGCTAGGGAGAAAAAGATACATCCCAATTTTGCGTGACCACACATCAAGACCACAATTATTTGATGAACTTCATTAAATAGATTTCATGGCATCCAATACAATGGAAAACCATAACCACCTCCCCAAGCCATTCCTATGTGTGATGTGTAAGAAGCATGATGTATTTTATATGGAGCGGATCCACCCTTTCCACACTCATCTGCGTGACCCAGGCCTGGGCACGGTGGCGTTGGCGATGGCATCTGAGGAACCATCCCGGGAAATACAGTCACCCTGGGCCGTGTAAGACCCGCGAACAAGAGCTTCATTCATTGCAGCTCATCTCCTCCTCCTGGGTGATCCTTCCAGAAAGCTTTGCTGTTTGTCTCTGACAAATCACTTCACAGCGAGCTAATTTTAAACTTTAGCCACAGACACAACTGGACACTAGGTTTTAGCATTAATTAGTTACTTTGCCAGATAAGAAGCAGGGTCATGTGATTTTTGAGATATTAATGTGAGAAAATACTAATGCTTTATTTGTTTCTCTTCTTACTCATGTAAAGCTACATTCTACCTAAACCTTAACACTCCCATAACCACGTTCCTGAGTTAAACTTGTGTTAAGGTTAGTAGGTTTTAATGTAAGCCACGTTAATAAAGTTGGCATCCTGCAAACCAATTTGCCCTGAAAACTGATCAGCAGGAGAAACAAAAGGCCGGCCGAAGTTATCCATTTGTTTGCTGCACCTACTCCTCCTGTAACTTGCCCTCGTTTCCTTTCTCCTCCCATGATTAAAAGACTATTACCTCTTGCTTTTTGTGCCCTCAAGGGACCGCCATCCAGTTCTTCAAGTCACCTGAAATTTTCCATCACTCAAAGTCGTTCAATTGACATGTTTTTCTAAAAATATGTGCTAGAAATGTAACCCACGCTATGGGCTGGCTGCACAGGTTTCTGGTTGAGTCCTTTACCGTCCATCATCTGGAAGGCTGGAAAGTCTAAAGGCCTCAAACTCTTACTTTCTCATCTTCTATAACAGCACTTCTGTTCTTATTATTAACAGAATTCTCTGGTCCCTTAACAGATTACTAATCTTGGTGTTTCATCGCCTAGAAAACTCATCCATATGTACCAAAAAACACCTATTCATTTAGTGTGTGTACAAAGATTTCCCTTATCACCACGAGCAAAGCCCGCACGCCTCTACAAAACGCCACAGAAACAAAACTGATGCAGATGTTCCTCTTCGGTTTTCCTTTAATTTGCAAATTGTGTAATCTAAGACTGGAGCTGACTGAACCAACATCTAAACCAGCACAGCAGTATCAGCCAAAAACCGCAATCTGTTTCCCATTTATGTGTCAAGACTGCACCTTTCTGGGGGCCGAGACCATTGTTTTGAAAGGATTCTATAGTGAAACCATGCTAGACATCGCACTCATTTTACGAGTGATACGGTCCTAAAAGATAAAATGCTATTAAATGACAGTGCGGTGGTTCTAGGTTAAAACTATATTCTATGACTTGAATGGTTTAGCATCTTTAACTCTTACAACTTGGATTCTATGGGTTTTAAACATTTAAGACAGGTAGCGTTAATATCCTAATTTAACACAGTAATAATACATATAGAGAAATTTACAGACTTGATCTTCTGCCATGCCCAGAGGGATTAAACTCTTAATAGAAAAAGGTGTGGCACAGAATTAGTTTTACTGCTGTAAGAAGATTTACTCCAACTGTTCAGCCTTTGAATCACTGTGTAGAGGATTAACCTCGAGACGCAAATATTTTCCTGTAGGTATAGATACTAATCCTTCGCAGCGTCTGAATCAACGTATCAAACAGACAGAAAACATTTGAAGTCTCTCTTTTCCAAGAGGAGTGATGCAGCAACACTGCCCAGAGAGCACACAACCAGACTGGTAAATTATGTTTCTAACTCAAAGAAGTAGATTTAACAAGTATTCTGCTGACAAACAGTGGCTGCAACAATGAAATTGCTCAGTGCTTGTAATTCATTTAGTATGAGTGATGCTTGAAGGCATCTTTTAATTACTTTTTAAGACACACATATTTAAGACACTTCTCAACAGTGATTCTGACCAGGATTAATATCAGAAAAGGCTAATCATAGAATTGTGATTACACTGAGAACAGATTAAACTCAAAATACGCCTTTATTTCATATCAAGTCTCTATTTTTTATTTCTTCTAAAAAGTCGTAGGCAAACAGGTGCTGACACACTGGAAAAACACTTTAAAAGCACTTGACAGTGTTATCCCATTAGTAAAAAAAGGAATACAGCTTTAAAGACGTAACCTACTGGGGTTTTTTAGATGCTATTGCAATCTATATATTAGACTTTATTCACAAAAATCGTTCTTACCCGGAAGATCCAATGCTTTTGCACACACCGAGAAGAGGCCGCTTCTCAGAAAAATTATCACATTTCTGAGCACCTGAGAGGAGGGAAAGCAAAAGAAAAGCAAATCACTATGTGCTGTTTGTGTTACCTTCCAAAGCACTGGTGTGCGCCTTGTGGGGACCCCATAGACGGAAAGATATTGAATATATAATACAACACTCACAGCCTGTACAAGATCAGTGCTAGAAATAAAAATAGCAGGTGTGGACACGAAGAACTCTTCTTGACAGAGACAGCAACGAGCAACAAAACAAGCAGCAAAATCCAGCCAGGATTCTGGAGCTATTTTCTATGCGTTTCAGTTGGGGTTGAGGCTTGTTTAATATAAAGTACCACTTGCTCGCTTTTCATTGTTTTATAGAAGCTGTTTGTAATGAGGATGTCAGCAGCTCCGCGGGGGTTTCACACACTGGTTTCCAGTATTTTCTGCCGAGGTTGAAGTGGAATGTGAGAGTGCTGAGGAGCGCATGGGGGACAGAGAACAGCTGGCGAGCTGGGCAGCAGCTGCCCGGAGCCCCTGCCCCAAAAACACAACATTCAACCCAAAACAGCCGCTGGGAACTTCCACCAGCCACTGAAGCCTATAAGAAAGGAACCAAACCTCCAGCGAGACTCGAGCTCTGCCTGCTGTTCACTCCACGTGAAAACATGACTCTTAACAACATATCTGATCTACATTTGAGATTAACTTCTCCAGGTAACGGCAGCGCAGTCCCAGCAGAGCTCAGCCCATCGTCTGCTCCAGTTCAGAGCTGGGACAGCCCGGCCTGCCCAGGATCCAGCAATAAAACCAGCTCTGGCTTCCCAAACTGCGCTCACACCCTCGCTGCGGCCCCATCGAATTGGTAAATACACCACGCTTCTTAAAACGGGATTGTAAAAACATTGAAAGCTTTGCCTTATTGCTACATGAACAGAAATGAAACCGCCATGGAGTCAAACCCCCTCTCTCTCCCACTTGTGAGCAACGAGCGCTGAATTCCAGGGTACGCTTCTACCCAACTGGAATAACAGCCACCACTACATTGAATTTCCTCAGCCTTTGGTTGTTTAATTATCTATCTATAGGCATGTGTGTGCTTGCTGAAAAACGCAGTTTCATTTTATTTTCCTCCATTCTACACCAAACGCTTTGATCTATAAAGAATATCAGTGATACAGTCTGTTCAAAATCTAACTCACAAATACTGGTGTACTGCACGACATCAATTATTCAGAAGGGCACAACAATTAACAATATACATTTTCACATCAGAGTCTCTGTTAATTATTAATAACTCGAGTACATGTAACTAATTTGTAACAAAAAATACTCAGTGCTCTCCTCTGTAGGAGGATAAGCCTTCCCTCCTACACATTTGGGTATTTATAAAGTCAAATGGGTCACATCAATAACTTCACCGTCAACAATAGCTTTACAAGTAACCCAAAACAGCCAAACGTATTTTCCTTTTATTCCTATTATTTCAAGGGCTTTTGTGAGTCATACCTGTACTGTATGTACTGACCTGTAAATTGATAAATGAAACATATAGTCTTCTTAAGAATCTGGCAACCGATTTGTTTTCTGCAGGACAAGTAACAGATGAACTCCATTTGTTTCTGCTCACTTAGCCGGTCTCTCAGCACTAAGGGCGAAACGCTGACTACCAGGAGCTCTGACATTGATTTAAGTGGAGCCAGGATTTTACCTTAAGCATTTTACTATACTTTCCACCCCCCCTTCTTTTTTACTGGGATATATTAGACACGAATTCATATGTCTCTTTAAGGTCTAAGTTTAATGACAAGGAAGGGGGAGCAAGGGGAAGAAAAGTGGAGGGGAGAACAGGGAGACAACTCCACAAAATCCAAAGAAACACCAGTTTTTAATACCTACAATAACATTTGTACAATAGGTGCTTAAACTTCTGATTTCAGCCTGTAATGGCTGAGCATCTCATTTAAATAAAAAATACTTCAAACATGCACTTTCAGAATGTAAATATTAATACTGCAGAAAAGACTCATTATTTTGAGGACTCTGCAGGGCATTAAATCAGGTTAATAGCGGTCCCATTTACGAGATTGCAAAAAGCGACATGTGTCGTTCTCCGCAATGCTTAATGGAGTCAGCAGCCCTTTCTAGTTCCGCGGTGGGATTTAATCTTCCAAGTTATGATGGATTAATTTTTATTTGTAAAATGGTGTTTATTCGCATGTGCGATACGCTGACGTGCGCACACCTGCTCCGCACACAGTGTTTAACCAAATGCAGTGGGATGATTGAAATGAAAAACAGCCAGCTAAATCCCTCAAATACAAAAAGTATTGAAATCCTGTTGCAAAGTCTTCTTCTTAAACTCCTTTTATTCTAAATCCTTTTAATTCTGTCATATAACACTACAGCATTTATAAAAAGCTGAAAATCCTGACAAATCACACAATTAAAGTAATGAAAACTGTCCTTCCCACTGACAAGGCACCACCTTATCTACAACTCAATTTAGCTAAATGATATATGCTTTAAAAAAACCAAAACGCACTAACTCCAGTTAGTGTACTTAAAACTGTGGCTAAATGAAATGTCATCCAAATCAACATATAGAACTTGATGAAGTCAAAAGGTTATCCACACATAAGCTCAAAGCCGCTTATGTCCCGTCCTGCTGGAACCGCACACAGGTGACTCCAGGCCTGCCGAGGCCTCTCAATCAAATAATCCATACAATAATCAAAGGAACAGTGGCAGCAGCCACACACCTTTATGAGGAACACCCACAAGAACCCAAAAACTATTCAGACTTGGGAAAAATACACTCATTTCCCTCGAGGAAGAAATACACTGTATAAAGGCCAAATTCTGACCTATTCAGCAATAGCGTATATGCACGATGGAGTCTGTTTTTCTGGTTTGTATTTCCACTGCTCAAGTTTGATCACAGCCATTTAATACCGCAGTGCAGCTCCCACTCAGCTAAACCCCTCTCAGTTCTATCTGTTACTTGAAAATCCTGTTGCATGGTCCTGCCCCACGTCGCACAGTCACTGCATATGGTTTTCAGCCTGTTTTGCTGCTTCCTTTTGGGTGGGTGGAGAATAAATCCCTCTTAACATTTCATTATCGCTACCATTTGTGTCTGCTTTCTTACTGAACACCAATGCAAAAAAGCCTGCGTGCCACCTGAAACAGAAGTGAAGAGACTCGAATCGGTCCCAAAACCAGGGTGTGAATTCTTCCCCCAGCTTCAGGGTAGCATCAATCGCTCCGTTTCCGCACAGATCGGCTCTAGGTGCACCACCCGATATCATTCCTGATCAATGGTGCTGCGACTGCCATTCTGATCCCAGAACTCCAGGCGCTCCCTTAGGATTTAGTGTTCTAGACCATGAGCACCACGTTATTCTGTCTCAACCCCCAGCATCACCCTGATATTTCAAGTTTCCAAGTCCTCCTTCAGTACCTGCATCATCACACCCGTTTCTTACATCCCACAACAGTTATCACTCCAGAACCCCCCCAACTCCAGCTGAATTCCGCATCTACTGGCTCTTCAGCCCACTCCCGATAAATCAGTCTAATATGCTGAAAGTTTAAGGTTTAATAGTCTAAAGTATGGACGTGATGTGGCTGGAACTGCAGCGATGGCACAGAGGTCAGTCCACAGAGCTTCAAATAAATGATTTTTTTAAAATGCTGTGCTTCAGAATTCTTCCCTGTGATATTTATAAAAGGCTTACTTGCTACGCTTGAGAATTCTGTCCTGTAATTTCTATAAGCCACATACATTAACATTCATTATAACATAACAACCCACGAAACAGTCACAAAACACCAACACTTAAACGCACACCTGCATGACCCACTTCCAGCCGCCCAAACGCAGCTACCGGCTGCGACGGCTCGTGCAGCTCGTTCCTCTGCCATACCTCCTATGCAATTATTTTGGCCTTCAGGGACTTAAAACCACTAAGCCACCCAAGTGGTTGAATCTGTACAAAACTCACATCTGCCTCCCTTTAGAAAGCCACCTCAATATTACAGTTCTTTTAAGTATACCTGCACGTACAGCTGAGTCAGCTCTTGAGGTTCCCATTTTATTTTACCAACATCGCAGATGTAAGCAGCAGAGTACAGAGAGAAATCTGCTGCGAAATTTAAACCTTTACCAGCTTAAGATTTTAAAATGTAAAACTATTCTGTGTCCTATTTAATTTTAGCTGTTCATGTTAATATAATTCTAGTTTCCAACGCTTCATCCACGATGTCCCCTTGGTTCATAGTGGCTTTAAAAACAGTATCTCTGATTGAGTTGATCGAGTCCAACTCCCGTCCCTGTAAAGGGCAACCCCAAAATTCATATCACGTGTCTGAGGGCATTGTTGAGATCTGGGGAGCAGAGAGAAGTTAACATCTACATTTTTCAGTGTTATTTACAGAAAGCACTCAGTTCTTTATGGCCACGTTATCCAGGCTGCAGACTGACCATGCCATGGACACGGAGACATCAAAGCGCTGCAGCGCTGGGCCGGGTCAGGTCTTGGCTGGGTTGTGAGCTCAGACAAAACCCTGGCCCGGCCTGCAGCACAGCTGCCAGGTCAGAGCGCTTCCAGGAGCCGTTTGGCCGCTCTGGCCGTGGCACTGAGCCCGGCCTAACAAAGCTCACCGGATCCGAGCTGGCAGCGCCAGGTACCGCCCCGCGCTCCTGACACCAGCACCGCTTCTAACCCGCTAAACCAGACCTGAGGGGGTCTGCTGTGCAATAAGCCCACGTGAAATAAGCCTGTATGAAATAACTCATTGGAAACAAGGCTTTATTATGCTGGGAAGCACGTGATGCAGCAGAGGATCTGACATCAAAGGACGAGAGTATTTTAACAAAATAGTTGACGAACTATTAAGTTCTGCTACTGCGAAGTCACCAAGTTAAAACCATGAGCTTTCCTTTCACACCTGGGAATGAGCTTCTTATCACAAACTAAGATCTATTTCTAGGAACGTGCCAAATCCATCCACTAAGAGAGTCCTATTTTCAATAATTCCCTTTTTACAGCTTTACAGTAAAATAGTGTTTGAGCTTACTGATGGTAATCAGCTTCTCCTTTACAAATTCCTTTTATTTTGTTCAGAATCATTAAAGCTCATGTGTTAGTTATCTAAGGCTCTTATTACAGCTTTACTTTTATCTGATTCCAGATACTGGTCAATGATACATTCATGTACTTTTAATCAAAGATTTATTTAAACCAGGCCATGCAAAAAGAGACCAAAACATGTTTTTAAGAGGTTTGACTTAATTTAATATGAGCTAATTTGAAGAGTTTTCTAATGTAACAACTATCATTGTCAGATGCTAAATATATGCAACTTAGAGACAGAGTGTAACTGCTTGAAGGAGTTCATAAGCAGTCTAGCTTACTAGATTAAAAAAGCATTTTACCATCAGAAAAAAGAATATGCTTAATTATGAAACATATAAATATATACTTACTGATTTGTGGAGCTGGTAAAATCCGTGCAGCTCGAACTGGACCATGGCGGACAGAAAAGAGCTCCTGAGCTTCACCACTGATCTGCAAAGCACATGGATTGTGAACATACCATGTAAAACGTATACGTGCTTATAAAAATATATATATATTTAGTAGGTAGACAGACATCGTACAAAAGGGAGGTAAGAAAACAAGTCGGTAAGACCTTGCCATTTGAACCAACCATCTGCAAATTCTCTGAATTTCTCTATATCACAGAAGTCTTGAACAACACAAATTACAGCAACAAAGAAACGTGTGATACACGAGATACTTGCACTATCTGCATTATGAAGCTCATTTCCAAAGAACCAACAACTGAAAAGAGATGCAATGAGACTAAGCCCACAGCCACCACGTCGGCATAAAGTTTTGCCAAACAAGCAGGTTATGGTATCAGAAGTGAACACAATTTAGAACAAGGTTCTTGTGAATCAATGAGCTATAAATCCCAGTCCTTTTTTCTGAAATGTCACTTTATAGTTGTTGACGTTAACTTTCTGATGTGGGATCTGAAGGGGAGAAGGAAAAAACTACTACTGGTTGACCAAGAAGTCATAAGTACAGTACTTGAGACTCTTCGCTTACTTCCAATCTTAACTCCGAGCCTTCAATTTATTAGCGATGCATTAGATAATGTTGGCAGAATCAAACCTACCCCAGTGAAGCACAAGTCTTTCAAAAGATTATTTGGAAAAGACCATTTATTGCAGAAGTAGCCTGTCAGTAAGCAAACACAGAATGTAGAGGACCAACGCTTTTCCATATTACACCCAGAATAACGTTCACACTACACAGGCACAGATGAGGAGCGAGTTGAGAGCCTATGGGTGAAAGTTAAAGGGCAGGCTGGCAAGGGTGATACTATTGTGGGCATCTATTATAGGCCACCAGGCCCCTGCTCGGAGGAGCTTGCTCACCAGATTCTACTCAGGACAAAAGAATGATGATCCAAAATCAACTCAGGGAAGGTTTGCTGATTGTTCTTTACAGATTATGAGTTTGGAAGACAGTGCAGAGAAAAAAAACCAGCACATAGATACCAACTGCATCCAGAAAAGGCAAATTAGAGGAAAGCAGAGTGCAGGCAGGCAGAAAACGAGAAAAATTAAAGAGAGTAGTAAAAAGACGAAAAAAAAGATGAAGACAGCAACATGTTTTCTATCCCTTGGAACACAGCAGCCCTATGAAAAGGGAAAGGAGGAAATCAAGAAGAAGAAAAATACAAGGCTTTGGAAATGTTATTATTGGCAATTAAAGATTTTTTCCCCCAAATCGGGAAAATGCTGTTTCACATGTGTAAGCACAGCAATGGCTCTGAACGAAAACAAGAGGGAAAGGAACCGGTATAACAAAAGTATGGAAGAAGTGATTCACACCGAATAATCCAACCCAACTCAGTCACCTCCTCCTGCTTTTGAACTACGCCAGCACATCAGCACTAACTCCAACCTACTGCAACAACATCCTACAAAAAAAACCTGGACATGACACGAAAATATGGATGAGATTAAACCAGCAATACTCGACCTATCATAGCTCCATAAAATAACTGTTTTCTTAAGGGATTTTTAAGTTCTATGTCCTTAACTGTTCCATGGAAGTAGGAAAACAGAGGGCATTGGAGTTCGTTGTATGCCATGAATAATTTCAGAGCTTGCTCATTCCTCTGGTTTGCTAGCATTCAAAAATGCATCAGGACTTGAGAGTTGAAGTTCTTCCCTGATATATAATTAACTTTTCTTAAACACTGCCACCAGAAGCTTCTCTTATTTGCAGTCTTCTAAAATTCTGAATTAACTGCGGTTGATGCTAACACTCTTCATTGATCTATGTAAAATATAAAACTCTATTACCATTGCTGAGGGCATGTGTATCGGTTTTGGCCAAAAGCACCGTGTTCAGGGCAGAGAGGTTATATAGTCTGATCTTCCCAGCAGTCCTGGCCCTATCGCACTCCTGACACAGCCAAGTTTTCCTGGGAATGGGACATTTATTCCACCAGGAAGCGAAGTGGGAGAAGGACCAAGGTTGAAGCGCAGCCCCAGCGCTGGATGGTGCCCGACTCCATCGCGGGTGAGATGTGGGGCTGGCAGGGACGGGGCAAAAGGCTCCGCATCCCATTACCAGCCCCTTGAGCTGCACAGTCTCAGAAGCACAGACAAAACATAAATAGACTTCACCAACTGAAAACAGAGCTCTAAATTCTTCAAAAAGTACCTGTGAAGGACCGTGGCTGCGGCTGCCATGCTGGATTGGATCCAGCCAAGTAGCGAGTCCCTGTGGCAGCTCTCAAAGCTCTTCAAAGTTTTTCTTTCTCATTCCAAAAGCCAAGGCTATTTCCAAACAGGTTTCAAGAATGGAATATTAAGCTATAAAAGCAGTTTCAGGTACTCATTCCGTGGAAGAGTGAATCCAAAATGACGGCTCCAAGCTGGTCTGATAGAACATTTCAGCGTTTCCCAGCGCCTGGTATCAAACCACAAAGCCCAGACCTACATGGAAGCTGCGAGCAAAGAAGACGCAGAACCCGGCCCGACCAAGTCTTCATCGCTCCCATCAATGACAGACTGAACAAGGAAGAACTCGCTTCTCCACTCAGACGTCTTGAGCTACTGCTTAAAATATGACAGCCCAGGAATCTGGAGCACTGGTTAATTTTTGATGACAGAGTTTTATTGTTTGGAGCACACCAGTTTGCAGCCATTAAGAAGGACAGAACAAAGGAAGTTTTGTTCACACTGGGGATAACTAATAGTTTCCGACCATAGAAAATGGTTTTCACATGGTGAAAAGAAAAAAAAGTCAAATGTACACCAAACTGAAACAAAGTTCAAAACTCAGTGCTTAAACTACTGTGCAACTCTTCAAAAGCAAAACTGCCTGTTTATTAAAATAAACTATCAGAGAACACAAGGAAGAAACCAGGCGGGTCTTTTAAATATTCTGATATGTTTTAAATATGATATAGATCATAATATGTTATAATATGACAAAAAGCAACTGACAGATACCACCATAGAACACTGATATAACTACGCTGGGTTGAAGGTTATTGCCAGTCATCTTGCTACTGAGTGAGGAAAGGAGTGTAAGTAAAAGGACATGTTGTGTCATTTGGGTGTAGAAATTCAACCAGCATGCTTTTCCATCAAAACAGATCTCTGTAATCATCTAAAGATTTTAGATGCTCAAAGAACGTCCCAGACATCTCCTCTAGTGCCTGAATTCAGTATGAAACTGCACCTAGCAGGTACAATTCTGACAACATGAACTGAATTTAGAAAACAACGAAAGCCTAGGAATGGTTTTTGGTTTCGTTGCACATGCTTTTTTTCCACTGCTGTAAGGTAGGATACAAATTAAAACCCAACCAAACGAAAACCAACTTCCAACAGTTCTGCAGTCACTTAATGAGGGCAAAACCAAAACACACCATCTGCTGTACAACTGCAGTTTTAACTGCTTTTAAAAAAAATCACAGTATTATTGACAGCAGCATCTAAAGAGATTTAAGGGCTGGCAGCGTGCGATGCCATCGGTGTTCAACGAGTCCTGTGCACTGCAGATTCCCCACGGCACAGTCACCACCGCACGGCTGACACCTCCCTGCAATCTGTGCCAGTGGCCTTATACCACGGCCTTGAAGTATTTTTCACTAAATATACATCTGCATTTGTCATTAAAAGTTCTCTTTAGTAGTTACTAATTTTTTCAGCTCGAGCTTGATCATCCTTTTTTAATTGTAGTATGAACCATTAAATTAAGATGATTTTTCTACTTCTGAAGCTTCCAGCATCCAATGATTAAAAATTATCTGCCACAAAGCCAGCCAACATGCATTTCCTTGAACAGGAACATCTACAGCAGATACTTGGAAACCACATTAGGCAGAAATCAGTTCCAATTGTAATTGAAACACGAAACCGGGAGCAACGGGTAAAAAAAAACAAATTCCAAATAAAACACAAAGCTATGCTGCACAATTATCAAATAGGAACTCCTCATCATACTTTTGTATATTCCCAGATTTCTCTCCACTTAGAGAGCCATATTTTAAGACCACTTTTAACCTTCCCACCCCCATTTCCAAACAAAGATCAAAAGCAAAGCCGTTTGGACGGACACCTTCCGCTTCTTAGGCAACACAGATTTTCCAAAGCCCGGCCGTGACTCCAGCGCCCAGCAGTCCAAACAGCCTCTCAGCACTAATGCTATCTCCCATTTGCAAGTCACACTTGTGTAGTCAAAGATCTTCCTCCAAGGAGATGTTAATGGGCAAGCACTCAGAGTGCAGAGGGACACGCTCCTGGAGGCGGCCGCAAAGGTGTTCGGGAGGCAGTGAAACACCATTACGGAGGGTGTCAGCTCAGGACCTGTCATAAACACTTCATAATCACTCAGACGCAAACCCGGCTGCCTGCAACACGTTACTTTATTAAGTGCTGAACTGAGGTTCAATCGTATGAATGAAAAAAAAAACACCCAAAAAAAAAAAGCACAATGCTGCAGATAATGGCCTTACTGAGTGGGTTTGCACATAAATGTCACGCTGTTGCTTTGTCAGATGGAAAGGTTTTAAACTACGAAAATCGGGTTCTTTCCCCAATAACTGGAATGATGTTGCTTTAATTACAGCTCTGCAACATCAACAAGAAAGGTTCATATAATACCAAAGGACATGTTGAAAAATAAGTAACATCAGGCACTTCATGGCCCAACTTGCGGCTTATTCAGATGCGAGAAGAGGGGAAAGAAAAAGAATATGAAACAGCTACAAACCCGAGGAAAACCCCTCTTTCCCTCTAGGAAACGCAGATAAACTCCCTTATACTACCTGCCTGACAATACCAGTGAGCACACTTGTCGTTTATTAGGAATCTCCATCCAATTATTTCATGTTCAGTGCAGTGTGCCATGGGGCAGGAGTCAATGCAGAGCAGGTTACACCCAGGTCATCTCTTCACATCCCAAAGAACTGAGACGACTCTTCCGTTCTTGTTTTCCTTCTACACATAAGATCCCACCTGAGCGGGAGTTTCCCACGGGCACCGATACGGGTCGCTCCGACAGACGTTCTGTCAGCCAGACACAAAAACTCACTTATGAGGGACAAAGAATTCTCACCTTGCCACAGCACACGGGCACATTACACACGGAGGAAAGTAAAACAATCTGTGCTAAACACAAACCTGCTCCCACCCAGTGGCCAGGACAAGGCCCAACACACTCCCCTTCCATACCAAACACACACATTCATTTGGATAAGGACACTCCAGCAGGATAAAGAAAGCTGGTTTATCAGAATTCTTTAACTCAAGCCTCTGTGACTACTCACAGTGTCTTAAGTGATTGATCGACTTGCGCTACAACTCCCGGTGCTGCAGTTGTGTCTCCTCTCTTAGCTCAGGATCTTAGTGACACCTAATGTTTGTTTTCTGTAATACATTCTGAAGAACAAAGCCGTTCTGAACCATTTGAATAATCCGATTCGTACACAAATATCAAACTGATCAGGCTTCACGACAGTGTACAAAACTAATCGTACACTATGATCGCGTTCTTAGTATTCAAAGTCGTTCTAGTGTAAGGCAGCTTAAAAACCACCCCCACGATCCAAAGATAGGTTTGGCTGCACTAAAAATAAAGCCATGAAAATTAGAATTAGCCAGTTTTCATGACATACAAGCAGACAAAATTTCCTTTATTTTGGTTAGAATGTACCTGCATTTTATTTAAAGGTCCTAAATGTTAGTAAAAAGTTACTAACCAATGAAATTTAGTGAAGTACGCTGGGTCTTACGCCATTTCTGTTAAACTCTCCTTCAAATGTAAAAGCTCAGCAGTTTTTTTCCTCCTCCATCTCCAGCTAACAAGAAGCAACCAAGAGGGGAACAGCCAGCTCCCCCACACCGCACTGCAACGCCATTTAACCTCACTTTTGGTGTACAAATTGACATTATATTATGTTATACCAAGTTACTGGTATATAAACATGTCCCACATAGCTAACCAAAAAGTCATAAAAAAATATATACATATTTGTAAAAAAACCAAAACAATGTATTTTACCAATGGGAAGAACTTGATCCTCTCTACGTTATTTTGAAGGACAAGATGTTATGAGCATTTTTTTTTTTTTAAGTTAGGAATTTTATGACCTTCTGTATTAAACCTTATTCTGTAGTTTCAAGAAATTTGGGGGAAATTCCCCAAATTAAGACCATGTGCTCATAAACCACTCCGAAACACAAACTGCAGGGTATGTGTATGACAGCGTGAAATCAAACCCATATGCACACACAGACTTTAGTAAAATTAAAATTGCAAATCATGTACATGACAAACATGTGATTGTAAAATGCTATTAATACTGGCATACTTGCATTCTTGGTACAAACAAATTCTTTTCCTATTTTCCAACCCTTATTCCTTTCTGTAGGCTAAAAAGATTTCTGTCCTTTGGATACAAACTATTCCTTAATGTCAAACATCACTCCCAACTCAAATCCAAAAGCGTACTTAACAGAAATAATTTGTAAAGAGCCTTCAAATCTGAAGGTACATGAATTCAAGTGTTTGATCTATGCTCAGTATTAATCTTAAAATAAGCATATTATATACAAACCATATGACATTGATGGTGAATGTTGGCTCCTTCCACTTCAACAGCAAAAAATACAATATTAAAGTAATAACGGAACATTACAAAGAAAAAAGCCTCCGGCACAGACGCGCTCTCTGTACTTACAGGTATGCTCCAGACTTGCATTCCATCGCTGTATCCGATCATCAGCAGTAACGGGGGTTCGTTCCCAGTGCTGTGTATTTCATGAAACTCCATGTTCCTTGACGTATCTAAATTGAGTTTAAATATCAAAGCCATTATGAACAGGTTAGGAGCAGTTATGGCTGGTGTCAGTTATACCAGATGTACAAGAGAACTCAGAGGGAATGCCTGAGATTTTTTAAAAATAAATATATGATGGAAAAAAAGCCACAAGCAAACACACCTTAAGTGGCCTAAAGCTGGACATAATGCCCTGGAGAGGTTGATGGGTCTTTTCTAGTTCTAATGGCTGTGAATTTATGACCTGCCAGCCTCTGTGCCATTTCAACAGCTGGAAAACATACAATCTTCCCTATGAACCTCTTGGAAAGGCTGAAAATTTCCCATCACAGTTCTGGCTATGGTTGCTTTTACTTCATCTGAGGCCAGAATGAGCCTCCACCATGGAGCTCTAGACAGGGAAATACAACAAGGGCAAGTGTAGAGTCTTGTATCTGGGTAGGAATAACCCCAGGTTCCAGTATCAGTTGGGGAATGACCTATTAGAGAGCAGCCTAGGGGAAAGGGACCTGGGGGTCCTGGGGACAGCAGGGTGACCATGAGCCAGCACTGGGCCCTTGTGGCCAAGAGTGCCAATGGTACCTGGGGTGGATTGGAAGGGGGGTGGTCAAAAACTGTAGAAAAAGTGCAGTTATTCACTTAGAATTTAGTCTGTCTAGAACAGGGAAATGAAAGACCTAATTCGGACCTAATTTTGGACCTAATGTGTATTGATAAACTGAAATTATTGTACATAGACCCAGAAAATCAAAAATAAGTGAGAGCAAATGAAGCCGTACCATTTAGATCTGCATTTTCAAATCTGACCCAAATGATCTTCTCCTTTTCTTCTGCTGGTGGGGTACCACTGTAGGCCTGGAGAAAAAGCAGAAAGGGTTGAAATCGAAAAGTTTAATGCAAGCTTTACCTTTAGCCATTGTACACCACTTCTAAAAGCAACGTCTCAAGATTCACAATCAAAACCCAAAAAATTTGGCTTTTCTTTTTCAATATTTTGGTACACCTGACGCACACTTCAACTGCTTTGTACACCAGAAAAACAGTTTTAAAGATCTACACATACCTGTGGCACAACATCCTGAAGAAACGTGACGACGCTTTCCATATATGACTGTTCCCTGGAGAAAAGAAGGAGAATTTTAACTTCTGTTTATAAAATAACAGCTATGGGGAAAAGCATAAAATGTAACTATAAAGAAACCCCATTCTCCACATCAGAGTGGCCGACTGAAGTACTACAGGCATTTGGAAATATTCTTCAGGGGTTTTTTCTCCTCGATTTGGCTATTACGACATGAAGACGAGGACGTGAGCTCTCACTGTGGGGCAAGGAAATGGTCAAACCTCAGCTGCTCCATGTGCAACAATGTGTGTGCAGCACTTGGGGGCAGGAGCTGGAACAAAACCCCAACTAAGAGCAGTAAGGAGAGCTACTCCCAGATAACATTCTATAGCTTGGGAAGCTTATTCCTTCTTGGAAGTTCCTTAGGAGCACTGATTTAGAACTGTATATAGTGCAAGATACATTTGTTCTGGTAGATTTAAACCAACGCTTTTATTAGCTCAGCCCTGTATGAGTGGGGAGTCTCTTGTGTAACTCCTGAGCAACCTACAATGTGGGTTGACTATATCAGACAGACGGTGTTGAAACTATGCAGAAAGGTTGATTTTTTTTCTGTAATTAGTAATACTGAAACACGCTGGCAACAGGAACAATCTTCATTACTTTTTATATTGGTAGTAATTTTTCTTGTTTTAACTCCATATTTCCAACAGCAACAAACACAAATCATACACAAGGAAATCCAGACTCTTGATGTCCAAACGTCCACAAGTTTTCTTCGTGCTTTCTTAAACCATGTTGTGTGAGATTCTTTTAATAGAACTCGGACTGTTTAAGCATTAAGAATTAAATACTCTGCCTAGCAATGCAGAAGATACTGCGAGTCAATGCTGCAACACCTGGGTCAGGTAAACCCTTGATTCCTCTCTGAAAACAACAACAAATCTAAACCAAAGTTTCAAACTTTAGAAAGCTCATTCAAACTCACAACAAAACCAGATTTTGCTCAGCGATGCAAGGATTACAGCATCACCGTTTGTCTTACTGCTTTAAGCTGAAGCCTTATAAGCGAGCCGTGGTTTCCAGCACTGATTCACTTTGATTTATGTAGGTCACCAAAAATGTCTGTGTGTCCCTTCAAAGCCCTTCATTACCCAGCAGTAACACTCACTGCAGGTACGGTATTAAAGACGGTGTTTGAAGTTCTCACGTGAATGCCTACCAGCCAGAGTCATCCTGCCTTCATTCCTCAGCTCATCAACCAGGACTTTTCTCTTCCCCCTCAAGTACATCTCAAAGCTGAGGTTTGGGAAATGCTTTATTCAGCGTACCAACTCTACATCTCTCCTCAAGTTGAAAAATATTCCAAGAAGAGACCTTTAAAATGCTCATAAACAACAAAACCCACCCAAAACGAAAAACTTCCTTCCGTAGGAATCTAGGAGCTTCACATAAGCATTTCTATTATTATACTTTTAAAGCATATTTTGAAGACAAAGTCATTACAATCAGAAGTGCATTTGATTAGGAATTCTGCAGTGTAAAAAAGAATGGTTATTCTACCATATGCCTGCAAGACAAACCTCCAACACAACTTTTTGTGTCACAATGACCCGTTTCTTGTGCTCCCTAGTAAAAACAAAGTGAATCTTGCTGTCGAAATACACAGCTATCTCCAGCCACAAACTAATAGCCCCTGAAACTGATAGTACAAGGGAACATTTTGCTCCAGTGTCATTTTGCAGCAACAGTTCAGCAGTATAAACATCCCCAGAAAAAAAAACTGCTACAAAAATCCTTTAAGAGACACAAGATCATAAGCCTTCTAGACTGCCTTACTAGGCTGTTTTACCACTAAAGTATTTTCACATGAACGCAATGAAAATAAGGATGGCCAAGCACAGAAACGGTCTCTTATGTGCTGTGAGTGGGGAGAGGGAGATTCTTGCTTTGTTCTTGGTTTTATTCTCTGAAGACAAGAAAAGTTAAACTCCAGAATTGTATTTACTGAAAGACTCTAATGACAGGCTGACATGTTTTAACACATCCACCCCTGTGACAAGGTATTATTAAACAGAACTTCCTTCTAGCTAAGGAAGAAGTCTGCAATCATCAATCTACAGCTGGTGTAGCGTTTGTACCGCAACAAGATTGCGCAGACAAACAACAGGACATTGCAACGCATCTTTAAAATTTACAACTTGGAAGGTTTTGGTGTATAAGCAAAAAATCCCCCATTTAGGGAAGCGGTTTGACTTGCACAGTCCTAGGAGACAGGAATGCAACATCTGTTTACTTTGTTTTATTGGAAGATACTTAGTGCAACAAAACTGTAGTGTCAACACAAGCCCTCGCAGGTGGTAAAGAAAATTGGTTCTTCTCCAAGAAAATAACAAGCACAGCCAACAAGGGCTATTCTTCTAAAATGTGCTTACGTGACAGCTTGGGGGCGAACCACCACCCCTCCGGTACATCGACTAGGGCGGCGAGGAGATTCTGTCGCCATTGCTTCTGTGCAGATACCTGTAAGAAAGACATTTCTTTTAAATAATAATTCGTGTCAGGATTATTTATTACACTAGTCCTTGACATATCCTTCAGGATGATAGAAACGTCTTGAAGAAAGATGCTTAACTTGTACAAATCTGTAAGGCTCTATGTACCTTTACAGCACCTTCAAAGAAAAACCCCAAAAGACCAAAACTCAACTTTTCAGTATCTCAATCACTACAGCCCCTGCAATGTATGTGGAAGCAAAGAGAAAGCACAGACCTTGATGATAAATGGGAAGATTTTCCTCAAACTGTACATCAGTGATAGTGGTACAGGTGCACAGTTAACATCACTGTTAGATAAGGCCACTATTTACTAATGAGCTGTTATTCTTAAAAAATATTACATAAAGACAATGCACAATGACAATCGCAGGGTATTGCACTCTTGAAAAACTAATGGGTTACAATGAAGCTAACCCAAAAAGCGTGACAGAACACGCTCTGCTTTTTCTACGCTTGCTTTTCGCATTGTCTTTGAGTTTTTCTTCACACTTCTGATCTCCACGTGAAAATTCAGAGGAACACTCCAAAGGGCAAAGAAACCACTTGAGGAGCATCCCAGGTCCCACCACCCCCTCAGCCCCCCGTTCGGCCGCCCCATTGTCCGTCAAACCAAGAACTGGGGCAGAAAGGGAGAGAAAAAGCCAACTCCCCAACGCTCTGATGATTATCAGCATCATTCCCATGTCTGGGGAGCCTTTATAAGAGCTTTTGAGACACGGACAAGCACTGAGCCTCACAGAAACTGATAACAAAACCTTCAGCAATGCAACTGAAGTTTGACAAACACGCCCAGCAACCTTAAAAGCACGTAAAGAATAAAATATCCCTTCACATTATGTGTTAGGCCGGCGGGACACCTGCGCCGGCCGGTGCTCGTTCCCCGAGCCCTGAGAAGCCGCCACCTGCCCCGGGCACCTGCGGGACTGCGGCACCGGGCCCTGTCCGGACCCCGCGGGGCCGGCCGGGCAGCGCCGGGCACCCGCAGCCTCCTGAGCTTGAGTAACTCCGGAGCAAAAAGCCCCGACCCGCCCGGCCGCTCCCCCGGTGAGTCAGTCAGGCCGCCGACACCCCAGGAGGCGCCGTGACCCGCCGGCCCCCGCTCACCGCCCGGCCCGCGCCCGCCCGGCCCGGCTGCCGGGGCTCCCTCAGCGCCCCGGCCTCACATCCCCGCGTTCGCCCTCAGTGCCGGCCACAGCGCTCCCCGCAGCCCGGGCCCGCCCCTGCCCTCGCCCAGCGCTCCGCGCCCGGCCCCCGCCCGCGGGTCCCGGTGCCGTTCCCGCCACAGCCGCCCTGACCCCCTCACCAGCCGCCTCGCCCGGCTCCTCACTGACAGTGTTTGGGATCCTCACGGGGAATAACACCCAGCGCACCGCGCGCTGACAGCCAATCAGACGGCTCCGAAGGCGGGTTGCTTCCCACCGCCGGCCAATCCGTGCCCCGCTTCCCAGCGGTGGGCGGGACGTGTGAGACACGAAGGGCGGCTGCGCGCCAAGCTCGGGTGAGAGGGCGCGAGGTGGCGGGCGCAGCCCCCCCCGCTGCTTTGTTTACATCGCGGTCTCGCGAGAGCCGGTCCCGCGCACGTGAGCCGGGGGCGGAGCCGCGGGGTGTCGCGTCACGCGCCGCGCAGCCAATGGGCGGGGACGCACGGGGTGGGCGGGGCCAAGGTGCGTTAGTCCGGGCGGGAGCGGCCGCAGTTGCGGCTGCAGTTGCGGAAGCAGCAGGATATATATGTGTACATATATATTTTTATATATATATATATATATATATATATTTTCTTTTTTTCTTTGTTTTTTGGTCCTGTGAGTCCAGATGACATTGTGGCTGAAGTCAAGCAAGCTGCGACTGCCAGCATTGAAGTTTAACCAGTACTTTGATACTCTGCTTGTTACCCATGGCACATAAACCAAACATACAATATCAGCCCTTCCAAGCTTTTGAAAGGCTTGTAGAAAGTAAAAGAAGAAAAAGAGTGCTGAACAGATTCAAAATATACACAACAACAGTAAATAGATCCAGGATGAGAATGATTAACAATTTACTCCATTGAGAAAAAATGATGTTGAAATAATGTTAAGACCTTTTAAAGATATTCCTTCCCGGGTTGCTGAGGGTGACGCGCTTTGCTCATCCCTCTGGGTCAGGGTTGAATCACCTGAATCACCATTGGGGAACCTGGTTTGGGAACCTGCCTTGACTTCCGAAACCACAAGTCATCATCTGAAAAAATAAACTATGACAATGCAGCGTAACGCAGCTCAATTCTTCCAAAGTACCTGTTAGCAGAGTGACCATTCTTTATTCCCTCTGTCCCAAACAAAACGTCAGAGGACGGCGGCTCAGCTGGTAAGTTGCCCCACAGGACAGTCGTCCTCTGGAAAAAATGAATGTTTAACCCTGATGGTCATTCAGCAGCTTCCCCAGTAAAAACGTAGGGTTTGCGTGGTTTATTAGATGTGAGAGAAGCCGATGTCTGTCTGTCCAGCTGGAGATGCCCCAGTCTAGAACCGTTGTGAGGAAATGTGGAAAACAAGGCACGCAGTAATGAACGTAGCAGGATTTGATAATAATTTCAATTTTGTGTCTATATAGAGAAAAAAAGATCAGAAATGTGCCTTTTGCGTACTTACAGTACAAGCGGCAATACAGATCTTCATCTAACACGTTAGACTGGCATCTTTATTGCGAGCTGTCATCTTTAAAACGTTCAGTGTCATGAGGTTAAACTGGAAATGGACAATGACTCAGTTTCTTGCAAAGATTGTTGCTGGGTAAGTGGATGTGACTGCTCTTAGCACCTATATGCTTCCCCCTCTATACAGTCTGTAATTTCAACATCAGTTATAGCAAAACTTCACTGGAGGTTACATCTCATATGCACAGAGGTAAATTCTTGAATGATCCCATTTGGACGGAGCGTTACCTTCATCTTCCATAGCGCTGCGTTCACTGGATGGATGAAAGAGAATGAGACACTTGTAGAAAGCATCCAATCCCTCCAGGATTTCTGTAACCATGGTGACATAGAGATAACAGGCCTGATTTCAACTCACCTTTTATTGTTTCAGCAGCAAAGAATTAATTCTATAAATACCCACCCTCGCCATTGGAATAAAATACTGACCTTCTGCTTCTTAGTTAAAAAATAGATGATATATTTTTATTCAGTACAAAAAAGTGCCAAGATCGGTTCCATAATAAAACCACGTGGGATGTGTTGTCTCATAAGCCACAGAGCTGCAGTGAAGAAGGGGAGAATATGAGATGATTAATGAATATAAAATAAATATGATTGTGCTCAACAGAACTTTGGGGAAAAAAAAAAAAGGCACCCCCATGAAATTTTTATGTGTTTTATTTAGGTGAACATACACATGGTCCACATACTCAATGAAAAGAGTTGTAAAATAATTTAAGAACTTACGTTGAAAGGTATTAGCAGCACCATCGGTATTGGAATAGCGGAAACCTCGTGCCTCTGCCGGCACACATTGACGGGTGGATAAATGCCATTATCGGCAACAGGATGGGAACGGCTTTGCAGGGTGGTTCGGGGAGTTGGAGTTTTAAAAACACACTTTTTTGCTAAATAATTTGATGATTAACGTTACAAAAAATACAACTAAATAAGATACTGCATAGTATTTTAATTAACATAAGGAAATCAACACTGAGCTGTGTAAAGCAAGACCAAACATCTCCGCTTCCACGTACATTTCTGAGTAGAGAAATCTAAAATTTAAAATATAGACCTAGTGTATTCTCTAAAAGACAAACTTTAGGTGGAACGTATAGTACTACGAAAATACATATCTTCCATTCTGTTTAATAATTTACTTTAGTTAAAAAGGTGTGAAATTCTCATCACAAGAAGCGTATACAAATTCATGACTTTAGTAAATTAACAAAAAGGATTATTTTTTTTTTAAACAAAGTTTAGCCCCGCTGTAACAATTATACAAGGAAGAGAGACTACATATATGAAGGAATACAAATTTACACACATTTTACAGTGACTTTTACCCTACACATCTACAAAATTCACAGTTATAATACAAGCAAGTACAAGGCTGGGGTAAAGCTGTTCGATACCAAAAAAAGTTTCTACTTTAAAAAGAAAAAGGATTAAAACAGGAAGAGTTTCGGACTTCTGCACCGACTTCAAACTCTCATCAGCCCCGAGGCCGCTCAGCAGACGCAGACGGTTTTCCTGGGCGGGTGGAAGAGCGAGCTGCTCAGCTTCTTCTGGCCGCGCAGGCTGCGGCGCATGGCCAGCTTGGCCGAGCTGCGGCGCTGCGGGGTGCCCGACATGCCCTCGCCTTGGACACCCACGTTTCGGCCCAGGCCGCGTCTCGGCTTCTTGACAGCCGGGCCGGAGTTGGATTCTTCCAATGTCCTTTTAAAGTTCGCTGTGGGTGTCCTCTCTGCTTCGTGGGCTTTTGTTTGGCCGTTAGGAGACACCTTCAAGGCTTTTTGGTCCGTGCCTGAATTGGTGGAGTTGGAAGGGGAGAGGCTGACTGATAAACCATTGCTGTAGGACTCGTGTATCCTCAAAGCCAAGGTTTTGCTGCACTTCTCCTCCGGCGGGCCCGAATCCTTCAGGGTTGCTCCCGAGGAGGGTAAATTGCTTTTGGCAATCTCGTTTGGCAGCTCTAAATACTTTTCTGAGAGCGCGTTGCTGTGCATGAGGGGAGGAACAGGCTCAGAAGCATTCAGTCGCGGCCACGGATCATCTTCTGGAAGCTGAGGGAAAAGAAAAGAAATAAATTTAGACATAATTATTTTGCTGTGTTACCTGTCCTGACTGCAGAGAGAAAGGGGGAGCCTTGGACAAAGCTATTCTAAAAGCAGAGTTACTGTTTGCAAAGTCATCTATTTTATCACCTAGTTTTATACTCTGCAGGTGGGAAAGAAGCCGCTGCGTTCCTCACAGCACATCGACCCACCCTCCAGGAACCACGGTCATTCTGGATGGCAAAACAAAGCCACTTAACGTCATGTTCTGAGGACCAGGAGCGTTCTGAACGCCAACCCACCTCCAGCCACTCGGCCCTCCCACGCCCTCGAGAAGGTTTCGCCTCATATTCAGTGGTACTAACAGGAAAATAGGGACAATACTTGTTTGACTGGCCACAGGGGGATTATGGAAATGAGTATTTACGCAGTGCCCTGAAGAGATGAATTATGGCCTTGTTAAAGATTTAATTGTGAAGAAATCCCTGGTTACTCAGCGAGTCCTTCAAAAGCGAATTTCAAGGCCACATTGCACACCATCCATGTGTGGCAAATGACAACGGCTGCTTTAGGAAAATAACACGCTAAAAACCCAAATCCACGCACAGCTGAATCAGAGTAAATCAATGTAAAATCTCAGATGAGCTTCTGCATTAAAATAGAATTAATTTCTACATATATTATCCATGAAGACCTGTAGTCAGTCAATATTCTTTTGGGCTTTGCACATTAAGCAAAAAAATTAAAATAGGGCCTTATCTGCACAGCAAACACCAAAATTATCAGTCTGAAGTTTTTCAGTATTTAAAATTCCAGTGATTTTTCTGCACTCAAGATTCTGCAAGACTCTAAGCTCTTTTCATCTATTTTGCTATCCTGGATGGAAGGGGACAAGCTGAACTTGCCACTTTATTAACAGCTTATTTCTACCAAGGGAACGTTAAGGATTCCCTTTCTACTTCTTGTGTTCTTTTTTACTTTGCCCAAAGGACAGTTATCCAAAGATACCACAGAACATCAAAGGACCGGCACTTAAAGCGGGAGCAGCTGGTAATTACTGAAACAAACATCCACTCCTGACTGCACTCCAGTTCTTAGAGAACGGGGAAAAAAAGCTTCTGAACAGCTCAGCTTTATGTTAATGGTAAAGCTTCTAACCTGAACACACACCTTGTATTATGTCTCTTCCACTTAACAAGGAACATTAAATCTACCAGAAGATAATAAGATCTCCCTATCCAGAAAGAAAACATTCTTTACAACAATGTGTGTTTGAACGCATCAACCATGGGTTACCTTATTAAAAAAACAACACCACACACCAGCAAAACCAAATCAAACAAGATTAAGAACATATCTACAAGTAGGCTGGAATTTATCTGCTCTGCAAGCTCTACAAGTACATGGCAAGGCAGGAAACTCAACTTGCAGCCCAACTTCATTCTCAGGGTAAGCTGCATAGAGAGAAATTACTATAATACTAAGGGAAGAAAAGGGAGATTGACACGTATTTAGTGGACTCCACACTCAGAAGCAGAACATTTAAAACGCTGGAAGAAAAGCGTTACCTTGACAGGTGGGGTGCAGCAGCGGGAGGGCGTCATGACATTCACATCGGGGCTGCTATAGCAGGGACTCTCCGCCAAGTCCAGGTACAATTCCTCTTCGTTTTCCAGGTTGCTTTTGCTGTCCTGCAGCGGCGAGATGCAGATGACGATGGCGCTCGTGTTATCCGCACGAAGCATTCGCTGCCGCCACCGGCCCAGCGCTCTGTTCACCAGCATTTTGGCACAAGACTGTCGGTGCTCGCCCTTGATGGTATAAGAGAGGGACAGAAAGTGATCAGGTCCACCTGACTTTATAAATGGAAGATGGGACAGTTTATGTGGCACAACCTGAACTACATGTTGCTATCTACCGTGTGCTAAAGCAGCTCGATTCAGAAGCAAAAGAGAATATTAATTGAAACATCTTAGTGAAATAGAACTTTAAAATCTGTTTGCAGTAGAATCCACAGGAGTTCTTGAAACCACAAACTGATGCAATGACTTGCATAAATAACCTGGTTGTGACACATCCTACCGTCTTTCCAAAAGTCTCTCAAGTAAAATGCCAATAAATAATCAGTCTTCATTGTAACACGTGTCTTAACGTGAAATAAAGTGCATTTTCAGACAGTATTTTGTACAGATTCCTTACAGAAAGAACATGTTTTCTTCATTGCTGACAGGTACCATCCTCGTAGTCAGATTTCCCAGTAATTCCAACCAAATTATTTAAACAATGTTAACATGCAGGGTATCTGACAGTATATGCAACCACAATATAACAACATACATTCCATGGCAAAAGTGAATATGCCATCATTAGGTACTGTTCATACATGCCAGACTACGCAATATTTAGAGGAAAGAAGTATTAAATTCTCAGGATGCCTTCCCGCCCTTGCTCTCACCATGAAGTACTTTTTCTCCTCGTGATCCTGGCACATGGAGATGGCGTCCTGCGGTGGGATCATGTTCCACAGCCCGTCGCTGCCCAGGATGATGTACTTGTGCTTCTGGGGATCAATGGTGTGCACACTCGTGTCGGGCTCCGGAGACACAACAAACTCACCGCTGTAGAAGTCGTAGCTCCAGAGATCACCTAGCGGAGAAGACGACGTTCTTTGAATTGTTACATTACACATGAAAATCCGAATCCTGGAAACTATGGAAAAATGTTCCCATAAAACAATTACCACCAGTCACAAGTCAGCAACAGTAACACAAAGTAATTCCAGCACACTTACTGTTCTGCTGCTGTCATTTTCCAATCCTATTAATATGTAGCAATTTAAATTTAAAAAATAATAATAAAAGCACATTCTAACCAAACTATGTTTATAGGAGGTCGTCTACTCTCTTGAAACTAAGATTTTCAGAATAAGGGGAAATACAACAGATGAATACTTAGAAAACAGTGAAGCCTCAATATCCAAACTAAAAGCTGTCCGAACAACTGAAGTTCTCCTTAACAGAAGGAAAGCCTTGCTTTGTTTGGGGTTTGGAGGGGAAAGATCATATAATGCCCTTTTTCTCCCCAATATCATATCATCTATTGGTTCAAGTGCTTCCTCCAAACCAGCCTCAACTACCAACCACTCCAGCGGGAAAACACGTTTCCACATCAATTTATTTCAACTTGGTTTATCAGGGATACTTCAAAAAATAAACTTCTTCTGAGGTTGGGCCTTTAAATCAAGAATGGTATTAATTTGCACTAACACCTTCTCTTCCTTTTTTATGTTCATAAATAGCTTCCTACAGTGATAAGCAACAAATAGTAACATGATTATTTGCAAGCACTGGCTAGATCCTCCTGTACAGAACATAAAGCTTTAAAAGTAGAAATTAATTAAAATGTCAGAGTTGAAAAGCATACAGCAGGCTAAGAACTCCAGTTTAAGGTTTAGTTGGGTTTTCTCTTTACTTTTTGCTGGCTTCAGAAAGCATGCCCGTAGCCTTCTTCCACATCCTTCGCCACCCTTTGAAAGATAATAAATAAGCTTTTTGTCTTCCTACGTCCTTCCATTAGCTCTGCCCTAAGCTATTAACCAGTTGAAAGGACTTCTCCAGGATCAGGAAAGGGAATACTTCAACTCAATTACCGCACTTCACCACCGCCAGCATGGATGGTCCATCCTCATTAAAGCACCAATTCACCTTCGCTGCAGCAGCCGCAGCCAGAAACGTTGCTAATAAGCGCTAATTGAAAGCCAAGCCTGCTTTTATAGAGGTGCACTCTGCCTCCAGACTCTCAACAAAGCAAGGCAGCTGGCAACGAGATCAAAATAAATCCTGTACGAGAAGAGCCGAGCTCCAGCGCAGCAATTATTGTATATGAATTGCCACAAAAAGTCTTGGTGCACTGAGAGTTCTTCACGTCCTGCCTGTCGTAAGTGCAGCAAGTAAAACAAACAAGAGCTTGAGATCTTACAACAGCCAGATCTTGGAATCGGTGGCAGCAATTTCCAACACGCATAATATTTTTGCGCTTTTATTTGCTAGTATGTGCAGACTCATTTAGGAGAAGTGACAAATGTTGCTAGCTGAATCACTTTTTAAATTAAAAATACTGTGCTGTATGATAAAAATAACCCGATGCTATTTACTTTTGGTTCATGTACATATGTCGTCATGCCCATCTGCTGCTCTTCCTGAGGAAACAGCTGAGTAACAACCATCCCGATACCACAGAACATGTCTCCTCATGGGGATATTCTCGTAGCATCACCTCTGTCAAAGCAGCATTCCAAGTCTGCTGCAAACATACCGAGAGAACTGGATTTCCAGGAGTGTTCAATTCAGCTGTACTCACCATCTATTCAAGCTCAAAAAATCTCTAGTAAACACACAATAACTCATTTGCAAAGTTGTGAGGTGAAACAGCATTAAAGCACAATCAGATATTAGCTGACCAAGCCTGGAGCTACTGAAAGCTAATGGGGCACTAGATGTCCAATAGAAAAAGAATTAAAGCTTTTGGTTCTTTGGCGCAGGAAAAATTCCACAAGGTATATTTGAAGCCTGAGGTATATAGAAAAACCCAAGTTCTTCCATCCTCAGCCTAGAAGGAAACAACCAGCACTTGCAATCACCCTAAAGAAATGGGAAAGTGACCTTCAGTGCTGATCTTTCATCAATCTCCTCCCAGAAACCCCAAACTCAGGCCAATCCTTGGTAGAACAGCACTGCAGAATGAATATTCAAGAATCCTTCTGGCAGATCCATGTCACCAGGGGGAAGTACTACATTTTTTTCCCCCCACTAAAGGGCAAGAGCACCAGAGATCAAGTCAGTGCTGCGTAGATAGAACGGGACTGCCAGCTCTGGCCAGCTGGGGAAAATGTGACAAAATTGGGCAGAGGCAGTGTACATGGCACCCTCTGCCACAATGCTGCCAAGGAAAAAGGGAGAGGCAGAGTAAAGTGCTCCGAAATCTTTACTTCTGTCCCAAAGCGAGCAGCCAGCCCAGGGACCCTTCGGATGAAGGGTCCCTGGGCTGGCTGCTCGCTTTGGGACAGAAGTAAAGATGTGATGTGATGTGCCAGAGGCTCCTGTTACACAACTGGAACGCCAGGTTCTCAGACTTCACTTCATGAGCCGTACTATTTTTGTTCAGAATCAAAACCCAAACATTTCTAAAACTTAAAAATCTTGTTCTCTAAAGCATACAGACCAGGATTATTTCTTCTTGTGTATTTGTTTTCCAAACAAAAAAAACCCCAAATACTATCAATGTAGTTCCTTCCATATCTTCCAGAAAAGTCATACCTGTTTCCTAGTCATGACTCAAACCAGAATAATATACAGAGATCCACACAAAAATTACACTGCATCTTACAAAATGAAAAACAAATGTTTGAAATCATACCCTGGTGGAGCAGGTAACTAATTCAGCTACCTATAAGAATATATCAAAGTGTGCAGTCTATCTGATCTGCTTACTATTACCTTACACAATGAAAGAAACCTAGTTGTAACCCAGCTGCTGCCAGGAAAGTAATTGAAGTTACAAACAAAAACACCCATCGTATAAGTGGACTGGATTGGATTAAGCCCAAAGCCTTCTTGCAGCAAAAGTGTGTCCAGAAGTCATATAAATCAAGTCTTTCATTTATGTTTCTGGAGCGTGCTGTTTTGAATACAAAAATATCTTTTGGTTTTAATAGCGTGGGAGAAAAAGTTTACTTTTGTAAGTCAGTTCAAAACAAAAACCCAGTTTGATTAATCCCAGATCTTTTTACATCAAAGGTTTAGCTGAAAGGTCTGTTAGTACAAAGCAAAGACTTGCAGAACTTCCTTTCCTCCCGCTCAGCGAGACACATCTCGGGGAGAATCCCGCCAGGAACCACTTAAACCATTTAGGCTGAGCTGGGGTGGAAGGAGTTTTCACCAAAACCGATGGCAAGCCAGCCCTATAGCCACAAGAGGGCATCTCCACAGCAGGCTAAAGACAACACAACAGCAATGTCCTGGGAACACAACCCAGGAACAACCACAGTTCAGGCTGAGGGATGGGGACAAAGCTGCAGGCAGCAGCAAGTGCAAAAGACACAGAAGCACTTGGGGCTTCACAATTTCCACTGCTCCTCTAGCAGTACTTTTTAGAGAGCTTTTTACGTGCAGTTTCAGCCAAACCTGTTGAAAGAGCGTCACCCTCAACACTGCGCAGAAAAGGAAGCGCAGGCAAGAGAACCGTGTTTCAACAGCAAATTAACAAATAATTGCATTTAAAATGAACAGTAAATTAAGAGCTGCTCATAAGGCAGTCTTTACAGTGGCTGCTCATCGCTGTCTGTATGTGAGCAAATCGCAGGCAAGAGAGATAAAAAAGGCGCCTACCCAGGGCTGTGCCAGAGCGCACTGCACGAGAGGTGGAGAAAGCTACTCACAACTTGAAAAACTTGAAACAAAAACAACCTTATATTCTAAATTTCAGGGGTTTTAATCAGATAATCTTCTCACTTCAAAGACAGAATTTACAACTCTCTAGGCTTTTCTCCAGAGAAAAGTGTGAGAGTCTTGCTCTCCTACTAAAAATTATTGCCCAGTCTGGGATCTGCATGCAATTTCTATGAAGAGTAACAATGGAGTTTGGACTCGGCAGAAAGAGTCACCGTGCTGGATCTCAGTGGGATTGACTGGCGTACTGGTAACCGGTATACGTCAACATGGACAGTTATTACTCCTCTTGGAGAGGCTCCAAGGCAGCAGGGCTGTGCCAACGAGGGTAGCGATCTGGGAGGCAGCCAAGAGGTCGAGCGAGCCTCAGCGTGTGAATGCAAATGGCTTCAGTCACGGCAGGTCTTTTGTAAGCGGCGTAAGTGGCACGCTGGCCTCAGAAAGGAGTTAAATCCTGTTTCCAAACTGTGAGCGTCTGTGCACCATCTGGGTCCTACGGAGCAAAGCAGCTGCGCTCCTGTTTCCAGGCCTGTCGCACCTCCGCAGGGCTCCCGGAGCAGGGAAACACCAGAACACACTCATGTTGTAAACCTGTTCCTCCATAATTTGAAGATGCCAAAGCTTTCAAATCTCCTAACTTTAGAAACCAAGAATTATTAAATGATGGGTGTTCTCGTCTCTTGGACCTGAAACTCTCCAGTAATCCTCTTTGTCCACGTAACGGGAACAAACGCAACAGGGCGCTAATAGACGCATCGTTCCTTCAGCTCCATCTGCACACAAAACCCAGCCAAATCCTCTCGTTCAGTTTGCTGACAGGAATCAGATCAAAAGTCATCAAGCTATTTAGACAAACAACAAGCTTGCAATCATAGGAATGACTCACTGAAATTAAGCGTACACTTTTTGTAATCTATCAGGAACACTTACCCTTCCGCAGAAAAGGGGAAAGGAAGGGTATGTACCTCAGTGGATGAAGATCTGTTTGCTAGTCATCTATTAACTCCAGAGAATTTACTCAAAACTCGAGTCAGTTTTACTAACCACAAAATAAGCACCTATCTTGCCTAAAATACACAATGCAGACTTGTAAGATCGAGAAAAATGTCCATATAGTTAAAATTTTTATGAAAAGATGACTGTTCAGCCACTGAGACACCTGTGCCTCCTTCCTTGATCCACAGTTGTCTTTTACAATGTTAGTTATCACAGCAAAGTTCTTCTTAACGCTGGATAAACCCATGTGAAACAGATAGCGCTGCCGTTGAAATAAGACACAGTAATGCCGCGCAATTATCAAGACGACCGCGGTCCCGGGAACAGACTGTCCCCACCACACGCTGCCAGCTGATCTAGGAACACTGACAACACTATTGGGTAACTGGTAAGCTTGCCAAGAAGAAATTAAGTCACAGGACACTTTTCACAGGTAAAAATATGATACCACATTTCCATAAAATCAGACCTGTACTGGGTATATGTGGATAGAGACTTCTTCGCTGGGGCAGAAGGGGAGAAGGACAGAGGAAGGATGCAAGGAAGGACACAATGAACTGCAGTAGATTGGAATTCTGCAATGAAATCTAAGGAAAAATCCTGACCAAAAACCACTAACACTCATGGGCAAGAGGTATCCAAAGATTTAGTTATTAAGTGCTTCCCAAAAACCATTCGTAACAAGTTTGATTGGTACAGGAATATGTCTCCTTGTCCTCCAAATGACATGTTCCTCAAAGATAGTTTCCTGTTACTAATACTCTCGCAAAGGCAACTTACAGCTAAAACACACTTTCATCCCTTTGTTCATTCTCTGATGTCTTGAAAGACATTAACCAAAGGAAGACCAAAGTAATTCACATTTTATGCGGCAAACCTTAGTCTTACCACCACTTAGTCAAAAATTACAGTCCTATTACTTCAGTAAGAAAAAGATCAATGTGCTCTCCATCTCGGACACATAGTGCTTTGCATATTTTCATTTGCAATGGAAAGAAATACCATCCTTGTAAAACTGACATTGAAAATCCTACATGTTGCAGGGCAAGTCCTTCACTCAGAGACACTTTCTACAGCTTGATTTGAAAAATGAAATCCATATAGAATTAAAAAATATTTTTTGAAGGCCTTGTAGTGCAGGCAAGTGAATCTCCAAAGCTATGTGTTTTGGCAAAGCAGCATATAATTCCATTCCGGTGCTCTGTACGCGGTGGTGTCTCCCTTCCCAGCCACGGGCACAACTTACCAAGCGCTCTAGCGACCGCCAGGAAGGGGATCTGGTCAATGACGGTGCTGCGGCGCACGGGGCCGTTGTGGGTCAGACGGGGCCTCTTCCAAACAACACGATTCACTCCAGACTTGTTGATCACGCTAAAACCACCAGAAAGAGGCAGGGGTTAAAAAGGAATGGAAATGAAAGCATGAAAGTCGGTTTCAATGACATCAAACTAGTTAAATATGCAAATACGGAATCAATAACAACAGCACCCTCGGGGAAGTTCACAGCACAATCAAATATTTCAAAACACACGGTATCACTTAGATGGTTTCATTCCAGATTAAGCCAAAGGGAAGAGTGATAGACAAAGGGCAAAATAAAAGAAAAAACAGGGGAATGAAGACCTGGAAGAAATTCTGGCTGGCCGCAACCACCAGATGTAAGCATATCTTTTGAATCTGTCAGAGAAAAAGCAAAACTGAAGTTGTTTTCCTCAGATGAGGACCATCAACACCAGCTCACTCGGGTGGAAATATCATGTGGTTCCTCCTTTGGTTCTCTCCATCTGCTGAAGTCTGGCAGCAAAAAGCAGCACAGTACAGTTGGGAACAAAAAGGAAGAAAGAAGAAAGGAGCAGCCTTCTGCAGGGATTTCCTTACTGGTGCAGCAACAAGAGGCAGAAATAAAAGAGGAATTGTTCATAGCGGCTATCTGCTGAAAGCAAGAGGTATGAAGAAACAGCTCTGCGTTTGAGTGTTAACACCTGCTCTGAGGCACTGAGCTCTGGTTTTAGCTCTCACAGATGGCAGCAGGAAAGTCAAAGGAGAAGCTGCGGAGCAAGTAAATGGGGCAGCTGCTATTGGGAGGGGAGGCTGGGAAGAAAGAACAGAGAGTAAGAGCCATCAAGAAAAGGCAACGGAAGGAGGAACTAGCAAAGCTTGGCCCCAACCAAGTTAAGAACTATTATAGATACTTAAAAGCTAGCTTTTAGCCGAGGAACAGCCATTGGTAATTAGAAACTGAGAAGCTCTGGAACCGCCTCAAGATTCCCCATACCAAAGCTATTCAAGATGCATTTCCTAAGACTTCAAAGGCCTTAACAACAAGGGCATGTTCAGCTCCATCCTTCTGCATGCACAGTGCAGCAAAGTCCAACACCACATCCTAAAATCAACCTAATCCACTGGTGCAACTAATGACCGCACCAAGTGAACTCCAGTCATTACTGGAAACAAGACCTCATCCCACACTCAGAGACTGGTACTAGGAAAATACCATTTTTAGTGAAAGATTCCATTATGCTCTCCCACTAACTTTCCCCAATCCACTCCCATGAAAGAGAAGACATTAATAAGCATAGTTGCACAGTTCTACCTCACAACTGCCTGTAAGAGCCAGCTTGGGAAAAACAGGACTACTAGTAAAAATAAAGGTTTAAAAATATATCTATATATTAATGCTCCAGGAAATGCTGCTTTGAAGCTTCAGTCTCTGAGGTGCAGAACTTGGAAACTCAACAGCTGCCATTGTCACCACAGGAACAACACAGAATAAGGAATTACACACTATTTTGTGTTGAAACTGCTGTGGTACCACCATTCAGCAAATCGGATATTCCCGAGCTCATATCACTATCTGTGTGGAAAGGCAAGTCCTCCCACAGCCTCAGATTCCATAGAATTTAATGAAAAATAGGACAAATACCAGTATTTCCACTTCCAAAGTTTTCAGTGAATGTGTAGAATTGTAACCACACCTCACCTGCACGGGAATCCAGCAAAACATGCTGTTTATACCATAAACCATTAGCGAAAACCATGAGTGTAACAATGGATCACTGTAACACGTTACCAAACTGGGGGGGGAAGCGTAGATAGAGAAGGAATATAAATAGACCATGAGATTCACCAGCTTGCTCGCCCCTCCCTAAAGCAAGCAAGCTTAAGCCTAGTTGAGTCAGAAAGACACAAATAGCACCCAGAGATCAGAACTGAAGTAAAAAGCACTGAGACACTTACCTGCCCCCAAGGCCTTCAATTCTCTCCCTTTCTTTGGGAAGTTCTGGCTTGTGGTCCTGTGTCACCTCCACAGCCCTCACAAAGTTGTCCTTGGGGTCATCCTGGACTCCCAGCACCACGCCGGAGTCGCCAACGTGAGCCACGTACATCTTGGAGCCGCGGATAATCACCACGCTGGCTGTAGTTCCCGACGTGCTCGGGAGACCCGTCATGGTCTTTGGCCACTCTGCTGCAATGAGGAAAAAAAAAGCAAATAAAAATACTTTTGTTTTTAACTCTCTGGAACTGGAAATGTTTTGAAGATCAAAAGGAAGGGTGTGTCACAGAGACACCCATAACATCACAATACAGAGTGTACTTAACTAGTACGGCCAGGCAAACCAGTACCCTCGGGTCCCCCCCCACTTTACCATCACTCCCCCAGCTGCATCTTCAATTGACACATACATATATAATGACAGTATCAAAGCACCAAGACAGGATTCAAAAAACTGTCTCCTCCAGTGTAATATTCCAAGCATCACTAGGCTAGAGGGGAAGATGTGCTCCTTGAGTGTTGAGTAGTAAGATCTACTGTTCACTTCCTTGTCCAAATAGGTAGAAACATTATAAACTAGGTCATTTGTCTGGATATTCGACTGGCAACCAAGTTTTCTGGACATTCCTGATCCCCTTGGAAGGAAAGAAAATTCTATTCTACTTTTATACGTTGAACATTTGAAGTTGAATAACATCAACCGTTTCATTCACATTTCCTTTTGGAGGACTGAATAACGCAGACTACTTGAGGACAGTATCCATACCCAGCATCAAATCTTCTGCTGAAGACATCCCTTGAATTCAGAACAACTCAATACCTAGGCTAGTGTGGGATACATGGTTAGGGAAATCTTTCTCAACTGCTTTGCCCTCAAAACACGTGGGTTAGTTTCCTATTACACTACTCTGTCCATTTACATTCAATCCAAATTTCTCTTTCATGCCTTTTCTTGTCTATTTTTGTGTCTACACACCCAATCTCACCCTCTTCCAAAACTCCACCAAACCACTGCAGCACCACCCCAGGGACAAGAGATCAGCCGTGCCATCCCAGTGCCCCTCGGAAAACCCAACAAGCTCCCAGAGATCGCTTGATTTCAACTGTCAACAGCAACCTCGTGTTTCCCCTTCACTGCACCCACTCATGTCCCCAGACAAACTCTGAAGGGAGACTCATCTCCCTGTCACATTCTATCTTCTGCACTTCGCAAGTCACGCTCACACAGCACAACATTAAAATTCCACGGTGAGACACATTCTGTTTGCAGGAAATACCCGAGCCAGACTGCCAAAGTACTATATTGTTTATTTTCCTATGGCACAAACACACAAGAAAAAAGGAAAATCAAAACACAATTAGGCCTTCCCCTCTGTGAAAACAGATATTTTCAACTTCAAAAGTTTTAAGCAGAAGGAAAATATTAGGAATTTAATAAGTTCTAGTGCCACTGAACGATGCTCAGATGCCCGAAGCAGAAAACAGCAGACGTGCTGAAGGAGAAGCAGAATTCTATAGATCATCTGGTGATAAAGGCTGAATTTCCTATCATTAGCTACCAAGATATCCAGCATAACTTAAAGTTCTAGCTCTGTGTTCTAAATACTAACATACTATTTCTCCTTAGGAGTAGCTTTATTTCAAGAACACAAACATTCAATCAGCTCATTGGAAGTACTTTGTCTGGCAATTTTAACTGTGGATATTAAATCTAACACATTCCAAATGGAAAGAAAATGAGGGAGGAAGCCGAGTGGTAATGAGGACTTCAACCATGCACTTAACAGAAAACAAGCTGCAACTAACGAGTTTCTGTCAGTGTAACAACCCCTCAATAGCAATAAAATATATTAGAGAGTAAAATCAGTCTTTATGGGAATGACGAGCACAGAGAGTGAAATCGCCCACTTACAAGAAAAAGAATGATACAGCAACCTCTGATTTCAGGCTCCAACAGAACCAGAAATTAATCTGTCACCAAGGGGTTTCAGTTTATGCCTCGCTCCTCCTTAAGGTATTATATATTGCATAACGCTTTCTTTAGAGACTGTGTCTCACCAGAAACGAACAAAACCAGCAAAACACCTGAGTTCTCTTCTGAGCTCAAGTATTAAAATTGAAGTCACTTACCCGATTCCTCCACAAATCAGAACTATGTTTTTATCAATCTTAAGCAACAGCAGAAATACCTCCAGGCAGCCCTCTGGGAAAACAGAGTCAGTCGAAGTCTCCTTGTGGGCCTGTATCCCTAATTCTGTACTTACAGTCATGAACTTTTCAATACACCCTGGGACACACACGAGTCCACCAGGTTAAGGGGTCTTAGATGGGAAAAATCCCATGTCTTCTGGAACACGCGCACAGGCTGAACCAGCGGACGCCAATGCAGAGCAGGAGCTAAACCCACAGCTGCATCCAGCAGGGACTCACAACTGCCCGGGACCCACTCGCAACACCTGCCCACAAAACCCCCCAGTTTCACTTCAACAGATGCACTGCCCACACTTCCAAGAAAAAAAATAAAAGAGAGTGCCTATTAAGTCTTCTGAAGCTATCAGATTATCTAGTTTGAGACAAATCCATGCAGCTTTCCAGGCCTCTAAGTCTTACTTTTTCATCCTTCTTCTGGACTGGAAAGTCAGGGGGTAAGAACTGGTTTAAAAGTACCAACATCCCTCAAGCAGTGTACCTGTTACACCAAAACACGTATCCCACACCTGGCCATCACATCTGTAACAAAACAATTCCCCACCACAGTCTAAAAAGCAAATTTGCTGATGATGGTTGGCATGTGATCTGCAATACACAGACTGCTCCAAAAGGCATTTGTGGAAGTTCTGCTCATTTCTGAAAATTATTTGGGATTATTCTGGGAAGCACAAACTGCTGAAGAATATATATTATTTTTACTTCACTGGTTTTATATACATTAAGTCAAACTACAATGCCTCATTTGAAATTAGTTTGATTCTAAAATTCTTATTAAACTTTCCAAAAATAAACACTATATGAACTTTCAATGCAGCAATACCCTAAAAATTTTACATAATCCTGAAAACCTGCATTACTTTAAGTAGTCCAAGTCCTTTTCAGATAAGAATACACAGATTAACTCAAACATTTCTAAGAAGAGTCCTGAAATTATGGACTTTACAGTGAAAATTACAAAAAAAGCTTATTGCATAAGAGATGAAAATATTACTTGACTTTTATTGCTTCAATTAAATTTAATGGGAAGAGTTATAACAAAAGCAGAAGGATGCGACTCTTTCTAAATTGTATCTAGTGAAGCTGAAAAATGTTTTTAATAGTATCAATCTAACTATAACATTTGTAAACAAGCTCTTGGCCACACAAATAATGAATTACCAAAGGAACACAAACTAACGCAATTCTCAGCAAAGTCACATCAACAGCCGGGCCCTCCTGAGGAGGCTCCTTGTCAACACCTTTCCTACCTGTCCTAGAAACAGGTTTCAAATAAGAACTTTCACTCCAGAAGCTTTTTAGCATACAGGTATTTTTATTACTCTATAATTAAACCAAAAATGATCAGGCATCAACTGGAAGCAATCAAGGCTCCACCCTTTACACCAAAAATTCAAACCATTCTCCCGCCCCCGTTTCAAGATACCAAATACCCAGTGGCCCTGTCACGCCCATAGTGTCACCAACGCACGCAGACCTGCTCCACATATGATGATATGGGACGTTATTGTAAATAAAATTTGCATCGGGATTCCATAACATGGTACGAGAAGTTAAAAGCCAGAGACAGGAATGCTTTGTCCCACAAAACGCTAGCTGCTATGCACACGCAGCAGGAATCAGTACAACCGGACTCCGTCCAAGTTCAGTATCCAGCCTACCTGAACCCGCCACCAAAGGCTCACAGCCACAGCTCTGATGTTCCTCGTAACAATTTAAATTGGTTTCACGACCCAAGTACTATTTCCTAAACGGTCACTGCTGAAATACTATTTCCTGCATTCTGTCATTCCACCTCTCTCCATTTTGTATTCACACGTAGTTGCAGTGACAAATAACAGATACGGGTACTACGACGACACAACTCAGCTCCGTATCTTCCTCCCCGTGCCGTTTTCGCCGTTCACTCATCTTTCTCCTTATCACGCGTGTCTGCAGCCCAGGAGGTCACACGTCGCTCACCATTCGTTTCTCAACATCAAGGTTGTGGTCAAGTCCTGGTGCTTCTAAAACTCACAATCCTTCCTTTCCGGCCAATATCAGCGTCCCTCCAACCTTTCCATTCCTTCCCCTGTATCTTTTCAAGTATCTAACATACGCACAACTTCTCTATTTTGCTATTCAAGAAAAAAGGAAAAAGAAATCGAAACTGTTTTGACACTCTAAGCCCCCCCATTAATCACTTCGTTGAAACCGCACGGTGCTCTAAGTGCAATTCTTGCTTTTTATGTTTGTCTCCCAAGCTCAACTGTCAGTATCGCTGTGTTTTCGATCCAATGTTACTGTGTTCCCCTCCTGCCTGGCTGTCTTCATTGCTACTCACTGCTCCGGCATTTTCTTTTTCTGGGGCTTTTGAATACATAAATACACAATACACACACACACTACACATACACATTCATACTCTAAGCCATAATATTTCATATCTCAATTCTGCAGTCCCACTACTCAGGGAGAAGGGAGAGTACAGGAACGATCGCTGTCACCTGTCTTGTCACTCTCCTTTACCCTTACCTTTTTGGGACCCCAACTTCTACCCTACTGCCGTTAAGCAACCAATACCTTCATGATATTGACCGTATTTTCTGTTTTGGCAGGTACCCTTCATATTCCCTGATGCTCAAATCATAAAATGAGTGAATGATTATCCTTTATAAAACAGTCACACTTTGAATCCTTCCAGCAGGACTCAGTAGAAACAGTTCAAATCAAGGGACAGTTAAGGAAAAACAGTCCCAGCCCACTTAAGGCTGAGATATATATATATTTCTTCTTTTTTTTTTTTTCCCTTTTCATGATATTCTGGACAAGGGAAATCTAAGGGGGAGTTCCATTCCACTAGATGGAGATCCCCCAACTGAATTTGGAGATCCAACTTGCAACACCCTGAAAACAAGCTGCAGCTCTACAATCACACCATCTTCAGCTCCATAGCACAACCGTCCCACAACGTGTCCTCATCCTCTGATTCTATCTCTTCTCCCACAGTTTGCCCTCCAGTTTTCCTTGTTTTACCGAATTACTTGAGTTAACATCTCCAATCGCATCCCACTTCTCCTGTGGTCCCCGCACACAGGCAGTAACGATGCTGCCCTGCTCCTCAGCACAGATGGGGGGGCTTTCAAGCACGCAACTCACAATAGTGCGGGGTGGGGGGGGGGGGGGGGGGGGGAATAAAAAGGCGGCTAAAAGCGGGACGTCCCACGCTCAGGGGATCCCAGCGCATGGAAGAAGGGAGGGACTGGCGTCTCGGGCACATAGGGGAACTGCTGTCCCCTGAGCTCTGACTGCAGGGCCCTGCAGAAAGGAGAAGGGGAACCCAGGGGAGGGCACGGCCGGGCGCGGCGGAGAGGCCGGGCCGGCAGCGTTACCGGCTGCTCCGGGGGGAAAGGAGGCGGGAGGGGACGGGGGACCCGGCGGAGCGGGAGCGGCTGGAAGGCGCCAATCGCCTCGAACTTACGCAGCTTCTTCCACATGGCCCGGTGGCAAGCGATGAAGCCCTTGCGCAGGGCCGCGCACACCTCGGCCGGCTCCGCCGAGCCGAAGCCCTTCTGCTTCTTGATGAAGCCCCACAGGTTCTCCCGGGCGAACTGGGCCGCCTCCCGCCCGCCGTGCCCGTCGCACACGGCGAAGAAGGCCACGGAGCGGCGCGGGCGCCGGCCGGAGCCGGGGCCGGGCGGCAGCGCTCCCTCCTCCGGCGCCCGGGGGCTCCCTCCCCGCCGCCGGCCGCTCTCGGCGGGGGGCTCGGCGCTGCGCGGGCCTCCGGGCGCCGCTCCGCCTTTGTGCGGGGGGCCGCGCTCCGCCTCGGGCTCCACCACGATCTGGGTCACGTCCTCCATGTATTTCCTGCCGCCCTGGTCGGAGAACACGCTCACCCCCAGCGAGTACAGCCCCTCCATGGAGGGGTGGGGAGGGGAGGCTCGGCGCGGCGGCGCTCGCCGCTCCCCGCCCGCGATGGCTCCCCGCCCGCCGCCGCGGACTATTGTTGATGTCGGCGGCGCTGCTCGGGCATGTCCGCGCCGCCGCACCGCGCCGCCCGCCCCCGGCCAGCCCCGCCGAACGGCGGCCGCTCCGCGCGCAGCGCCCCCTGCCGGGCCCCGCCGCAACGCGCCCCCGCCGCGGCGGAAAGGGCGGCCAGCACGACGCCCCCTGCCGGCCAGCGGCGGGCACGCACGCAGCGCCTCCTGCCGAGCCGGAGAGGGGGGGCGGGCGCCTACTCCAGGCGGGCGCCCCAACTACTCCGGGCGACGGGCACATTGCACTAGCTCCTAACTCAAAGCACGGGACTCCCCACACTGCTCCAGGAAGCCCAGGGTGCTACTCCAAGTCCCTCTGTCTTTCGCTGCTCCTGGCCTTAAATCCCTGTTTTCTCCCTTGGACAACGATTCCCACCAGAATTTCCCTGGAATTACACATCCTGATTTACTTTTTACACTCGGGACTATTTAAAACGCCTCCTGCACAGTGGAGGGGTTTGTACATTTCATTTTTATAGTTGAAATTCTAGACATTGTTTTACTTGCAATCTACCGCCACCTTCAACTCTCAGAGCCCCTTCCCACGACAAGCTTAAAACAGCTAAATCATTACTGAATTTTGCAAAAATACTTCCGCTGTCAGTAAAATGGAGATAATGGTTTGGCTTAAGTACTGCAAGTACTTTGGATTTCCTTCCATTAACCGCATTAAAGTCAACAGTATTTAAAAATAAGAAATATATCAGCAAAGCTTTGAATTTCTAGAACGTCTAGGGATCTGAAAACCTGTTACACACATTAATGAATTAATCCACGCTAATAAAATAACTATCCCTTCCTATTTTACAGGTGTTTATACCATCAGATCAATCATCAGATCATCAGCCAAACAGAGAATTGAGAAATCCTGCTTTAAACACTCTCTATTAAGTTTCATAACAGAACATTTTATACCTTTGCCACATTTACAAGGGACTGTATACTTTAAAGGTGCCTAAAGGAGACAAAGACTAATTCAAGAAAAAGACCAATTAGAGCTTCATAGGATCCAAATAGATAGTTTTCACTTATTTTTAATACAAAGAAGCCATAAAACAAGGGGGTTTTTTGAAACCATAGACAAAAATTGACAGGGACAACTGAAGTCTGTTACTTCTGAGAAGCACAATATCACTGTTTCATAGTAGAATAAACATAGACAGAGATGATGCTACTGAAGGATTACTACCACTCCATGTAGGTAATACTTGCCTAAACAATTTAGAGTGGAAAATCATAGCCTGCTCCAGAAACAGCATCAAACAGATTGACCCTACCCCACGCTTTATGTAAACATACGCTAGGTAGTCTGGTATTTGTAAAGAAGTTCAGGAAACAAAGGGGAAAAAATAACTGGTTACAATGGAAGAAACTCCTGTTCAAACTCTGAGGTTTTCTGTCTCATCTTTTTACATCTAAGTATCACTTTTGCATTTTCAAGTGGAATAAAGTACTTTGTTTTTGTCAATACTAACTTTTACAATAAAGACAACAGCCCCATATATATATACATATCATGCCTACATGCACAAATTTAATCAAATTACAATACATTAAAAATGGTTTTGCGTGCAACAACTACATTCCCCAAACCACCAGCGGAAAACAAAAGTGCTTCAAGATTTACAGGGCACACAACCAGGAGATCCTTCAGCAACTAAAACCAAATCTCAAATAGGCTTAAGCTAAATTAAATTAGTTACATTTTGAAAAAAGAATGACCCCATCTTCAGCCAGAATAGATTAATCTATAGTTTAAAACCCCAATGAATCTGTTAGGTTCACTGACATCAGAAGAAAACTGTCGTGAGTTCCATGAATTGCTTTACTTTCTAACGTTCGCTAACATACCATGCAGTCTGTTAGATACGACCATCAGCGATCTCACTAGGGTATCTTTGACAATCACCTATCTGCAGGCTCAAAGCTGAACAGTAAAAAGAAGAAAAAGCAGCACACAAAGGGGAACAAGATACACAAGGTCAACTGCCTGGAGCTCAAACACCAAGGAAAGGAGAGGGATGTTGTAGCAGAGACAGAAGAACCAAGAGAAAGCGTTGTGCGCCAACGCGCTACATTGCTCCTCAAATGACACCTCCTGTGAATCGGAAATTAAACATTTTATAGGTCTACACTCAACTAAGTGAATAACCAAGTCTTCCTTCTCAGCAGGGGTGGCAGGACAAAGACTGTGCAGGCACTGCCAGCTCTCTCATCAGTCAATCCAAAGAGCTGACACAGGTACATTCAACCACAGCTTAATTTCACATCACAAGCCAGCGCTGGGAGGCCAGCACCTGCCTTCTCTTTCCTAGTAGCTTGCTTTATCTAAAGTAACACAAAGTTATGTTTTGTACAAGCCATGATTAATTTTGTCTGACAGATGAAAAACACAAAATTATCTATAGCTCAGATACATAAAATGCTCACAACCTGGACACAAACTTATTAATCACAGAACAGCAGAAAGCAGCACTGCACATCTGGCTTCGGCAAACTGATGTTATTAAAGCCTTCTGCATGTGTGAAGCATCTCAGCTGAGTTTGGTGAGCAACCTTCACATCTTAGTGCTTTCAGCCACATAATGATCCTTCTCCTTCCTCCAGCCCCCAAGTAGCTCCAACAAGCCCAGCTGGTACTGACCACAGGTTATTATCTCTCTTGCATAGACTATGTGAAATACGTCAGTCATCCCAGCAATAGTCTCAGAGCATGAGAAACTCGTGTAAAAGAAGACTATAAAACTGAATATTATCCATATTTTTAAAGGTTTTTCCCTATAATACTACGACTGCATGACCTGACCATGCACAGAGTTAACACCCTCTGGGTCTGACAGAATATAATCTCAGTTTCTGAATATTCCCCAAGGTGTGACCATAAATGGCATTGCTTTAACATTTCATCCAGAATGTTACTAAACTGATGTACATGAAGAATACAAAGATGAAAACATATTTATCTGGGTTGCAGTAAACATGAAAGAAAGAAAAAAAATACCAGCATTAAAAAAAAAACCTGACAAGTTCATGTGAATGCTCTGTATTTAGCTCTGGTTTTAGAGCAACAGTCTGTTATGTTGGCTCCTCTACACTTTAATGATTTCCTGTTAAGAATTTAAAATTAGAAGCCTCCAACAACTTCCCCATAAACTATTTTCAAGGTTCCTTTAATATCCACATCAAGGAGATATAGTAGGTTCATATGTTATCCATGTCACTTCACTTCCTTCCCACTTCAAAATAAGCACATTGCAGGAAAATTCAGCAGGTTTTTTATTGTTTTCTTAGAGCCGTTTTTCCACTAAGTAGGTCCAGCTACAGTAATTAAAAAAACCAAAGCTGTTCACATATACAAGTCCACATTTAAACCATGACAAAATGAGAACCTCTTGTCTAATGTGAAGAGTCTAAACTATGCCAGATTATGATACAAATGTAGGTTTTCCATTAATGAGTTAGCTTGAATCTTCAACTACATTCATACTGAACTTCACCTATGTGAATACATCAATTTCACAAACACATTCTTGCTCTTTGACAATTCCTTACCTTTAAGGAAAACATGCAAACAGCAGTCTTGCACTGGCAGCATCTGCAACAGATCTGATCTTTTTCATCCATGTTTTCTAGAACTATATTCCTGCAAAACAGACATAGTATTTATTTAGTACTTTTCACCTATACATCTCAAACTATATAGCACTGTTTATTCTTCTGACTATAAAACTGCAGTAGCTATGCTATCACACCACATTTCCAAAACTGTTTGAGACAGGCATGCAACAGGCAGAGGATCTGCAGACAGACATCCCATTGCAGCTCCTCACCGGGTCAATGAAAGGGCTCGCGAACACTAATCAACACCTTTCTAACAAAAAAAAGAGTTAAAAATTGTGAGACAAAGACAACACTGCTACTTTCTCCAGTGATTTGCAGATGAAATTGACTTGTTAGTCATGAAACCATGATACAGGTTTGGAAATGCTCATGAGAACAACCCCTTCCAGCAGAGATGAACTCCAGCAACTCACTGCTGTCCAGAAATAGTAACTTGGTACCAATATGTGCTTGGGGTTTTCTTTTTTAAGGGTTTTGAGGAGGTTCCGTAGTGCAAAACATCAGGCTCTACTGACATTCTGTTGAAATTACACAACCATTTTTCTTGGCAGATGTAAAATCTCTTCTATATGAACCTCAACAAAAGGAATTTTGACAACCAAGAGATCATTTGATCTCTAGGGGCAGTTTTTATAATAGAAGGCTATGATTAGATTTGCTTTAAACGTTTACCCATTATTAGGCTTGTCTGCATCCCCATCCACCACAATGGCCCACAGATGTACAGAACCACCACACTCCATACGCTTTACATGTGAGTTGTTCAGATATCCACATGCATCTTCAAAAGCAGAGATTACAGAAGGCAGACTGACTGAATGCTTTTGCCTAAACAACATACATTTCCATTTTACTTTCAGACACAGGCAGTGTTTGTAAGTGTCCTTTAAATGTTTCCCTATATAAAGGAGGCAAAAGAAAAGAGGAAGATATCAGCAAAGATAAGAATAATCATCAGAACTTCTGCCAACAAGTAATGGAGACAGAAGGATTTTCTAACATCTGCAACTATTAATGAGTAATTGCATTAAAATAATTTACGGATGTGAAAAGCACATCACTGAATAAAGCCATTTTGCTAATAAGTTCCCAGTACAGCTTAAGGAAAAATAAAAAATCCATTAAACATCAGGATACCCTAAAGTTCAGCCAATTATTTAAGAGAACAGACTTTTATAAGTCTATTTTACTACTAATTTTGAACAGTCATCTAGTATCTCAACATTCAACACACCGATATTGAATCGAGGACTCTGCCGGCTCTCTAATAATGCCTTTAAAAACAAAATACATACCTACAATAGATCACCAAGTTGTTCAATACATAAATATATCAACCCATGCAGTACTAACAAATAACAAATGCTACCGTATCTATATTTTATTTCTACCCAGAAATTAAATCACTTTTACCATAAACATTATTCCTCAGGCTCTACCAAAATGAACTGCAGACCAAATACATAACATAATATACTGCAGAAAAGGTTTATACCATGTCCTTCTTTCATAAATATACATATATCTTCTCCTTAAATATACACACTATAGTTTTGCCTACAAAAAATTACAAGACAGTAGAAGGTGTAGCCTAATTTTTCAAGATGTAGTAACTTATCCAGAAGATAAAGTCCATCATCACAGCACCATCTTGAAAAGTATATTTACTTTTCCTTTCTAAAATCTTATTAGTTGCTTCATTTTACATTATAAGCTCAAGAATTACCATTGTTTATGCATTATAAATTATTTTTCCTTCACTGGAATGCTCCTTATCTGTCCTCTCTCCATAGGCCTCCAACTCTAACACTCATAAGCAAGCTCTCTAGAAAGTAACTGGGCTAAATAGCCTCTGTGTCCTGTGGGGCTAATTGCCAATAGAAACCAGCTGGCTTTCCTCAACTGCAAAAAATCACACCATCTCAGAAAATAATTTCAAAAACCCACTGAAGCCACCAATAGGCAAAAGGAGGCCAAAGCAATCTTCCATGGTCTGTTTATGTCACATTCTTTCCCTCCCACCCCATAACATTTGGTTCTGCAAGTAAAGGACAAAGAATAATGTCTTCTCATAAGATGGGGGGAGGAATAGCAACAATTTAGCATTATTAAAAACAGTCCCTGAAGTAAAACAGCAGAACCTCTGCCTCCTGTAACTTTTAAAATAAAAAAGGACCAACAATAAGTCACAGTATCAATCCTACATTAGCTAAGAAAACCAAAATAATATTTGACAGAAGGAGAAATATTTCCTAGTATAGTTAGTGCATCTAGAATTTGGGTTTTTTCTATGCATGCTATGATAAAAAGTTTGAAAAATGCAGAATATCTAACTCCAAATAGAAGTTTTGTTCAAGACCATGCTAGAGCAGTCAAACATGAGGGATATTACTTAGTGCAATATCAATATCTACACCAAGTAGTAATCTTAGAGTCCTTCCCTGTATTGCATTGGGGTGGCTAAATCACTGCCTACACACAGTGTGAGTCTGGTTTAGACCAAATGATCCTAATTGCCTCTGCCTAAAAGTCTACCATCTGTGTCTGAGAACTATCCAATATGTTCCTAACGGTGTGTGCAAGCCCCGCACGGAAAGCAAATTAGGAAGAAAAACATGCCTCAAACAGCCTGGTAAAGATAATGAGATATTGACAAAATATAGTGCCATTTCCACGAGGGGTCACAGGTTAATTTATGGAGGGAAAAGGGTGTTTTTACCACATGGCAGCCGAGGAGGAACACCAGGCGAGGCAGGTGCACTTCAGGTACCTCAGCAAACCCCCTCAAGTGCCAGGCTCCCTAATTAGCACCTTGAGCTGCCAACACACCTGAAAGACACAGAAGGCCCAACATTAGCAGTTGGTTACCACAGGTGAGGCTGTAAATACTGACATTTCCACCCATGGGAGCAGGCTTAGGTAGCTGCTGGAACTCAGTGTGTGAGGGGAACACTCAAGGTCCCCCCATTAGTTCAGCTGCTGGGGGTGCTCAGCTGCTCCCCACACACAAACAAACCCCTCGGAGACCCCCAGGCTGGGCAGCCCCGGGGCTCATGTTGGCCGTGATGAGCCACAGTGACTCCCCACACACTCTCTCCCTCATATTTCCTCTCAGCCCCCTCGACATAACCACGTACCCCCACAGCTCTTTATCGCCCCCAGCTTTTCCCTCCGCCTCACGTTCATTCCCTCGAGTCTCCGCGCAGGCGGGTAACTACTCCCCTCTTTTCTTCCCCGTGCCATCCCCGCACCAGTCCCCACATCTCCCGCCGTTCCCGCCGGTCCCTCCCCGGGCAGGGCGGCGGGAGCCCCGAGGCGTGAGGGGCGGGAGCTGGAGCGCTCGGGCGAGCACGCGGGGGGGGAAGGCGGCTCCGCACACCCAAGATGGCGGCGGTGGAGCTGGAGTGGGTGCCCGAGACGCTCTATAACACGGCGATCTCGGCCGTGGTGGACAGTTACGGGCGGGCCCGGCGCCGGGACATTCGCTCGCTGCCTGAGAATATCCAGTTCGACGTGTACTACAAGGTACGGGGAGGCGGTGGGGGAGGCTGAGCGAGGCCGGGCCCGGCTGGGCCTGAGGGAGGTGGAAGGAGAAGCGGGCCGGAGGAGGCGGCGGGAGGGCAGCCCCGCTCCCGGCCTGCCCGGGGAGTGAGGGGGCGCAGGGCCTCGCCCCGCCGCCTGGGCCCGGAGGATGGGCTGGGGGAGTGAGGGCCTGTGTGGGGCCGCCCGCGGCTGGACGAGAGGAGGCTCTGGGGGGCGGCCCGGGCCGGGGGCCTGCGGCTCCTTCCCCCTCAGCTCCCTCCCCCTCACCCGCGGGCGTTCGGCCCGAGAAGGCGGGGGAGCCCCGTTGGGAGGACGCGGAGAAGGGGCCCGACCTTGGGGCTCGGGCCCGGGGGGGAAGAAGGGGCCTCCCCGCCGTTGGAGCCGGAGAGGCGGCAGGGGCAGGCTGAGACCGAGCAGTCTGTGCTGCGAGATAGATTTTCTTCCTTTTCTCTGATCTTTTTTTTTTAATGTATTGCAGAAGGTGATGTCAGTGGTGGAAGGGGGAGAGCTTGCTATGCTCTTTTACCTTCTTTAATGACCTGGTAGGAACCAGATGAAAAAAGAATTGAGACTCATTTAATGAGATAGTTTATTAGTGTTAAATCATTCTTTCTAGAAAAGGGAGTTTCTCATTGAGCTGCCTCTAAAATACCCAGAGTCGGAGTAAAAGGTACACTGAGATGGTCCATTAATTCCTATTGTCCATCAAATAGGCATTTCATCCATGTACTGGAGCGGCTGGAAATGTGCATTCCTTAGGAGAGAAACAATATGTTAAAAAACCCCAACCAAACAACAAAAAGATGGGGATAACCTGTTCTTTCCTCTGTTGCAAATTTCTAAAATCCTAGGATGTGCTAGACAAATTAATTCTTTAAATGAATTTTTATGAACCAGGGCTAGTGGCCTCTACGTGTGTAGAGCATACCAGTATTTATAAGGAAGGCTGGTCTTCCCTAGAGACAGAGAAATTGTGTCTACAGCATTGAAACAAGCATTCCATTTTTTATGTACTGGATATTACTTGTCTGCCTTATGGGCTGAGAAGTGTGGAACCCCATTTCTAGCACATATGGGCATGCTCACAGATAACGATGTGGTTAACATATGGCAGTTGTCAGAAAAAGACTAAAGATGTGGAACTAACAATGTGGAAGACTATTTTGAGGTTTATTTTTAACTGTTAGTAGGTGTGACCGTTGACAAACTTTCTTGGCCTGTCCTGATGTTCATTCAGGTGAAAGGATGAAACTCGGTGGCTTTCAAAAGCATAAAAGCAGAAACTCCGTTTAATGATAGTCTGAAATGTGTAAGGTGCACCTGTATTCCTCCTACAAATACACATCTGTGAGGTGTCCACATACAGAATGAATAAAACCAGGCCATGCAGTGCAGTGTGTGTTTTCCCCTTGCTGTCAATGGTAGGCTGGTCCTCCATGTCTTCACTACTTATATATATATAAAAATCTTTTCTGTGTAGTAGAATTTGTTCTCTTTAATAGTCACGTTCAAATTAGCTTATCCATAAATGTAACTAAACCTTGAATGGGTACTGAAAGGAAATCCTCAACCCTTATTAAGGGGTGTTCTGTTTACAGTGATGCCTGCCTGCAGTGGGTGCCTTGAAGTCCAGCACAGATGACCATGTTTGCATTTTTCTATATACCTATACAACACATAGTGGCTGGTTCTTGATTTTGGTGTTCAGATGGCTGCAGCAATACAAGTGACATTGCTGAATTGGGTTAGAACAAGGACAGCATCACACCTTTGGACAGTCCTCTTGTGTGTGGTGCTTGCATTGGTTCTGGGCACAGTTATTTTCAAAACCATATGGCTGTTAAATACCATTTCAGGTTGGTGAGCTAGGTTCAATACATCCTCACTATCAAATTCTTTAAAGCAGAAGTAGAATTTCTAAGGTCAATAACAGTGTTTAAAGTAAGACAAACTAGAGACTTTTAATTCTTTGTTCTGACTATGTGATTGTGGTTCTTGCTGCTGTGTTGAGGGGGCGTCAGTTACTAGTATCATATGGGAAAGTCTTATTCTTTAAGTACAGCTGAGGAAGTGTGTGTAATTGAGGATTTGTATGAATGTACTTGCATTTAGACCTTGAAAAGGAGAATAATTTTCTTTCTGTCATTATTAAAAGGAATAACAATGTTTCTAGTCTTTCACAGCTAACTTGTGATGGTTTGTGATGCAGGAGAAAGTACCTCTGGTTTTGCAAAAAAATCCAAGGTAGTATCAGTCAAACTTTATTTTGATACATAGATGTTAATTAGCTGTGGCCGTACAAGGCTTCTTTTGTCATGTTTGTTGGTATGAACACTTGAACTGAATATTTGCCCAGTTTGCCAGTGTGTTCAGGTCAGTTGTAGGCAGGACACAGCTATAACAGCAGAGATAGTCCATGTGCTGTTTTTTAAAAGAGCGGGAAATTCAAGCAGAGCATCTTGGTCTTTGGTGTTTGCGGGTTTTGGTGTTTGTTTTTCCCCGCCCAGGGTACCATCTAATCTAATGTTCGGTTCTGTCGTTGTAATATATTGCCTTTATTGCCTATTCCTTAACAAATCCAATTACTTTTAATTCTGTGTATTCCAGGACTGTTAACTTCTAGGCCATGCCCTATAAACCTGTGGGTTTGTAGTTCACAATGAGGAATCAAACCTGGGATAGCTGCAGGATGTTCCTTGTTGTGGACTTGGTAAGAAATAGGTTCTGCTGCAAGGTGACAGGAGCAGGCAGGTTCCTAATATTGAGCATATTTATCCTTCTGTAGCATTCTTAAACATTTGACTAAAGCTTAAAAAAGGCAATATCAAATAATTGTGATCATAGTAAGACAACAAACCTGTAATTGTCTCGCAGGGTCTTACTGAATTTTTTTCAATCGGTGTTTGACTTTTCCTTGCAACCATTATATAATAAAAATGATAGAAGCAGAGCAGAATGCTCGTAAGGGTATCCTGGAAATTTTCAAGTTACGGTTGTGCTAAAAAAAAATTTAAATGTCTTATCACAGCTGTATTTTGAAGAGCTTAATAACTAGTACTGTCACAAGGAACACCTGCATCTAGGGGAAAAAATATAAATGTGCAAACATATTTTGTCTCCTTTTTGCGTTGCTGGGTTTATGTATATCCCAGTTGTGTTGTTTCCTAGTAGGGCTAGTTAGGTTCTCTATTTAGTGCAGACCTGTAACCTTTAGTAATTGCACTATGCTCACTTGTTTTGCATTAAAATTTTTAGGCAAAATCCAAGAGGTTGTTATCGGGCTTCCTCTTTGAAGTGGTGGATGAAACTTCTGAAGTGCTCCGCCTTGATGAGAATAAAAATAGCAGATTTGGGGTTTAGATCTTGATAGCTCCAGCTTCTGTAATAACGAGCGTAGCTGCACTATTGTGTCTTCTCACTGTATTCTTGTCAAAAAAAAAGAACAAGCATGGCTAAGAAAAGCTCTTGTATCGCATCGAGGTGTTCTTTGAACCAAACCAAATGAACAAACAGGAATTTGCTGACTCTTCACACCAAGCAATAGAATGTTCATTCTCTGCATTGCAGTAGAGATTGGTTTTACTGATGAAGAGTCATTATAAGCATAATTTCTAGAAGATTAGAATAAAACTAGCACTTGTCCCAAGGTTTCAGTCTCCTGGGTGTTTGATGAGGATGAAGAGGATAAACTACTCATGAAGTGCAGCTGTGCTGCTGTAGTTTGGAGGTGTCCTGACTAGAGGAGTAGAAACAAGGTCATAACCACTGTCTGAGGGAGGCACAAGTCCCAGAGCAAAGGGGTCATGTTCTGTTATTTGGGGGGACATCCCAAAGATTTAATTAAGTTCATGTTGCTGTATTTTAGGGGGGTCACAAATTAAATGTATATGTGGGAAATTGTCCTGATTTCTTCATGTGTGCACAGACACATGAACAACCATTGCCATCATCAGGTTCAACGTCCAGAGCAGTGTGTGCAGTCACACTTTTCTGAGTCCTGCTTGAATTAAATCATATTTAATCTCGCCATCCAACAAGACCTGGACAGACTGGAGAGTTGGCAGGGAAAAATTTAATGAAATATCAGAAGGGAAAGTGTAGAGTCTTGCATCTGGGTAGGAATAACCCCAGCTTTCAGTATCAGTTGGGGAATGACCTATTAGAGAGCAGCCTAGGGGAGAGGGACCTGGGGGTCCTGGGGACAGCAGGATGACCATGAGCCAGCACTGGGCCCTTGTGGCCAGGGAGCCAGTGGTACCTGGGGTGGGTTAGAAGGGGGGTGGTCAGTAGGTCAGAGAGGTTCTCCTGCCCCTCTACTCTTTAATACGTGACATGTTTTTATAGTCTAAATTTAGACTAGAACTGAACCTTCTTTCCTTGTTGTCTTTACTGGTTTGAAACTTCTTGCCTTCGCTTACCATTCTTCTAACTCGTATTACTCAGTTTGTGTTGTTTTGTGCCGGCATATTTTGTGTTTTGTTCTTTTTGTTTCTTGTTATTGCTGAAACAATAAATTCCTATTTCCACTTTGTTTCCTTTGTACTGATTTAACTTCAAAGCAAACTGAGTTTCCCCGCTTACCGCTTTGGAGAACGACACGTGTGTGACGGAAGCTCAGACTGTGTGTCCCTTGTCCTGGAGCTGTAGGTGTGACACAAGTTTGCTGATACGGCTCAGAAAGCAGAGTGGGTGTGAAGTGTGTGAGAGCAGTAGCTCCAAAAGTTATCACTGAAGCCAGGCTCATTCAATACGGTTGGCTTTGGGTTTGTATTTGGTTTTTTGTGGAGAGTTGTTTGTTTTGTTTTTCCTTGATTATTTATTTGATTGAGGTTCGTAAAGATCAGGCAGTGTGTTTTCAAAGAGCTGTGAAGCTTGGGTTTTTTAATGCCCTAAACAGTATCCGGTAGAACTAGTGCTTGTCCAGAGGCTTTGTAGGTAGTTCTGAAATTGATTTTAAAAGAATCAAATGTACCTGAATTTCCAACTGATGATTTTTCTAAGGCTGTTCTGCTCCCCTCCCCAGCTCTGTCTACAATGAGTCATTGGTCAACAGATTGATTCTGTGCACTGTGGACTCTCAAGAAATGTTCTCCTTCTTTGTTAAATAGGGAAGGAAGATTGGGTTACAGCCAACCTTTTTTCCGAAATACTGATCTTTGATTAAGTGTACAGTCCTTTGCAAGTTTGGCATGATATTCCACGTTACATTATTAGACATTATTAAACATGCTGGGGAGCTCCTTGGCATTCCTTGTCTCTTTAATGTTTAATGAAATACCCATATTTATTTTTCAATCCTCTTCCAAACTGGAGCAATAGGAGCATATTTTTCAAATTACATATGCTACACTTCCTCTTCTAGAGGGTCCTTTTACAACTGGTTAGAATTAATCTCCAGCTGCTTTAATATGTAATATCTTTTTTTACATAGTTATTATTTTTTCATTAGCTTTAGAAAAGGTCTTTTTTCTTTTGCTTGTACATCCTGGAATGGCCCAGAATGCTGGTGATACAAATATGATATACATTTTTCCCTTGTGCGAGGGCTTTGCTTTTGCCGGTAGTTCAACAGATCTTTGTCTTTATTTTCAGGGCTTTGTTAGGAAACAGGTAGAGCTCAGCTTGGTCTGTTCTGAGAGGGAAATCTGACTGGGACTTTAAGAGAGTTACATTTACCTCATGGTATAATAGATAACTTACAAGTTAATGTTATATGTTTAATTGGGGACACCACCATAATGTAGCTTTTGAATGTTTAGATGTGTGTGTTATGAGTTAAATATTAAGCCTTAGATCCTGGAGGAGGATCAAGGTGATTTTTCTCACAGTTATACCAAAGAGTGTGTGTAATATTACACACACACACACACACACACACACACATCTATACATATATAAAAAACTTATACCTTGTTTCCTGTCTTCAGAGCCAGAATTAATGTGTCAATGTGAGCTGGTGAAATTGGAAGTCATCTTGTAGGCTTTTATTAATTTTTCTCTAGTTAAAGAAAAGTCAATCTCTGTCAATCTCCAGTTAGGATAAGTTCATGTCTGAAAGACATTCGTTTCTTAAGAATAGTTCTTCAGGAGTCCAGACCTCTGCCATTCTTGCTAGGGCGTGTTTTCCTTGAATCACTATGTTTTGGATGTTTTTGTGTTTCGTAGCAAGGCTTGTGATCAGGAATTTTGTGTCTCTGGAGCTTTAACAAGAGAACCGTTTCTCCAGTGCTTGCAGCTGCTTCTCAATGGACAAGTGAGCATTACTGAATCTCCTGGAATTGCTTCACAGTTGGAAATAGTGAGGAAATATATGTCAGTGTCAGATTTTGTTTGAAAATATTGCTGTAACAGCTACAACAGTTCCAAGGGACTTCCAGCTGAGTTAGTTCTTTAAAAATGTTTGCCAGTGTGTCAAGGGAAGGGGTGAATAGTGTGGTAAACATGCCAGGGATACTGTATTTCTGGTTAAACCACCAAAAAACTGGTTGAGTTTTTCCTGTGTGCCAGGATGGTGTGGGTGTTCACCTTTGACTTGAGCTGAGAGATGTGCAGGTCCAGGCCTGGACCTCTGAGCCAAACTTTGCATGTGCCTCAAATAACTGATGTCTCAAAATTGAAGGTCTTATCTTAACAATTATTGATAAGATGTCCACCTTCAGTTTTGGGCACGGACTACTAGGTAAGGTTGAATCCTTTGTTTTTCCTTTGTGGAAAATCTGTGTTAGGTTTTAGCAGAGTTTCCGTTAGACAGCTGCGTTGAAGAAAATGAGAACGCTTAAGCATGACTGCAGTTTGTAAATCCATCAGACTGGCTGTTCTTTCCCTGCCAGAGCGAATATAGCTTCAGAAGAGATTCTGATCCCTTTGAAGTCCAGGGACACGGACTGTTTTATCCGAGGAGTAACTTTGCATGCAAACTTGCACTGCTTTTTAAAATATTTCCTTTTTTTTTTTTTTCCCCCAACAAAATAGGTGACTAAAAGGAAAACATTCATTTCTGGCAATTGACATTTTTAGGTCAAAGTATTTTTGAAGTTTTTTTTTGTAGGTTCTGTTGTTAAAATAACAAACTTGCTGTGCTGTAGAATCAGTGTCATGTGCTTTTATAAGAAAAGCTGACGAAAACTAAGTTCCTGACTGGAGGAAGATGTTCTCACATGCTTTGTTTGGAACGCTAATTCAGCTGCTTCCAGGGTTTGTGGAGAGAAAGGTGAACCGGACACAAGCTGCTTATCAATACAAGGTTTTTATGAAGTTATTAAAACTGAGAGAAATGTTACAATTTATGGATTGGTTTGGTTTTGTTTGTTTTTTTTCTGGAACACCTAAAATAACTCCTAAAGGCTCCCTCAGCCTTTCCTCACACAGGAGATGCTCCACTCCCTTCAGCATCTTGGTGGCTGCGCTGGACTCTCTCCAGCAGTTCCCTGTCCTGCTGGAACTGAGAGGCCACAACTGGACACAATATTCCAGGTGTGGTCTCCCCAGGGCAGAGCAGAGGGGCAGGAGAACCTCTCTGACCTACTGACCACCGCCCTTCTAACCCACCCCAGGTACCATTGGCTTCCTGGCCACAAGGGCCCAGTGCTGGCTCATGGTCATCCTACTTCCACCCCAACTCTCCAGCCTGTCCAGATCTCTGGATGGCAGCACAGCTTCCAGTGTCAGCCACTCCTCCCAGCTTGGTGTCATCAGCAAACTTGCTGACAGTACACTCTATTCCCTCGCTCAAATAATTGATGAATATACTGAATAACACAGGCCCCAGCACTGCCCCCTGAGGCACTGCACTGGATCCAGGCCTCAACTGGACTGTGCCCCATTGACCACGACTCTCTGGCTTCTTCCCTTCTGCCAGTTCACAGTCACCTCACTGCCCGCTCATCCAGCCCACACTCCCTCAGTTTAGCTGTGAGGATGCAGTGGGAGACTGTGTCAAATGCCTCACTCAAGTCAAGGTAGATCACGTTCTTAGTATTTGTAGTATAATGTGGCAGATAGTTCTGCAACTTAACCATGGTTTGTTTTCTGTCAACGAATCAACTGATGTATTTACTTAGTTGCAGGCACAAATCAATTTGGGGCATAAAATGGGCCGGTGCTTTGAATAAATGCGTGAACGGATTCGCCCAAGTTTTCCTATTCACTTGTGCAGGAGTCGCTTGTGTACACACAGGTATTAATGGGCCAGGGCTCTCGGTGAGTCACCCATTGCAGAACATGTGGGTTTGGGGTTTATTGGTACTGCTGTGTTTCTGTGTGGAGATAGTGGAACTATTGCTCCTTAGTTTGCTGTATTGCAGTACTTTGAAGTCTAGATTTCATCATAAGTCATCTTAAATATTAAGGTAAAGTTCCCAGAAGAACTCCTAGTCTTAAATTTTTAAATATATTTGTGTTCTTCTTTCAGCTTTACCAACAGGGCCGCTTATGTCAGCTGGGTAGTGAATTTTGTGAACTAGAAGTTTTTGCAAAGGTGCTACGAGCTTTAGATAAAAGGTAAGTATCTGAATATACTGAGAGTTCTCATTTCAGCTCTTAACCTCTTGATCTGGGTTTTGAATTTGGAAGATGTCTCTAATTTCCTTGGTCTTACTAGCCCACTTAGCTTTAGCTAAAACATTGTTTTCCAGTTTTAATACTGTGTGGGTAGGTTGTGTTTTGCGTACGCTGGAGGGAGTCCTTGCAGAGAACTTTGTGTACACTCACTTCATTTGTTGGATAATCCAACAACTGTGTTCCATTAGCCTCGAGATTGACAGTTATGCTCGTATTCATCTGGGTTTGCTTTGAGAGAGGGTTGGAGTTCTTTCTCTGAATCACCACTCATTTGAATTCATGGCATTCGAGCCAACTGACTGCAGTGTTTTAAAAACTTTGTGTGTAATCTAATTCTGTTTTCTTTTGTTTCAGACATCTGCTTCATCACTGTTTTCAGGCTTTGATGGACCATGGAGTAAAAGTTGCTTCCGTACTGGCCTATTCTTTCAGCAGACGGTGCTCCTACATAGCAGAGTCCGATTCTGCAGTAAAAGAAAAAGCAATCCAGATTGGTTTTGTCTTAGGTAACTGGTGACCATAGGCTGTTTAACATATGATACTTTCTTTTGTGCTGGTTTCAGTTAAGCTAATGCAGTTTCTTTTTATGTTAATGTCTGTGATTTCTTTTTAAAGAATCTGTGACATGTGTGGTTTTTGGACTGTAATTTTTAGAAAACTACTTGGTGTTTTAAGAAAAATATCTTGGATTTTAATCTGGAAGAAGATATAGGCGTGTCTTTGCTATTACAAATGTTTTAGATAGAAAATTTGTCAGTAGATATGATGCTTAACATTAAGACTTTGCGTAACTTTCGTATTGGCAAGTATTTCGTGACAGATAACTGTAGGAAAACTGTAATACCACAAAGTCACCCTCAACTGAAGGAGAAATCTTCTATTCTACTTTATCCTTTTCAGTTCAGAACCGGATGGTTGAAACTTGCCAGGATTCCCCTGTGTAGCGTGCAGTTCTAGGCAAAAAGTTGTCTTCTTATGAGACTCGAGCAAACCCTTTTTGTCTTAAGAAGGTGTTTGGCTGTTCCAATTTGTTTGTTGTTGTTTTTATTCCAGGGGGTTTCCTATCAGATGCAGGCTGGTACAGTGATGCTGAGAAGGTATTTCTTTCCTGCCTTCAGTTGTGCACCCTTCACGATGAAATCCTTCACTGGTTTCGTGCTGTCGAATGTTGTGTAAGGTGAGCTCACCTTTAATTCCTCTATGTCTTGCTGTGAAATGCATGTTAATGTAATATGCTACCAACTGCCTTGGAGCCGTCAAGCTTCAGATGCTTCCTTTAGTGTTCTCGTTTTGAAAAACTGCTCCCAAAAACCCGTGTCTTGTTTATGATTGGGCAAATACGAAGAGTAAATAGGCTTTGCCAGGAGCTGCTTATTTTCTGTGCCAGCCAGAGGGCCGTGGCAGCGGTGGCTGCTCTGCCTTGTTGTGCCCTGCCAGCTCCTGCTGGCTCGTGGTCCAGAAACAGGGTGATGCCAGGAGAGCATTGGGTATGTCCCCACCTTCCAGAGCTGGGAGTGATGGGTACAGCGCCACTGGGAGGACTTGGGCCTTTGCCTTCTAATTCAGCTACAAAAAATTCCCTAGTTGTATCAGGCTGTTTGGCAAGCTGGAGAAGGAGCCTTAAAAATACACTCCCTCACCTTCTCCAAATAGAGGAGGGAAAAAGATAAAGGGGGAAAACAAAGTACCTGTCTCTGGGCAGCAGTGTCCAGCCCGCACTGTGGTGGTGCTCAGCTTCAAAGTCAGGAGGCCATAGAATAAACTTCTTGTTGTTACCATCCAACCCCTGCTGGGGTATATCTTGTTCTCACCACTGTGCTTGCACTGGAGTTACGTGTAGTTTTAAGAGAACAAAATTTAAGTCCAGCTTTTGAAAATACCAAAAAAAAACCTGGCTGCTCTTATTCTACAAGCTAGAAAGTCTGGGAGTTTAATACATTGCATTACTAATATAATGCAGTTTAAAAGCATGGAAAGTTTTGTGTTGTGTAGACATAATTGGGTGTTTGTACTAGCGGAAGTAAATTATATGGAGAGACTTCAAAAAATGAGAAGATTTGAGATTTATACAAGCTTGGATACTACTTTCCTGCATGTGTTTCACTCGTTTTGATTTGCTTTCTCTCATTATTCTATGTTAAGCAATAAGGCACAAATACATAATACAAATACGTGGGTCTCCCACTTCATTATTTCTCATTTTGCTGATTCTTGGGGTTTTTTCCGATGTTGTTTGATCTCCTAAGCTGCTGTGTAATGTTGTGTTTGCGTGCTCCTGGAGAATTATGGGTTTTTTTGGGTGAGGGACAAGTTATTCCCCAAAAGCTGCTATTGCAGACATCAAAGACAATCCAGAGCTATTAGCATAAACGTCCTAAGGCATTTATTCTTCCTCTTGGCTTTATCTTATAAAATTCCTTTGGCTTAATAAAGGATATTTTGTTACTCAAAACTGGATCACATCAACTCTGCTTATCCTAGAGGATTGGGTTAGGTTTAGCGTGGGGTTTTGGTTGATTTATTTGCTTTTAGACACTATCACTGAAGCATCCAGATACTGGATATTATCTCTGTCGGGCGCTTATCTCAATTGCAGCTCTGTCCGTTCTGGCTTAGACCATTACATGGGATTTGGGGTTTGTATTTTTATTGTTGTGTAGCAGCTTCCACTTGAATGGTGTCGGCAAAATCACAGAATGTCAGGGATTGGAAGGGACCTGGAAAGCTTATCCAGTGCAATCCCTCCGTGGAGCAGGAACACCCAGATGAGGTTACACAGGAAGGTGTCCAGGCGGGTTGGAATGTCTGCAGGGAAGGAGACTCCACAACCCCCCTGGGCAGCCTGGGCCAGTGTCTGTCACCCTCACTGAGAAGAAGTTTCTTCTCAAATTTAAGTGGAACCTCTTGTGTTCCAGTTTGAACCCATTACCCCTTGTCCTACCATTTGTTGTCACCGAGAAGAGCCTGGCTCCATCCTCCTGACACTCACCCTTCAGATATCTGTAAACACTAATGAGGTCACCCCTCAGTGTCCTCTTGTCCAGCTCCAGAGCCCCAGCTCCCTCAGCCTTTCCTCACACGGGAGATGGTCCACTCCCTTCAGCATCTTTGTTGCCCTGCGCTGGACTCTCTCCAGCAGTTCCCTGTCCTGCTGGAACTGAGGGGCAACAACTGGACACAATATTCCAGGTGTGGTCTCCCCAGGGCAGAGTAGAGAGGCAGGAGAACCTCTCTGACCTACTGACCACCCCCTTCTAACCCACCCCAGGTACCATTGGCTTCCTGGCCACAATGGCCCAGTGCTGGCTCATGGTCACCCTGCTGTCCCCAGGTCCCTTTCCCCTGCGCTGCTCTCCCTCTTTAAGGAAACTGTAATTGCTTAGTTTTTTTCTATAGTTCTGTAATAATTCCTGTCTCTTGTGTGGATGTTGGATAGTTTTCTGCTGCCTGTGACCAAGAACTCAACATGCTTCTGCATCGTGTGTAGTTCTCAGACCTTATTTAAGGAAAAATGTGGCTGTTGCTTTTTTCTTTCTGTTCCCGAGCCACGTTGCTTTGTTTCTCATTGGAAAGCTGGTGTTTGCGTAGCTCATTTCAGGGTTTTTTTTAAAGGTGTTTTGATCTCTGCGTGGCTGATACATGTCTGCTGGGTGCTTGCCTGTCATTCCCTTCTTGGGAAAATGAGAATTTTATTTTCTTTCTTATTAGTGTTTGAATTTCATTATACATTTCAATAGGAAAGTGGAGGAGGAGGCTGGATGTACAGAACAAACTTGGGTGACTTTGCTGTTGCAGGGGGAATGGCTACAAAACGTATAAATCACTACTCAGGTTTAGAGAAATATTTGATCAAAAACCTCATTGTTCCTTCCTCTCCCCTTGACAGTTTATTGGAAGATCTGTCTTAATGTATCATGAAAGGTGTAAAGTGCTGTACTTGTACGTTAGCTCACATTTTCAGAGTTGCAGCCTCTGTGCAATCCAGCCTTACGTTCTGTTTCGCTTTTTCTCTTCCTGCTTTGTGTCATCCTCCTGATTTGCAAAGACCTGCCTGATGTTTGTCAGTCCCTGTTACTCAGTGTCTAATAACAGATTTCCAGGAGGGACAACGAGGTATTTACCCCAATTTCGTGTGTGCTAAATGGCAGGCGTTTGGAATAGCGCAGGACCAGCTGTCTCTCCTTAGTCCATGATGGGTAGGAATACAGTTCTGCCCTTTAGGCTTACAATATGACAACACGCACATTTCTAATGCATCTCTTTAAAGTAAATAAGCATCAGCCTACACTGAGAAAAAGACGTTCTTTTGTTTGAAATAGATGCCGGAAGCTGAAGTTGTTAGTTCTCTAGAGAAACAAGTACGTTCCAGTAGTGCGAGGTGTTTGGCTGTCGCTTCATGAAGGTTCTGTGGATCCTTCAGATGGAAGGGCTGGGGTCAGGAGAAGCGTTTAGAGTTGTTGTGAACTGGGTCAACAAAATAGCATTTTCTGGTGTTGCTAAGTTGAGCACTGAGAAGAATAGATTTTATGAGAAATAAAACAAAGCCACCACACCAAAGTGATTGAAACACTGGATATGTAAAACTGCATCAGTACGTAAAATCATTTGACATCTCCAACAGTACAAATTCTTGTCGTGCAAGAGACAAAATGCAGTGCACTGAAACAACATTCTGTGACTAGTTCTTCTGTGTTGGTGAGTTCAGACAGTGCAGTTTTGTTGGGATGACAGCCCAGTTCTGTTGTGAGGATAACACCAAATCACACATCCCTGGTTCTGCTCTGTATCGAAATGGTTTATTCAGAGACCATTCAGAGACCAGAAGATCTTTTTATATCTTCCTAAGGCTGCTGCATGTTCGAAATGGTAACTGTAAATATCACTTGGGAGAAGAAACATTCAAACTCGCTCAGTCTTACATGGACAAACTGGCAAAGCATGGCCAGCAAGCGAACAAAGCCGCGCTCTACGGGGAGCTCTGCGCGCTGCTCTTTGCCAAGAGCCACTACGATGAGGTGAGTGGGATCTGGGTTGGTTTTCCCTCAAAAAACTGGTTGTGGAATCTCTCAGGACATTCCCTGACTGGCTCATTATTCACATTATCTTTCTAGTTACCAGTCCTGGTACCTGTGTGACATTTATCTGCTTTTCTTTTTATGAGTTAGTCTGCAAGCGCTTAGTGGTACTTTGGCCAACATTAAGAAATGATGTGTGATAGATAACCAACACACACTACCAATCTGTAAATGAGATATTATTAAAAGCTTATTTTTAATAGATAAAGATGAATAGCAGAACACGGATAACAATTCTTTGCACCTATTTTATAAAAACCTGTGACCTAAGTATCACTGCTGTATAAAGTGCAGTCTGTCCTACACAACAGGAGTTGTGAGAATTACTTAAAGATTATCAAATACCCTTTTTTAGTTGTAAAAGCCGTTGTAATAACACATACCTTAGGCTAGCATACAATACGCATCCACTATTAACCTTAAGAGGGCTTTTTAAGTCTGTCTTTTAAGACTTAGCTGAACACGTTACATTACACAGAAGCAATTAAACAGAATTTTAAGTTTTCTAATGTAAATGACCAGTTTACTTTTCAGAACCAAGTAATTTTTTTTAGTGTTGCAATACAATAAAGTTCCAACTTCATTCTGTCGGTAACTCTTTGTTCAACAGGCTTACAAGTGGTGCATAGAAGCTATGAAGGAGATCACAGTTGGCCTGCCTGTCAAAGTAGTAGTGGACGTTCTCCGACAAGCTTCCAAGGTGAATTTAAAATCTCCAATGTTTCCATTGTAACTACATTACTACCAGGAGTGGGGGTGGATAGGTGGCACCTCCAGGAGATGTGGGTGACCAGGCTCTTTTTTGAGCCTCATAACTCTGTAGTTTTGGTTTAGTTGCTCCACCTCAGTCTCAGACCTGGGAGGGTTTTTTTGCCTTTTTTCCTGAAACTGAGTTACAGCTGCTCAAGTGACCATCAGGATGGTTAACCGAGATCATCCTGTCAGAAGGGGCTGTTCCCGGTTGATCTAGACTAGGTACCGTACTATGGCAGAGTAAAACGCAAGTTTATTAATGTTATCTGTGAAGCTTTTCTTAAATAGCTGAAAAGTCCTTTAGTAACCATCATGATATTTTAATATTAAAAGCAGTAGGTAGCAATTAGGCCGGTATCTGGAGGAGGCAGGTTCTGAGTGTGCCCCTTTTCATGTGCTTCACTTCAACCCGTTTAGGCTTGTGTTGTAAAACGTGAGTTTAAGAAGGCCGAACAGCTGATAAAACACGCGGTATACCTTGCCCGGTAAGTGACATTCCCAAACAAAAACCTTTTAAAATTATGCTTAGCTTGCCTCAATTTGTAACGTAAGTATGTTTCTGCAGGGAGCATTTTGGAGCCAAGCACCCCAAATATTCCGATACGCTACTAGACTACGGATTTTACTTGCTCAACGTAGACAATATTTGCCAGTCGGTTGCGATCTATCAGGTACGCACGGGGCTCGGTGGCCGCCTGCTCTTGCTCTTGACATCCAGCATCTCTCAGATGTTTCCACTGAAATTCACGTACAGTTAATTCAGAGAGAGATAATAGTTGATTTCATTACTGCAATGCTAGTTCTTACATAAAAAGGTTTGGTTTTTTTCTTTTGTTAATTTACTACCTCAAGTATGTAGATATAGGCCTGCGGAATTGCAGAGCAAATAGATTTCACCCCACCACCCCCTTTTTTGCAGTGAGAGAGATGAATTTGAGTTTTTTCCTGTATTAACCGATAAAATGGTGTTCTTGTAACTCTTTCAGACAGCTCTTGATATCCGGCAGTCAGTATTTGGAGGTAAAAACATCCATGTAGCTACAGCTCACGAAGACTTGGCTTATTCTTCATATGTTCACCAGTACAGCTCTGGAAAATTTGACAATGCACTGTGAGTATAGTTGTGCAGGTACTGGCAGCAGATTTAGTTCTGTAAATGGAGAGAAGTGTTCTTAAATACACAGATTTTCCAACTGGAATTTAAATGCATGTTTGTTGCATTAAGGTTTCAAATATTTTATCAGTCAGCCACTAATTTAAATATATGAGTCTTGAATTTTTAATTTGAACTCTTTCAGGTTCCACGCTGAACGTGCTATTGGCATCATAACTCACATTCTCCCAGAAGATCATCTTCTCCTGGCATCTTCCAAGAGAGTTAAAGGTGGGACCCTTCATTGTGGTATTGAGACCATTTAAAATGTCTCATTCAGATCTTTTTATCCTGTTCCCTCACAACTCGAGTTGGTTTTTTTTGGTTTTGTGTTTTTCAAATTGTCAGGGTAGCTGTTGCACCCATTTGAAACAGTTTGTAATGAACACAAATGATTCGATGTCTTGGGTGCTTGGCTTTTTGCTCCTTACATTTGACATCTCGTGTTTGGAACACAGTAATGTTGGGTTTCTTTCTCCTCTCTCAGCACTTATCCTGGAGGAGATTGCAATAGACTGTCACAACAAGGAGACGGAGCAGAGGTTACTTCAGGAAGCTCACGATTTACACCTGTCCTCGCTCCAGTTGGCTAAAAAAGCCTTTGGGGAGTTTAATGTACAAACAGCAAAACACTACGGCAACCTTGGGAGACTGTATCAGTCCATGAGAAAGTTTAAGGTGAGGTGGTGATGGTGTAAAAATCTGCACGACATCTGCTACAGCAAATGAGGATTTTCAGTGTCTACAATTCAGAATTTGTTGGCATATTTGGATTTGGTTTTCTTACTACAAAATACTACAGATTATTTAGCCACTACATAGTTACATTTCTTTAAACCTTCCTTTTTTCCCCTCTTTTTGTGGCCTGGGTGTCTGACTGTGTGAATCTGATCCTCACAGGAGGCAGAAGAAATGCACATCAAGGCGATTCAGATTAAGGAGCAGCTTCTAGGTCAAGAAGATTATGAAGTTGCCCTGTCCGTGGGTCACTTGGCTTCTCTCTATAACTACGACATGAACCAGTATGAAAACGCCGAAAAGCTTTATTTGAGATCCATAGCCATCGGTAGGTGATTCTGCTCGCCTGGGGCTTTATGGTGGTTTTAATACTACAGGAAACATCGTTAAAAACCTTGTTACAGTTTTGAGTAAAGAACTTAATGAAATGCAAGGTGTTTAGATTGAAAATACTTATAAAATTGTGCACTTTCTGGAATGTTCTCCTGGGGACTGAATTCTGGAGTTGTGTTTTTAGTGTTCCTTCAGAATTCACTCTTGAGAGCATCTGGAAACAACTGCTTTCATAGCTGGCCTGTTAGTATTTAGAGTACATTTTGCAGTTGTGCCCAAAAGTTAAGTGCAGAATGTAGGTGAATTTAGAAAGAAATGGGAAACTATTGTGCCCATCAGCCTGACTATACTCTCATTGACTGTTTTCCTTGCCCATTATCATTTGCAGTGGACTTAAAATTCTGAATCAAATGCATCTTTGGGCCACACTGTAGCTCGATTTTGAGACTGTTTATACAGTTCTGTGCAGCATGTTATAGAAGGATTTTTGATTTTAAGGTAGAAAACTGAAAACTTCCCCATTAAATTGAATTTGGAGTGAAATTGGGAAATGAGGTGGCCGCCTTCGTTATACAACTGGTAGATTTTTGTGTGTAAAGCTGTGGTGCAATTAATGATCTGGTTGTAGAGTCCTTGGGGACAGGTGACAAGACCCTGGGAGGAGAAGGCAGAACTCAAACCATCCTCCAGGAAGCTCGCGTGGTGTTTGTGTCCTGATTTAATGCTTAAAAACACGATGATTTGCCATAACAAAAGTTCATGTTGTTGATAAAAATGACGTGATAAATAAGATGCAGCATATGGGTGAATTTTGTTTTCTTTCGGATTTCTTTAGGGAAGAAGCTTTTTGGTGAAGGATACAGTGGACTTGAATACGATTACAGAGGTCTCATTAAACTGTACAATTCCATTGGCAATTACGAGAAAGTTTTCGAATACCACAATATTTTGGCCAATTGGAACCGGTTGCGGGACCGGCAGTTCTCGGTCACGGATGCTCTGGAGGACGTAAGCACCAGCCCCCAGTCCACTGAAGAAGTGGTCCAGTCTTTTCTGATGTCTCAGAGCGCGGACGGACAGAGTAGCTAAGAACTTGGTCAGTCAACCAGTTTGGGTTTTTTTCCCCCCGGGTTACAGGGGGAAAAGTCATACTGTGAAATCTCTAAACCGTGTAGTTCTCTGGGGGCTGGAATTTGCGTTGAAACACTGGTCCAGTCTGCTGCAGAGCGCCCATGTGGATGAATGTGTGTTCAATTCCTATCAGCATGTGGATGGCATGTTTAGTTCGGCTCACGTTTTTAATTTGGTATTCCCGAGAACCCCTTCTTTCTCTCTTCTTTCGAAAGAAGCTACTTTTGCAGAAAGCCTGCAAGAAAACCTGAAATAAAACTGTTTGAGTTCAAAAGAGTTGCATTCTTATTATGAATGGAAGGTTTCATCAAGAGATTGCTTCTGAAATATAGAAAGAATAAACGCTGTACTATAGGAGTTACGTGAGAAAGGTCTTTCTGCTGAACGCATTGTAGCAAAATTAATCGTAAATATCCAGAAAAGGGAGAATGTCCCAGCCTTGGCTGCTGCCTTATGAAGAAAAGTGGCAAAGAACCACTTTGGAGAGCAACATACCCTTTGTGATCCGCAGTAGGTCGTTGAGTGAGTAACCGCCGTATGTGTGTTTAACATCCTGAACTGGACCAGTGTTCATCTGGGAGGGATGGATGGAAGATCCGCTAGACCAGCAGTCGTAGTTTGCATTGGTACCAACCACACGTGCTAATCTGAACAGGACCAGGAAAATCACAAGTGGACCAGCCTGCTAGAAACAGTTTTTGGACCAGTGGCTTTAATTTAATATTTCTGCCCCTGCATTCACTTTTACAGTAGAATTATTTCCTTTAGATGTATGATCAGTGCAAAATTATATTCATGTAATAGATACAAAACTAGGAAGTGAACGTTCTTTAGCGGTTGCGATGGCATGTGTTTACCTAGTAAGCTTATACCAATATTAATGTCAATGCCACAAGCAAAACTAGAAATGCTTAACTATTTGCTGCAGCCATTTTTTTCCTTTTTGAATGGGCTCACTCTAATAATTGAGGCCATAACTTGTTTATACCAGTTAATAAGTTTTGTATTACAATCCAGCTCAGTTCTGTTTCTGGAGAACACAACTTATTGTACAGTGCGCAGGGGTCAGCGGAAAATGCCAAAAAGCACAACACTTTTTTTTTTTTGTGATGCTTCATTTCTACATTAAACAATAGTACAACCAGAAACCGATTCCTTTATATTAATTTAAAGCCAGAAGTCATCTGTAAAATCCTGTAACAATGCCTATCTCACTAGCTTGTCTTAATTTTTCTTCTGTTGGAGGGACTGCTTGGTTGTGTGGGTTTTGGTTTGAGTGTTGGTTTTGGTAGTGCTGTTTGGTTTTCTTTTAATGTTGAGTTGTAGTCTGTACCGCAACACACGAGAACAACGCGCTGCTCTGACCCCGCAACCGGTGCTGCTGGGGGTCGGGCTCTGACCCATTGGGGTTTCTCTCTCCCCTGTTTTCAGGGGCTGAGCTGGTGCTGGGGCTGCTGGTTGGTTTGGGGGCTGGTTTGTAATTGCTCGTTGGTCTTCAAAAGAGTGCGGAGAGGAAACAAGTTTCACACGCGACTCTGAGCTTAATGGCTCTTTTGAGAACTGAACCTTACAGGCCAATAGTTCATATACTGGTGCCTTTAAGTGTATTTTGGGGGGGAAAGGCTGAATAATACCAACTTTAAAATGCAGTTATGTAATTAGGGAATGCAGAATTAACGATCGCATACTTGGAATATCTTCACTGATGCGAAAAGAAGTGTTTGCGTTTAAAAAACCCCTGTGGTATTAAGTCTTTGACTGCAGTGTATCCTCAATGGCTGGTCAGTGAAAATCCAACTTAAAATTATGCATGGATTTACAGTCTAGGTAATTTAGAGCAATTTTTGTTTGACTGCTTTAGGTACTACAAATTTGGCTGTCTACAAGGTGAAATGCTTTTATCTCTGAATGCTCATACAGCAGATCACTGAATTAGAAAGTTCTTACGAATTCTCTTAAATTCTATTAAAACTATTTAAAATTAAATGAAGTATGTTATGCTAGGGTCAGAACTTGGGCAGGGAAGGTGTGCTTAGACTTGTCCTCGAGAAGCTGTGTAATTTCTTTACTGTCGAAGCGATTAAAAGCTTCAGACTGGGTACGTGGATTTAGACTTACGTGGAGACCGTTTGTTTGCTCAGGGTTTCCGTTTCCAGCCTTTGACTAAGGCACCTCCCAGGGCTGGGGTTTGGGGTTTGGGGTGAGGAGCAGGTTTGGTAGCGGTGATGAGTCCCTGTGTGTCACTGCTGGATTTCAGCTCTGGGTTGCATACGTGTTTCATGCTTTGCCTTCAAGTTACAGCATCTAGGAGAACTTCGGACACGGGGCAGGTTAGGCAGGCGTCGGGTCTCTATCGGGGAACCAGATGTGGTAGTTGAATTAGTTTAATTGGTAGCTTTGTTCTCAGATCTTGCTGGGTGGATGTACTTCCTTTCCTAAAGCGACATCACCGTCAGGCTGTTTATGTTGGTGCGTTGGCTCGTCTGGAAGGAGTCACAGTCCTAAAAATCACTTGGAATTCTGTGTGATGATGGACTTGGGCCAAGAAAGGGGACTCGGCCCGGTGTAGTTGCGGTGTTGTGGTGCTGCTGGTGTGATTTTCGTGGGACTGAGGGAAATCTTGACTTATCTGTTGGGTTGAACTTCCCCTTGTAGCAGCTCACAGCCCCAGTCACGCCGCGGTGTGCAGTTCTGGAGGACGGTGGCTGCGATGCTCTCTGTGACGCAGGCCTCATAATCTCCTTGTCATAACATAAAACTGACCTTGCTAGGCTTTGGTTCTATATCTCCTAAACCGAGTTCTCAGATGTCTCTGCTGTTACGGTTTGTTTGATGGTTTTGAGTAAGCAGGAGTGCGATGGGATGGCTGTGAGCGGCCTGTCCCCCCGTACCGTGGGGCTGCAGCAGATCTCGTGGTGTGACTTCAGTGTTTCCCGACTGCGGCCCCGTGTGGAGCTGAGGGAGCAGAGGGTCTCGTCCCCTTTGTCCTCCAGTGCCCAACTTGCCAACGCAAACCCTGCGCCCCCTCCTCATGGGGCAGAGCTGGGGAGTTCCCCTGTGAAACACTCGCTAAAGTTAATTGATTATTGGCATTTTATAGACGCACAATTCATCGACCACTAGTGGAGCAGGTGCTGTTTGGTGCTGGCATTAAATGGGAAGCGCTGAGAGTGGAAATCCAGTGAAATGCATCTTCAGAGTTTTCCTGGAAGGTAAGTCATTTATCCCACCAGAGGGACTGGATGGAAGTAGCGAGGACAGGTGCACCCTTAAACAATAATTTAAGTATTTTTCCTTAAATTAAACCTTTAAAACTCCATTTCCAGCATAAAGTTTGACTCAGTGATTTGCGTGTCCCAGGTGTCTCCCCGCTGTCCCTCCCACGCTCTCCTCACTCTACAGCCATGCCTCTTGTTTAAGACTTTTTTTGCACATGGGTTTTGTTAAATACTTGTGAAGAGGTTTTGTTGAATTCTAACTTATTAGGGTAACGATGTTATTTTGTAATTTTTAAAATGAAGTTTTTCTTTAAACGCGCTGCAGTCTGAAATTCGCTAAAGGTGCCATTGCGCTGCTTCTCGTGGTACAAAAAAAATGCACATTTATCTTGATTTCCTTTTTATAGTCCTACGTGTTGGTAGAGCACAAAAAGGAAAATGCATCGTGCCTAAAACATGATGGAAGCTCTTGGCAAAGCTTTGGTTTGCGCAGATGGGGTTTGGCTGGCGGCGGATGGCGCGGGGCGGCTGTTGCTGTCACCAGTCGGTAGGTGGAGGTTCTTCCCTCTGCCTGTGCGGAAACCTCGTGGTATCGGAAGGTCCCTGTTCCCTTTTTATGGTTTATAACAAGAAAACTCCTGGTCAAGCGCTGGTGTGAATCTGACTCTTTGTTGTGGATGTTTCTGTGTTCGACACAACCGGCCGGTTGCACCTTGTGCTTCTTGGCCTTGGATTCTGTGAGAAGCGGGGAAGGAATTCCCTTTTTTACCTGGAAATAAACTAACCGGCGTGTGGAAACCTGGTGGCGCTTCTGTCCCTGAACCTCAGGAATGTTTTAGGCGGTGGAACAGGTTTCCCTTTGATCTGAAGGTGCGTGCTCTAGGGTCTCGTTTAAGGATATTTCATTGCAATCCTAGGTATCTATAGCATGAGTGGCCTTAGTGAGTTTGTTGAAGTGCACATTTTCGTTTTTCAAAAGTAAATTTTAAGATGAAAAAAAGATATATACTATATAAATATATAGAGATATTTAGAAACTTGGTTTGTGGTGCACAAGTTCAGTGTTGGATCGCTAAATAATTGTCGCAGGTACCATATGTGTAACTTTTTTCTTTTATGTATATTCCTTTATGGTAAGCGATGTTGCCATGGTAACTACAACTTCACCGTTTCTTTACTACTTAATGATGTGAATGAACTCTACATTTTATTGAATATTACCAGGTTCAGTACTATTTTTATACTTTATTGAACTACAGGGGATTTTAATTTAATAGCATTTTGACAAAGATGTTGCTTGAACTGTATAACTGTGTAAATCGAACTCACCCAAACCCACCTCTCAAGCAGAATCTCTACCTGTAGTGCCACGTTCATTGATATGAGTTTCTTGGCCATCACTGGACTTTGGAGCCCGCCCGACTTGTCGTGTCCAGACTAACGTTTCGTACCCTGTTCCCCCAGACTGCGGTGCCCGACCTTATTTGTAACCATCAAACCGTCCTATGTTTGTAACCAGCATTGTGATATTCTGTAACTGTATTGCTAAAATGAAATATTGACCTAATAAATATAGTGTTCCCGCGCTTCGAAGTATCTGCATTGAATTTGGTTAAAAGTTGGCATTTGACAAATACCTGCTCTTGCTCCCCATGCCTTGTACCTTCTAGAAAAGCGAGGATTTGGCTGTATCCACTTTTCAATGTAACTTGACCATTTGGAAAGCGAGGATGAGTCCAGAGATTATGAGACTGAAGCCCTTTGGGGTTGTGTAGCCCGATACCTTGTGTCCGTGTGAGCTGAAATGGGTGAAGGATGGAAGTTCCTGGGCAGCTGTGTGTTTTCCTGCAGCTTGCTCAATTCTTTCCCTTTTCCCCAGGGAAATGTTGGTGTTTTGGGAGCGCTGAAGCCAAACTACCAACAGGAGATGTAATGAAAAGCCTGCTGGCTTCAGCTGGTATGAAGGGAGAACAGAAACCAAAACCATTCCTGCCAAGGGGAAGGTGACCTGGTGTTGAAAACAGGTATGAGGGCAGCAGTGGTGATTTGGGGGGAATGATCAAGCTGGGTAAATCTGCTTCCCAGCAGTGTCTTCCCTGGTTAGTCTGAGCAGAGTCCAGCCCTGACACCAGCATGGGGGTTTGTGCTTTGGTTTTTGTGGGGTTTGGGGTTCTGTGTGTGTGTTTGGGGTTGTTTTTTTGTTCTACATTACACATTGACACTTCATAAAATGCATGAAAACCTTATTTTCTGTAAGAGCCAAGGTTGTGCAACGCTTCTGTGGATTCCCTGATGCTCCAAAACCAAAGAGCAGGAAGAAGCGACCCCTGCCATGCTGCCTGAGCGGCACCGGCGCATCCTCGAGTTTATACCCAAGGTTTTCTCATTGAACATTTAGAGCAGGGACCTCTGAAGGTGAAATCTTTTCTCTTAGCCCACATCACCTGGTCAGCAAACAGTGAGGTTATTTCTGGCAGAGCTCAGCTTTCCTGGAGAGTTTTTCTGTCACTCCTAAGTCACCTCAAGTCTTACTGGAAAAATGGTAGAATAATCCAAGTCTTGAGCAGGCTTTAATCTTGCTCGGTTCTGTGTTAAGCAAGTGTGACATTTTGAGGGCATACAGTATTTTTCTGACACAGCTACGTCCGCTGCTACATTTGGTTTATAGAGTGTGCGCTACGGAGAAAGCTCAAAACATGCAGCTGAAAGAAATATTTGATTATTCAAAGAAAATTCCTTGTGTTCCGCTGCTGAACCAGGTCTGTACCGCTCCAGCATCTGCTTGTGTGTGCAATGGAACCCAGTGCAAGAAGGGAGTGTCGCCCAGTGTAGACAACGTGCGACATCCTCCCGCACAACCTCGCACAAGCGATTTTCTGCGTGCGCTTGGCAGCGGAGCCTCTGCCAGGGCCTCCGGTCTCTTGCCAAGGCCCGTGGATGCGATCCAAGATGCCATTTAAAAAGGAAATCTGTTGTCTTGATTCTAAAAATGGCCTGTGTTATCTGCCCTTCCAAAGGGATCTGGGAAGGAGTTTTCTTGCTTGGATTCAGATCTGAAAGCAATAACTAAGCCCCCTACCCAAACATCTGATTTTGAGCGTGTAGGAAGGCTATTCATTGTTCTGGGGTTTTTTGTGGGTTTGGTGTTTAGTTTTGGTTTTTTACTCAGACTAAAAATTTTCCATGCCAACCTATTGATGTTTCTGATATTTTTCTTAAAACCCAGATTCTGCTGTAAATCAAATTGAGCCAACCATGAAGACCAAACCAGCCAGTTCTGTTACTCTTCTGTGTTTCTATCCTGCAGCATTAGCTCTAGTTGAGCTGCTTCCTGCAGCATCAAACAGGGCTATGGGCTCGGTCTGGATCAAGCGAAGGCAGCAGCTGCACCTGCCAAGAACATCGATGTGTGTGTGGGCTCACGGCTGCTATTTACCTAAAACAGTGAGAAACGGCACGTGTATGTGTAAACTTATGAAACGTTTTACCGGAATATATTGTGTACCCCAGTCCCTTCCTCTTTCGTTCCCTCCTCCCCGGTCCGTGTGGCTGCTGAGCACCCCGAGGGTTTGTGTCTGAGCAGAAGCGTGCGGGGCGCAGCCCCTGTCCCGCTCACAGGAGGCTCTGCCAGAGCAGGGCCAGGAGCAGCTGCCTGCGTCCGTGCAGCTGCTCTGCCCTTGTTGGGGTTTATATGGAAAGAAGCATGTAGGAAAGGTAGGTCTGATACTTACGCATCTTTGGCCAAGTCTCAGTGCTGGTGCACAGCCATTAGGAAACTCCAGGATAATAATAAATAGGATCACATGGTTTGAAACAGCCTGATTTTCGTTTTGCTTGGATTGAGGCTTGTTGCTATGACGCTGCAAGTATTTCAGTATTCTGTGGTTTTGGGAAACCAGGAAGACTGCCTTTATTCCTCGTGTTTTGTTCAGGTGATGATACAATATGGATTGATTTCTATTTTTCTGTCAAGCTCTGGAGTTGTCTGTGAGAACCTTAGAAAACAAACGAGAAAAAGAGTAAATGCTAGACATAACTTCTGTGAGCAGCTCCGTCCGCTCCAGGAGCGGGTACTGGTGAGGCTGAGCTGTCCGCTGGGGGCTTCACTGCGTGGATTCTGCATATGGTTCAATTCCCCAAACACATTGTCTCCAGAAATCTCTGGGAACATGAGGCTGCTGGTGATGTCTCGCCATGCAGGCTCTCCAGCAACCAGCAACCCAAGCCCTTGCTATGTTCATGACTCCTCAGCTGCGGTAATTTTAAGTATTTCATGCACGTTGTGTCTGTGGTGTGTTTATCTATGTAGGAACTGGTTGGACGGTGTTTTCTCGGTTCATACGGAGAGCAGACGCACGGAGGAGGATCGCCGGGAGCCGCGCGGCAGGCAGGTTAGCGTGGGACTCCCACTCAGCCTCCCGCATCGCGCTGTCTGGCTAGCTCTTGGTTTTGGACTTTTGGTTTATCAATTTGGATTGTAACTCAGAGGTGTTACACACCAGATTGGACTTTTTTAGAGGTAAATAAAGAGACTTGGGAGAAAAGAGATGAAAAGCAAGATGGTTATGAGTGCATGAGAACTCCCACAGGCCATGTGATTGCATTTTAGCAGCTTGAAAATAGGCTTATGTGGGACAACTCCTTTTGCAGGCAGCTTGTGGCACCTGTTTGTGGCAAAGCTGATCTCATCAACAATTGCTTCTAATGGCCCTTTTTCATTCCTCCTTGGGGGTTTTGTGTGCTGGAGCAGCCAGGCTGTCGGTGACTCGGGTTGCAAACATGCCTGCTACAGGTCAGTCTGCATTTTTGCTGCAGAACACAAGCATGTGTGGCTTTGCCAGGGTGGGCCTAAAGGCAAAACCACAGGTATGTTCTGAGCATCTGGATTGCCAGGTAGAGACGCTAATTAACACCAGCTGACATGGGCCAACAAAGGGATGCCTTGTTCCTTACTGCCACCTTATGCTTATAGTAGCTTCTCTTCCTGCTGTTTCCCTGAGCAGTTCAACCTGCCCGACTCCTCCAGCTCCACCACTGGTCACATCTGCACCTGCTGATCCTTTTGCAAAAACACCGAGTGCAGACAGTTCTACTTGAGCAGGACGATGCTTTTCCCGCTTGGTGCCCGTGTGACACGCTGGCTGTGCCTGTACCTCTCACCTGTTGTCCTTGCGGCTGAGTGGTGACAGTGGGGGTGTGTTGGTGGTGACTGTCTCTTTGACCTGGATGTTCCCGCAGGTCTCTGCTACCTCTGTGGAGCCCCCAGCTGATGTAAAGCTGCTTCAGTTTCTTTTTTTTGAGTCCTGGAGCTTTTTCTGAAGGACAGCATAATTGCTATATAAAAAGAAAAAAAAAAAGAAAAAAAGCCACTTTTAAAGATATTTATATGAGCAAGCAGCACACATTGACTCATGCTTGGGCAATAACTCTTGCTTAACCATGGTCCTGTCGGGTGGCAGCAGCAATGAGCTGAGAAATGACTGTACCGGCTGCACAAATCCTCACCCTCTGACGTGTTGGCTCCTCACACTCGAGCTCTGAGGCTCCATCCCACCCAGCAGCGGGTCCTGCTGCCCTCCGCAAAGCCACATTGTTTTCTGTGCGGTCTCAGTTTCCCCGAGTGCACATCCAACCCGGCTATTTGTGCAGCACAGCCTACCCAAGCACCTAAACTCTGTGTTCAAGCCAGAGCCCTTCTCGGCACGCTGGCCACAGGACTGTTAGTTTTCAGGCGCTTCAATGGCTGAGGGTGCCGTTTGGTGGCTGCGTTTGAACCCGGGCTCAAGGGTGTGTGGTGGGTCGGGGTGCTGTGGGCAGGCACGCGCTGCCACTGGATGTCACTGTCGCTTTGCGGCACCCTGTGCACCTGGAGGGTGGCTGGAGGTGGCGATGGGTTCCACACCGAACACCCCGAGGGTGGCGGGATGGTGTCAGGGAGCGGATGGGCAGCAGCTGCCTGACTGCGCACCCTGCCAGGCTACCCCAGGGAAGAGCGATTTTTGTGTTGCCAGTGATCCTGCTGTTCCAGTTTTGTGTCTTTTTCTTTATTAAATAAACTTCTGGAGTCTCAGCCCAGAAGACTTAGCCCTTTACTCTCTGAGACAGGTGTGGGGCTGGTTCCTGCAGCTTTCAGCAGCGTGCGGGAGCCAGCAGATTGCGAAGGAAAGTGATGCTCTGTTTTAGCTCTAAGCTGAGAAGTGGGTCTGATCTGGCATTTTCAGTAAGTCCAAAACCAGAGTTGGGACTAGTGCTTCAATTCAAATCTGGTGGTTTTTCTAATAATAATTTTTAAAAATCCAAATGTGAGGAAAGGGGACGTAGATCCCTGGTTTTAAGATGACTGGCGAGCAAGACTAGTGGATGGCTGCTCATTAGCCTCCCTGCTTTAACAAAACTCAAAAAATTATCAAATTACCATGCAGACAACCTCTGTCACTCACTAATTACGTATCGATTCTGTATTTTTACACTCACTCATCTAAATAACAAGACGCTTCCAAATAATCTATTTCTGTTACACGGAGTGTGCCGGTCCCCCCCCGGATCCACAGCCTGTTGTTTATGCTTTAGCAGGGAGCCAACTGCTGTTCCCTTCCCACAAAGGGCAAAGATGCGTATTTTTCTCCCACTTGTCTTGCATAACAAAAGGCATTTGTCAACCGTTACATAATGGCAGAATTTGTCGCTTCTTCTGGCAGCTTTTTTGGAGGCGGCCGCATCCCCAGCGCTGGGGCCGCCAGGCTCTTGCTGCCTGCAGGCTGCTGCATCCGACAGCGCACGACGCAGCGTGACTAATGCTTGTCACCCACCATTCCTGTGCGTTTGGGGTTTTTTGCTAGATTATTTTAGGGTGGTTGGTTTGTTTTGCTGGTTTTGTTGGGATTTTTTGTTTGTCTTTTTTATTCTCTCCTTGGAGAGGACGATGTGGAATTTTGTGCTTTGGTTGGGGATTTTATTTAGGGGAGAAAACCAATGTGAGGGTTTGGGGGATTATTTGCTTTGTAGGACTTGTTTTGAGGGGGCGCAGGGAGCAGCGGGGCTTGTCCTGGGCCTGGCCGAGCCCCTGAGAAGGGCCGTGCTGGAAATGGAGCTGGATTCCCTCTCATGGTGCTGTGCTCACGAGTTGAGGGAGCAAGAACACCCATCACCACCTGCCTCTGGGGCTGCTGGTTGCTTGTTTTGTTTGTTTGATTAATATCTCCCAATTAATCTCAGGTGTCTCACGCTAGCAACAAGAATTTGTGTTTGGGTTTTTCTTTGCAATAAGTCTGATTTCTTTGTTGTTGGAATATGGGTTTGCTTCCTTGTAAACTAAAAACAAAACCCATGTTTGCCCCCTTCTTTTCTAACTGGAAAGAACTGTTTACCTGTGGCTCCAAATTTATTTATGGCCTTATCACTGTCAGCTCTCAGATGACCACAGCTCTCCTTTTAACGTGAAGCAAAGAGTACTCACCGAGATCTTGCCTGCCACTGCTTTCTCATTTATTTGAAACCATTTCCTAGTTTACTCCTGGGTTTTTTTTGTGACATGGGTTGTATTTTTTTAGGTAGATCTATTTTTAATTTCTTTTTAACAAACTTATTAAAGTATGTGTTTCCTGTGGACCTTTGAACTTCCTGGTGTACTGAGCCTTTGCTCAGGAGATATGGTTGACGGTGTGTTTAAATGGGTTAGCCCTTTGGAGCTGGTGTTCTTAGGACACTTACAATTTCCTTCTGTTGTACAGCTTTACCTGATCTAGTTGCTTGTTTCAAAGTTTAACTCTCATTAACTTCATAAAACTATGAACCAGATTTGGTCTGTAAAGCATGACTGGAAACGTGGGGTCAGCAAACAGCTCCAAAATTGCAAACCATGGTGCTGGAGACACCAGCTCAGCTTCCCAGAGCTTGCCAGGGACAGCTGCTGGTGGCTGCGATGGCTCAGCGCCTGCATTATGCAGGAACTGACAATATCTGCAGGATTTGTGGCCTTTTGATAAAGACTTCTCAGTGGCAGGATTCTCCTTTGACATGGGTCAACCCATGTAAGCTGCACGGTATAGTTATTCCTTTAAAGCCAGTGCGGCAGGAACACCTTGTGGGGGATTAACTTCCCTGTTTGCTTACCAGAAACTTGTCCATTTGGTTGTTCTTGATGTACTTATACAGCTTCTGCAGCCGCTTTGCATCCATCTCTGAGAAGAGGGAGACGAACCGCCAGAACATCCTTGGGAAAAGAAAGACACGTGGATTGTGCATGTAAGTACAAACTTCATCCTCTTCTTCGTTCTGCTGCCTAGTTCTGGCTTGGTGAGTGTAACCACTGACATACCCTTTGCACAGCTTTTGTCTTCCCCAAAGCTTATACATTTTTGAAGAAATGCTGTTCCCTGAGCTTGGATTATCTGTTAGCTCAGGGCCCACATAAGACTCCCTTTACTTGCAAAGGGATGTTGCCAATAGCACATTGAAATTGCCCTTGCTCTGGACAGGACTAGCGCCACACAGCCCCTGCTAAAATTACCCGCAAAATCTGTGAGCATCCAGCAGTTAGAGCAAGCTATACAAACCTCCTGAAGATACCTAACCTGATCTCCCGTGCCTGGATATGTGGGACGTGTCTAAATGCCCGTTGGGAGCAGTGGGGCAGGAGCCCAGCGTGCTGGGGGCATCACTGGTGCTGGAAAGGAGGAGCCCTTACTTCTGCCAGTGCTTGACTTCCGAGGCTCGGCAGTACCGCTGGAGAAACAGATCGATGCGGCCCCCGATTACGGCCAAACTTTCCTTCAAGTACTTCAGTTTTTTCTCTCTGGGGAGGTGCTGGGGCAAATGCAGTTTCCGAAGTGACTTCTTAAAGGGTCTGAAAAGCTCCTTGCACTGTAAAGAAAAGAAGTGTTAGTGTAAGTATTCAGTGCTTTAAATCTGGGTCTCAGGAATTCCTCTTCACTAAATAAACTGATCAAATGGCTGGCTGGGAAAGCTGTAAAGGAGCATTATGGTTTGAGTGTCCCTGTGTGGACGCAGGGGAGCTGATGTGGCTCTTCAGCAGGACCCCCGTCAGGCGCTCCCAGCGCTCTGCATGTTCCAAGGCTGGTGACACACGGGGTAAAGCGTGTCAAAAGTGACAGGAAGAGGGAATTGAGAGAATGGTTGCTTTGTAGTTTGGTGGGGCTTTGTCTTGTTTTGTTTTAATTTTTTTGTCGTTTTAAATTGCGATGTCAAGATGTCTGGAAAACAGTGGTGAGGTAAAAACTTTCAAGCATACAAGAAAACTACAGAACAAAGTATCTTGTCCTGCTTTTTTGCTCCCGCTGCCAAACTCCTGGGTTTTATTTGCTCCCTCTCCCTTGAGAACCTGAGATGCCACTGACTCTTTTTTACTGCTAAATTCTATTCAGTATCTCACAATTTTAAAGGTGTCCTGGTCAAGGCCGTCTGTGCAGCAGATGAGTGGCTTCTTGCATGGTGGAGCGCTCTCCCTGCCCGTTACAGAGGCTGCGTCCTTCGCTGGGCCAGCCAGGTCCTCCTCTGTGCTCTGCAAATTGCCAAAGCCATGGGTTAGTCTTTCAGTTCATGCAAAACTTGCATCCTCTCTTTAAAAAACTGCCACAGATTAACCCTGTCCTAAGGCTCAGAAGCATTTCTCGTCCTGCCAAATAATTTCAGATTGGGTTTTTAGAGGTGCTTAATGAAGCTAGGTATTCAATTCTAATTAAAAGACCATAAGAATTAGGTGCCTACTTGAAGTGCCTTTTGGAAACCCTGCCTCTAATAAATTACAAGGTAAACAGTGGCCACTCATTCCTAATGGCATTAATCAAATAGGGGCTGGCAGTCACTTGTTAAGTGGAAATATGTGGTTACAATGGGCTCGTTGTAATGCCGTGCTGCTCCATCCGCAGCTTTTAGGATGGCAAAGGTACCAGGGCTGGCCTATTGCAAAGCCAGATGGAAAGCAAGACAAAATCATCAGCCACTGCACTTCCATCTCCCTCGTCCAGGGAGGGGGATATTTTCTCTTGGAAAGGGCAGTGACTGTTTTCCCTGTGTCAACGTTTGTGTAGGTAACTCCTCCACTTATCTTTCAGAAAGCAACACTTACATAACTTAAACACAAGCTTATGTTGCCTTTTAAAACTGAAGTGTGTAGGAAGAGATGTCCTTTCCTCTCTGACATGCTCTCACTCCTCTGTGAATTTGAACCCAAGTCATATTTTGGAGACGAAACTGAAGCCGGACTCCGCTTTACATTCTCTATGTGCTGCTCACCTGGCCATGCGTGCCGTCCCTGCTGCCATCCCTTGCCTTGGCTCCGTCCATTTAGTCCCTAACGCCAGTCTCCTCAATGGGGCACAGACCCCTCTCCCTTCCTCACTCACGCCAGGTAGGAAGGGAAAGCTGCCACGGAGCTGTGTTTGGACCCAAATGTGCCGGGGTGACCAAGGTGACCGGGCTGCCCGGACACCAATTCTGAGTTCTGCCAGCCATGGAGACCACTGGGGTCCTCCAGCCCCACAACACTGCAGCCCTCTAGGGGAGGGTCACTTCTGCTGGTCAGTTTTACCATCAGTTTGTGGTCCTAAAGAAATAGACAGAAACCCCTGGAACTTGCCCATGCTGGTAGTGGTCAGGATGTTCAATTCTACCAATGGCTCCTGTGGGTAAAGGGAAGGAAAGGTCCTTCACTTTGTTTGTACCTGTGGGAGTTTGGTGGAATCTTTGTGGCTCTTGGTTGGCACTGGGTTTGCACCTGCAGCAAGTCCAGCAACTCTAACTGCATCTCTTTGGATTATTTTGGCCTCTGAAGGTGGTACAAAGTGCAGCTCTGAGTCACACGTGTGTCTGTGTGTACCGTGTTGCTATCTGCGAGTGTGGGTGCGGCTCCTGGTTTGAGCAATCACAATTTTCCTCCATGGCTTGTGCACCATCAAGTGTACTGGTCCCAGGCAGGAGCCAGAGAACCTGGCTCACATGGGGCCAGGGCTGATCTCCATACCAGAGACAGTCCCATTTGATGGGGAGCAGAAGTGCAACCAGGAAAAGAGACCTTGGGCCGCACCCTTGGTGTTTTTCAGGGAGCTGGTTGGAGTTGAAACCTCAATTCCCATCCCAGTGTAATGGAAATTCAAGGTTGCCTTCTTCACAGGTGGTAGTGAAAGCCAAATGCAGTGAGATCTCGCTCTCCTGGGTAACATCTCTTTTAAAGCTCTCCTTTTTAGAAAGAATAAATTGTCCTTGCCAGGAAGGAGTCTGGAAAGGCTTGGAGTTAAAGGGACTTTGTTTCGGTAATTTACTTCAAGGCAAAATGCTTTCACGGAGAAAAATGTGTTGGGCTCGTGTCATGCCCTGACCAGTCAGACAAGTGCAATTGTTTTGTCCCTTGGACAATTAGTGCAATTGCTGCAGCTGTGACTCAGCTGTGCTCCTGTGCCAGGTCGCTGCTGGCACCGGGAGGCCTCTCGAGGGCCGTACAAAGGCCCCTCTCTCTGAGGTCCCCCGGGCATGTCTGTGCACAGACCACCGCTGCTCTTGGCAGAAGTTTGGATGCTTTTGGTCAGGTGTTTCTCTGCAGATAGCAATGCTGAGCACCCACCAAGCCAGAATGCCTGGTGCAGGTAGCATCCTTGGGAAAGTACCTATTGATGAGTCTTAAAACAGAAGCTCGTTCTTATTTTCAGGCTGTCTTAGGGAAGCTGGGCCTTTATCTGTGATCGAATTCAGTAATGACAAAAATCCATTAAGACAAGCCCTCCCCTTAAGATGTTTGCAGCATTTTCCCTCCTGCATCTGTTTTCTGCCTCATGTCTGAAATTTTACTGTCAGCTCTGTGACTCAGGAGCCTTGCACAGGCTGGTGCTGAGCAGATGCAATTTCCTTCTAATGCTTTGTGCTTTGCAGTTCACTTTGCTTTGACCATCTGCGGTACATTATGACTTGTTTAGCCTATACTAGGATTTTACAGTATGTTATGTATTACTTAACACAAGATGAATGATGCTGAGTGAAGCAGTGGTGATAGCATGGATAATAATACCTGTGCTGCTTCAGCCTGATTGTCGTGAGGACGATGTTAGAGGTGGATTGGTTGAAGGGAATGCTGAAAACGCAGCTAGTTTCCCAGTGCCTGTGACCAGCTGCCCTCTTGCTGTGTTTTCTGCCTGTAATCGTGACATCCGTCCCTGGTGTGGCAGCCTCCAGAGGCTTAAACAGAGAAGTTACCAGTTTATGCTCTGACCTCTCCAGTCAGGGTATTGAAGGGTAGCGTGTTCTTGGCTAACAGAAGCACAAGAGAAATAAAGAGGGTTCAGCACAAGCTTTCACACGCGTTGGCAGCTAGATTAAAAGCCATTTAGGAGCTCTAGGGACATAGCCAGTTGTTAGCATAGGCATAACCCATATTTGCATGGCCATATCTGTGTCCTTGTGAGATTACAGCTTCCTCGGAGCATGTGACTGCAGCATGGAGTGGCTCTCCTGGTTTATCATGTGTACACTTCAGTGTTTTGGAGGATGGAGAAGGCCTTGAGTTCCCCTTGAAAATCCCAGTCTTTGTTCTTCTACCTTTTTGTGTACGCTGCACTCGGAGTTCAGCAACAGTCATAAATACACAAGCAGGAGATATTGATGGACTTCCCTGGCCTGCATTCTTCTGAGGTTCTCATTGTATTTAGGAGTTGTCCATTAACCTGGTTTGCAGTGGAGCAGTGATCTTAGTAGTCTTCTCTGGCATTACTTGGTAAGGTAGCGGAGCAGACTAGACAGCTGAGGCTGCAAAAAGCCTTTTTTCACTGTTGAGCTGTATGATAACACTGAAAGCTGTGCTCTGACTACTGAAGCTGCAAGCATTCCCTTTTTTATTTCTTTGGCAGCACTGAGTCAGATCGCAGTTCATCTTGCTCATCATGTAGGTCTTGTGGACGAATGCACTCCTGCGAGATCAGGCATGAGACGTGCCTTTGAGTCCTCAGAAGACTGTGGTTGTATCGCTTCCTTCTGCCCCTTTGGAAGATAACATTACTTTCTACTTTGAAGCCTATCATGCCAGAAGATGGCATGACCCAGACCACGTATTATGTAAATCTATCAGATTATATTACCTACTTAAGGGCAGGAATCCATTGAAACAACATTCTAATTGGATGGGGAAAAGTCAGGAGTACAAACAGATTATGCACCTCATATTTCTCCCCGTGAAGGAAAGGGAGCTTGAGTGCCAGTCAAACACGCTGTACTGTAACAGTGCACCTTAGGGAAAACTTTTCCTTTTCCCTTGACAGCTATTTTGTGGATATTAATTTCTACTATTTGAGTTGTCTTTTAGTCTTCCAGGAGCTGTGCAAGTGCAAACATTAACCAACTTCTCTAGTACAGCAGCTCTTCCAGTACAAGAGTAGGCATGTAGCCAAAAAGGAAACAGTTGTGAAGATGCTCTGCTTATGCTGCTCTTTGTTATTTGCTGGTTTAGGCAGATTTAGCATGAAAGACACGTCTGATGTGATGAGTCAGGTTGCATATAATATATGCAGGCATCTGATGCAATATTTATTTACTGGTAGGTCACAGGGAAGGAGAGCTGATAAAGACAGATAAACATACAGGTATTTTACATTGTACTTAAACCAACTGCATCTACATGTGGTTAGTTAAAGACCGAACAGCGTTGCCAGATGTATTGCAATGTAATACTAAATAGGAATGGTAATGAGGAATGTTTTTCAGTAACTTGTTCCTACCAGGAGAGCGGTGAACGCTTCATTTGGTAGAGTGATTAATGATACTGAGCACAACTGCTCAGACTGTAGGGGCGGAGGCTTTGCTAATTGGATTTGGAAATTCCTTTCCTGGTGCTTAAGGAAGATGAAAACTTTCACAGCCAACTGGAAACCCATCTTCTCCCTGCAGTTGGGTGCCAATAAATACAGCTCAAGTTAATAAATCTTGTACCAAAGGAAGAGATCTGAAAGAGAATTTGGACCTAGTTATTGTTTTGATGTGGCATTATTAGAGGCAACCTCATATACCAGAGGAGTCCCTTTTTGCTAAGTGTTGGGAGTTGCTCATTTAATCACTTGTTTGAACTAATGTGGTAAAGAACACAAATACAATTTGTGAGCTGTGGTGTGTAGAAGCCACAAATACATCTGCATCAATTCCATGCAGTTAATCTCTTACAAAATCAGATGTGATCCAAGTATTCCCATACTGGAAGACCCAGCTAGCCAAACCTTCCATGATGCTCGAAGCTCCTAGTGACCAGTCTTCTGTGCTGGACACCTCGTTGTCAGTAGGTGGATCCTGAGGTGTTTTGTCATTATTGTACACTTCAGCAGGTTTGTAGATGTTTGTCTTTTATATTTTCAGCCAGCTGTTAGTAGCTTATTAATGATGTTTTCTAATGCCATATATTTAATCTGCTCGAAGTCCTCAGGAACTGAAAGAGCATTATCAGCTTCCTCCATACTTTACAATTTGCAGCCTGGGAGAAACAAGAGAGTTAAGGGCTGTCCTTCTTATTGTGCTTCAGAATTTTGCAGGTTTTGATGTCAACTGAAATAGGCCGGGAGGGCAGAGTGCCAGCCCCCTTGCTCACAGCGCTGTGCCAGGGAGACGTAGCGAGGAGCTTGCGGGTCTCTTTCTGTTTGTGCCTTGGGCGTGCTGTGAGCCCTCCGCAGCACACAGCTGCTCTCCCAAGAGATGTGTTTTCCTCTCGTTGCAACGGAGAGCAATAAAATCATTTAAAAAATCATAAAATAATAAAAACCGGAAAGGAATAAAAAGGGATTTTCCTCTCTTTGCAACGAGGAGAAATAAAATAATAAAATAAATCATAAAAACTGAAGAAGAATAAAAAAGGACTTTCCTCTCTTCGCAACAGAGAAATAAAATGTCAGGCCACCAGAAGGGGTTCTCCTGTCCTGCTTTTTATTCCCAGCCTTGAGGCTTTTCTCTGAACAACTCAATGGGGAAAAATTTCTGCTGCGTTGTATCTGTGTACATGAACAAGATGGAAAATAACAACTGGTCGGAGCGATTGGGGCTCAAGCCAGGAGGCTGTTTGCATCAGGTCTCTCCCCTCTCTGAGTCATGGCAGCCTCCATTCCACAGCCTCCCTTTATGGCAGAGGCTCGCAAATCTGTATCTGCTCTCAGGTTTTGATATCTGCCTCTAGTGGTCTTGTTCTCTGCACGGGAGTGTCAGCACGGCTGCGATTCCCAGGGCGGTCGGTGCGGCTGGGCTGGCTGCCCGCTGGCACGCAGCGTGCGGAGGCTTCGGGGCGCGTGATGCGTGCCAGGGTTGCAAGAGGTAACGAAGGTCAGGCTGCTGGGAGCATTCACGTCTCATCCCTCTTGTCACCAATGCCCTTTTCATGCATATCCCACCTTGTGTTTCCTGCCTTTCTTCTAGTCCTGTATGTGACCCTGTATGCAAGAAGGGCGGCTAATGCTTGGAGTATTTTTAAATTTCCACTTAACACTTAGTTCGTTTCATGGATTTTTCCAGAGGAAGTCAGGTTTGGGGGTATTTTTATTTTGGTTTTACTTAACAAAAAATAAAAAGGCAAGGAAATTCCCCTCCAGCCTACAGAATGTAGCTATCAAGACAAGTGGCTTGTTTTCTTAAAGCATTGAACACCCTGTTATGCTTTGAAATAATAAAACCAAAAAAGGGCAGCCTTCTTTATGTGGTGGGTTTCGGTCTCTTGTATTGATAGTGCAGTGGGGTAGCTGTAGTGAAACGTGGGCTCTGCTGAGATAGGAAGGAAAAAAAACCCCAGTGCCTGCCATTTAGTTTCTGCGATGTTCTGATTCCCTCCTACCAGCCTGAAAATGCTAAACGTGATCCTTTGTCTGGCATATGGGGATTTGGCGAATTGTTGCTAATTAAGGCAGTTGTGCTATCTAGCTTAACTGGCTTAAATAATATATTAAGTGCTTTTATGATCTTCCACAACACGCTGGAACACAAAGAGGTGCATTTTATGCTGTTTATACTTTATGGCAGGCGGAACTTATATAACCTTAATCTGCAGAGAAAAAATTGGTTTTGATGATTTATTGCTCGTGCAATTCACAGCCAGGGCTCTAGATAAGATCTGCTGTGCGAGGTGCCGTGCAGATGTGGGGCACACACACCTCTGTTGGAGAAGGTGGAGTTCAAGCGCAGGGAAAGAGGGTGTGGGTGGCTACAGGGGACAGTGGGGCTGAACAACTCGGGATGCCAGGCAAGGGTCTCGGGCAGCACCGGCCAAAGCGCTGTGGAGTTTTCGTAGCGCTGATGGCGAAGGCAAAAAGTGCAGGATCTGGAAGGGGAAGGGAAGTCATGATGTAACTTATTTAGGGGATGCATCTATTCTTTTAATTAAAACTTACTATGAAATTAGGAACAGGTTACTAAGCATCATGTTTAGATGCAGGAGTATTTGAAGGTCTAGATTAGTGTTTCTCCAGAAAAAAAGACAAAAGGCATTATGTCCTGCTCACAAATCCTTTTTGACACCCCCCCCCTTTATTTTTTTAACAGTAATTGTGTTAACCATCTGATTCCATTGAAATTCCAGTGTGTCTTGCCTCTAAGTCTAAATTTTCCTGCTATCTGCTATTGTACTTAATGTTTAAACAAAATGTGAGAAGATCATGCTGTGAATGCCTTGTTGCTGGATCTAGTGTGATAAATAATTATGGAGTGAGTGAGCAATGCTAGCCAGAGGTTCAAAGAACCTGGTAAGACACATGTTGGGGGGGGGGGGGGGGGCCTAAAACACAAAGGGAATTAGTGATAATAGTGAGAAGATTGGTACATTCTGACCTATAATTTGGTTTAGTTTGACATAGTGGTCTGTAAAATTGCAAGGACTGTTAGAATGTGCTAGTAATTTAGCAGTATTTTACCTATTTGGAAATAAAGCATTGTGCAGGCTCTATACCTTAGGAAAGGAAAATAGTTTTTTTGTCTGGTTTTGCTTGTGAGTAGCTTGAAATAGGGAGGTGAGAAACTTGTGTCGAATTTTGAAGTATAATTTTGCAATTAAAAGACTGAGGAGAAAGTGTGATCTGAAGACCTTCGGTTTCCTAGCTGTGACATAAAATTAACAGCTATCTTCATTCTCATTCTATTTTAATATTCCTGCAGAGAAGCGAGCAAAAAGAACTCCCTGGGCTGGCTTCAGTGAAATGGAGGAACTGTTACTTAGACAATCACAGGGTATGGGCTGGGAAAGGGGTGATTTTGGTTGGTATTAGCTAGCTAATGTTTGCACAATGCTTTGGATGTTATAAAGTGATATGTATCTAATGCTAAAAATTGAGAGGTGCTCTCTGGGAGACAGGAAACACTGTTTAAAGGTATTTTCTGATTAGCTACGTGGAAAATTTCAAGGTCATACCTGCAGCAGCTTGCAGGGATGCACAGCTGGTACCTCATCACTAAAACCAGCAGAATCTCAACTGGAAGGCTGTTAGTTAACTGTGTGGGTAAAAATAGAAGGATAAAAAGTGGAAGAAAGAGCCGGGAAGTGATAAGAGAAAGAAAAACGAGAGGAGGAACTCTTGCCCATCATCAGGGTGTCAAAGTGCTTTATAACAACTTCAAATTGCTCCCTCCCTTGAATGTACCAATTTCCTTTTTCAAGCTGCAACAATCTGGCAACCTTCAGCTACTCTGAACTTCTATTGCTAAGAATCTGCTGAAGAGTCTACTCAATATTCCAGGCCTAATTTTTATTACTGTAGCTGAAAGGAGCTGCCAGGCCAAAAGCTCTTATAGGAGTAGCTGGGCTTCTAACCAAAGGGAGACAATGCCAAAGGCTTGTATGGATCATTTAACAGTATGTTTTATGTAATAAAACCACATGCAAATACTTAATATAGTAGGAAAAATTTTGGTTAACCTCCAATGTGTTACCTTGCTGCATGGGTGCAATCAATCCACAAAAATGACAAGGTGTAACGTTGAAGCAGCTATTTGTCCAGCGGCGATATGTCACGTTTGGTTTTGAGAGTCCACCATAAGACATCAACCACTGCTGCGTGTTCAGCTGCAATGACAACTAAACAATCTGGTCATCTGCATCCTGTTGTGGCTTAGCGCTGTGTTTGGGGAGCGAGGTGTGATGTGTTGGTTTGAGCAGATGGCCAGCCATCCGACTCTGTTGCCTTCTTGGCTTGATTAGCAGCTCTTCGTTGACTCGGGGCAGATTACAGGCAGGGAACCAACTCAGTGCACTTCGTAAAGAACTTTAATATCCTTAATCACTATCATTAGACCATAAAGGTCTGTCATTTTGACTTTTTTTTTTACCCCATCTGTAGAGAGTCTGGAGTGTCTTTGGCTCAAACAGGGGGGTGTAACTTTTGGATTATGATCAATGGTAGTGTGTGTGTACATATTTGTATATGCAGTTGCCTAGAGTTCTTTCACTACCTGTGCTGGGAAAGCACTGGACTGAGACATCAGTCTGCTGGCGAGGTCATGCAGGCTGGCAGGTTTCTGTTTGGTGATGTCCTTTGTTCAGTGTTGGAATCATGCAAAACCTTAATTAGCAGATAAGATGCTTTGACTTCCCTTTCCAAGATCTGAAACGGAATTAACGAAAGTGCAAGGACGTGCCAAATGACATGATGGTACTGGATCCATGGTTTTTGTTTTACTCCGCTGTCCTGCTGTTTTGAGATGTGCTTTCCGTTGTATCAGCTGCTGGCAAAACGTTCATGAAGTTGTGACATGTTTTATGCTTTGGTATTGCTTTTTCTATACACAACAATCAAACAGCTAAGATGCTGGAGACCCTATGTGCAGCAGCTGTTTCGCTGAGAAGAAAGCAGCTCTTTCTTTGAAAGGGAAAGTTGCCCCGTTGTGCCACAGTGGTGAGCCGCTGCCTGCTGGGCGCTGGCTTTGCTCTTGCGCTCTGGGGGCGATGCGAGCATCCTCTTTCTACAGTGCAATTTGGACTTTTCTGGAATGGGGTAAACATTAGTCACTTCTTGCAAAGCCACTCCTTTCTTTTGATCTTCTGTTATTAATTATTTGCACTTCCTCTTGTCACAACATCTCTTTTTATTTTTTGCTGAGGATAGAACCGCAGCCATTCCGACGACACAGTGGTTTGCTGTCTACAAGAGAGTACAAAATTGCTTTTATCAAACATATTTCTTTTCCCATTGTTTCCTGATGACAGATACTACTCTTAATTTACACAGCGACAACATTTTGAAATGGGAGATCTATGTTCCCACCAGTTTTTGTCACGTTGATAAATCGTAGCGTGTCTCACTTTCTGAATGACATGCTTATGGATTTAGGTCTGCCTTTTTTTTTTGGTGACAGTTTTTCAGTGCCAGCAGCAGACTTGCCAAATCTCATCTGTTCCTTCAGCGTTCACTCCAACAGGCTGATTAATTCTATCACACTTTTCCCTATGTAAAGCATAATCAAACAGGTTGACAGAAAATTGGGAAGGATGTGATATTTATAAAAATTTCTGATTTGTTACACTTTGTGACTTTCATTAGTTGTGGCACCTTTTTTCTTCTGGGTTGGAGAAACGTCAGCAAAGGCTGCCAGGGGGAAAAATAAGGTTTTTTACTGGTCTTTGTGGGCCTCAAGTGTGAGGGAAGGGAAACTTCACTTAAGAGAAGATCAAGACTGGAAGGTGCCTTGTGGTGTTTTCTTCTGTGTGTTTCACAGGCAACTGCAGTAAAAGTGGGGGATCAACTACCCACAAATCTTAAAATAGTTACGAGTGTGGGTGACGTATCTCATTTTCTTTGGTTGTGTAGATAATGCTATTAATAACATGATCTGAAATTACACATTAAGTAGTAATACGAGCAGCAGCTCTGCGTGGCTATAAACCTGTCACGAACGCTCGGAATGAAAACACCAAGAGGGAAGTGGCTCAGCAAAAGAATGGATTAATTGTCTTATAAAGGGGTGGCAAAATTAAGAAGAGGTAGCCCACAGCCCAAATAAGGCCTGTGGGGTGCTTCCAGTTCTCTCGCTGTCTGTTCCTGTGGAGAACTGGTAACTGCTGCCCAAACCCCTCTTCCTGTTTCAGCTACAACCTGATCCACAGGTGTGGTGTTTGCCACAGGTGGGTGTGGAGAGCAGGGCTGCTGGCACTGCTGCCTGTCACCTCCAGGCTGGGCTGTCACTGGAGCTCAGCCCTTTGGGGCAGAGGGACACGCTGTGCTCTCCTGTCTCCCCACTCTGCTCCTATGGCACCAACTCACCAGGAAAGAGGAAGGCGTGAAGTGTCTGTGCTGCTGGGAAGGGGCAGGGGCCGGTTGTCAGGCCAGGGCTGAAGGGCCTGCGCTCATACGGAAAATAAGGGGGAAAAATACAAATCCTCTCAGTCTGAGAGTCCCTCTGCTATATCACACTGCAACCCTGGTGAGTGCTGCATTCATTAACACATCCCTTCAACAAGAGGGATGATTACTGGGTTTGCAGAAATCCTGCTTGAGTATTCGTGGTTAAAAAATAAACACAAAATGTATTAAAAATAGGGTGTGCATTCCTAAGAATGTGAAGACTTCATTTTCTTATCTGATGCTGCTAGTTACAATGAGCTTATTAAAAGCCTATTCTATAAGTATTATATGTTTTCTTCTCTTTTTCTTTTCTTTTTTTTTTTTTTTTTTTTTAATTCACCTTTGATCCTAAAAGCCGCGACCTTTACCCCTGCAATGTTCTGCTACAAAGTTCATGCTGGCAATGGTGTGGGAGTGCTGCTTATATGGTGACAATGTGACACAGGAGGGTCCTGGTAAGAATCCCTTTGTGGTTTTGTTTTGTAACGTTTTGTTTTGGTTTTTTACCTCTAGTTCGAAGAAGTCTGTAGCAAAATGTCATCCTCTGACTACAATTCTAAACTGCTTGTTTCCTAGAAAATGTAGGATGTGATAACAGTTGCAATTTGCATATGTAGTTCTGTTGTTCTTCATGGAAACCTTTTGCATTTTCCCCTCTCCCTCACTCTGATAACATCAAAATTAGATTGGCAGATAATGATTCGAGGTATTTTTTTTCATTTATCGGTTCATTATAATTAGAAAGATATGAAATAGTTTAGCTCTGAATGCTGCGGCTTGGTATCTCTCCCACCTTCTGCTCTTTCCAAATATTTGCGCTGAACTCTGCTGCCTTCCGCTCCGGACTGTCTGCGAAGCAGCGAGGGGAAGAGGTGTCTGCTGTTTGTACAGTGTGTGTCAAATCCTCACTGGTGGCAATAAATGCAAATTACAGATGGTAATCAGCTCTCATAGTCCTTCACCAAGTTTCCCTCCAGCCTGGGCGGTGAAGATAGTTCTGTTAGCTGTGTCTGTGGTGGAGATTTGGGATCTATGTTTCAAAAACACATGAATGTCTTCAAAAGAATAAATCCTAGTGCAGTGAGTAGGATTCGTCTGACCAGAATCCATTAAATGCAATCACAAATTCTACTCTTATATTTCTGCTCTGCAATCATTTGAGAAAATGGAGTTTTCTACATGCTTCTAGTGTGGGTCTGTAGTTTTATTTGGGTTAATGGATTGGTTTGTTTGTTTTTAATAAGAATTTAATTTTTTGGGGGGTGTTAAATGCCTTGGGTGGACCTCCCCTCCCTGTCTCCAGTTAGATAGATTTGCATATATAGCACTTTTCTACTAGAAGAGAGTAGCTCAGTTCATCTAATACAAGTCTAAATTCACTATATCTTAATTTGATTTACCTTTGACATAACATTTAAATAGTAGCAACATCTATAAACTTCTGCTCCCCAATAAGGCTTCATTAAAAACTCACTGCCAGATCTAATCCGTGGTTAGCACACAAAGTCTTATCTCTAGGTTGCTGCTTCAATGCCTTTGAGAACATGCTTAATTTAATCTGAACAAAGACACTGCCATCGTTAGCCTCCACTCTGATTTTCCAATCTAGAATATCTTTGTTATTAAATTTGGTGCAAGCCATGGAGCATACAATGCATCAAGTAAATTATTTTAAAGGACTCTTCAAACAAAAATTCTACTGCTTGTTAGACATCATTTATATCTCTGGGACATGAAAGAGATGTCAATTTAGTTTGGATTTTTAAAAATGTCATACAAAAATGCAGTATCATTCTAAACAGCTAGCTGTGAAAAGGAGCAAGCTTTAAGGTATTACATATATTTAACCATTTTTGGAAAGAGCATTTTTAAACATGGGAGTTGTTAACCGTCATCATTAACCACCATGAGGAAGGATCTCCTCACTAGGTGTTTCTGCTTCCTCATTTGCATCAAACACCGATCAGCTGTTTGTGACTCTACTCTTAAGCTGGGATGGTGGCAGGACCTGACTTGTAATTATAATTTTTAGGCATTGTTTTTTATGATTTAGCAAGTAAACCAGTTGTTATTATAACCTCTGTACCACCGAATAATCTCTGCTGCCTGAGAACAGGGTTTGTTTATGCTACAAGTAGAGATTCTGTCAAGACATAACAGATAAAAATGGAATAGATTTTCAAAGTGTTGGTGAGGCCTTAGCTGAAAATGGAATAACAGCCTGGTTATCCATACTCGAGAAAGTGTTCTGGAACTGGCATAGAGGGATTCTGCTCAGAATTGGTGGAATAATTTGCTTCTTTAGAGTGGGGTAGGTGGAAGAGCTCAATTTGTTGAGTTTTTTTTTGAAAGCTGAAAAGAGGCAGAGGGGTTTCTATAAAATACAGATAGGGATGCTGGTAATTCTTCCATGTTGCAACATGGAATGGAATAGATGCAGAACAGCAGTTATAAACTGTGGTGGCTGCAATTGCATGAGAGGTTCCTTCACTCCTCTATGTGTAGGTGAAACAGGCCTGGGAGTCTAATGTCAGCTCTGTGGTGAGTCTTGTTATTGGAGTTTTGTTCCTGCTGTTTAATAATATAACTTACTGAAAGTAAGAGACTTAAGGGAGGTGAGTCAAGGATAAACAGACATGGAAAAATTGGTGTGAAAACTAGAAGAAATCAGTGTATAGCAGTCTTACAACACCATCAGCGTTGCTTCCTGCTCTAATTGCTTTTTGTAACTGCTCTGCTAGTTTGGGTCTTGCTGTATCCCAGTGCAGCTCGTTCCAAGCAAAATGGGACTCTCTGTTGTTATCTTTGTAATTCAGAGGAGCAACCAAAACATTTAAAGATTATTACTAGACATAAAGTCACACAGGAATTACCCCAGTGAAGTCAGGAATTAAACACGTCTCCTCGGCTGCGAGTTAATACTTCTAAAAAGCGATCCACCACAAATGGAGCATGCCACAAGGAATGCCATTGTTAGGAGTTGGAACACTTCATTTAATCACAAGATAAACTGACTTCTCCAGCTGTTTGTTACTGTCAACTTATCTTTTGATCGACGTGTTGCTGTGTTTGTTGAATTCCTTCAAATATTTTAAAGAGTTTATATTGTATCTAAATTGAAAGCTGTTTGAGTGAGAGACTATATCAAGAGGAGATATGTAAAGGTAGCATGGGAACAAGGGGATATAAGGGAGCTTATCTTCAAAAAATAAGTATGTAACAAGTGGCTGGTGGGTGAAGTATAGTTCAAACAATTTCATTTATGTTCTTTTTAAAAAGCACTTAAGATGCCCCTCATCCCCACAGCCTATATTCCAGAGGTAAAAGGTCCTTTGTGGCAATTTTATGCTTGAGTGTAATAGTTATTCTCTTAGATTCATGACAAAGAATATAAGCAATTCAGATGATGGCAGAAAAATGTAAGGAGGCTTTACAAAGCTTCATTCTTTGTAGTGTCTCTGCACTTGAGTAGTGTTAGATGAGGAGAAATCTGTCCTTCAAGCTGCTTCTCTGTAAGCAGCATTCCTAGCTTTACATATTGGAGATGAAATTTGTTTGGAATGTTTGCTATAAAAATACCTACGGGTGAACTTACATCAGTGAGCAAGTAACTTCGGCTTGACCTTTCTCCAGCTCTGATGTGGTAAGATCATTCAGCATGGAAACTGTAACTGAGGGAGTGACTTGCAACTGGTGTTTTCACGGGCTTTGTCTCTGTGCAGGAACAATCCTTGGAACGAGCTGCCCTTGGAAATCAATGTTTTCTTTCAAAGTCCTTATTTTCTGCTTGGGAGTGACCCAGGGTATGTTACCAGCCTTCATGTTGTAACAAAAGATGTTTTGGAAATCATCCCATTCTGTATGAGTATTGGAGTGAATACCAAAAGCAAACATGCCGAGGAACAGTGAAGGGCAGACGTATTTTTGATCCTTTTACAATTCACCCTGTGTCTTTCTTTCAGACAAAGCCATTTTAATGGAACGGGAGCTTCCTACTGTCCCCCCATGCCTGCAGTGCTTCTCCTGGGAGGCGTTTCTGAGGAGCCGCGGTCCCTGGAGGTATGAGGGGCTCAAGGGCTGAGCGCAGGGTGCCCAGGGAGCACTTCCATAGGGGCAAGAGGCCTTTTTGCCCCGGGAACCGTCGAAGCGTGTGCTCGGTGGATGCGTGTGCACACTTGGAAAGTGCTGAGTGTCGTGAGTGCCGGATTTTGAAGCGTGTGGGCAGGTGGGAGGGAGCTCTTCCTCACAGGCCATTCCTCCCTGTAGCCGGGCAAGGCCTGGCATCTTTCTAGCCCCAGTGCCCCTCGCTATCCCGGGAGAAGGGCGCCGGTGCTCGGTGTCGGTGTCAGACCCGCTCCCGCCAGCCGCCCCTTCCCCGGCAGCGCCTGAGGGGCGGGAGCGGCCGCGCGCCGGCGCTTTTGGCGGGCCGCCAGGGGGAGGCGGGGCGGGGCGGGGCCGCGTCATGTGACGCGAGGCGGGAGGGTGGAGACTCCGGCGCGCGCCGTCCGTTAGGAGGCGCCAAGGGCGGTGGCGCCGGCTCGTAACCGCCCCGCCCCCGTCACGTGACGCGGCGGGCGGGTTCCCTCACGTGACCGCCATGGAGGCGGTGGCGGGGACGCTGAGCGGCCGCCTCCTCCCCCCGGCCGGCCCGGCCCGCCCCGCCTCCCCCCGCCCGCGCCCTGTGCTCCGGAGTCGCTAGCGGCGCAGCCCGGGCTCCGCGGCGCCGAGCCGGCCGGCGGGGGAGGCCATGGACTGAGGGGCATCATGGGCGCCAAGGAGTCCCGCATCGGCTTCCTCAGCTACGACGAGGCCCTGCGACGAGGTGAGAGGGGGGGTTGCGGCGGGGGCGGGCGGGGGCGGCGGGAAAGGGGGGGCCCCGCTCTGCCCCTGTCAGCATGCGGCGCGGCGAGGCGGCGTCTGGCGGCTCTTCGCACCACCATGACAGACCCCAGCGCGGAGGCACTTGCGCCGTTCGTCTCCCTCGGGCTCCTTCCCCGCCCCCTTCCCCCCCACCCCCCCTTATTTATTTATTTATCTCCCCTATTTAATAATGGAGCCTGGGCAGCAGCCGCGGGGAGGATCTCCTCTCCCTGGTCTCCTCCCCGCCTTGGCAGCGGCCGCCCGTGGCCCTCGGTGGTGCCGGCCGGCCGGCAGCGCGGCGGGAAGGGCGGGGGAAGGGGCACCCGGCGGGCGCTGCCGCCACCAGAGCCGCCCGCCGCCCGCAGCCCCGGCCGTGCCGTTGCCCGGGGCTTTGCCGGCTCTCCTGGCAGCCCGATGTGACAGTCCTGGCCGCGCTGCTCCTGTCCCCGCGCTGTCACATCCCCCGGCTCCTCATGTTTACTTGCTGCTGGCCCTGACAGGGAGCACGCGTCTGCGGCTCCAGCTTGAAAGATGGATGTAGCTTGCGTGGTTTATTATATATGTCGCCGGTTTAGTCCGTTTCTAGATTCCTACTGGAGAATTTAAAGAGGAACTAGCGAAGGGAAAACATAAACAAGCGAAGCGCTGAATGCTTGCAGCTGCAGGGCTCCAAGGAGACGGGTGAGCTGCACCCTGCCAGCTACCTTGCTCTAGAACTGATATCCAAGTCCAAGGACAAAGAGGCACAGTAATTTTCAGCAGTAAATGGTTTGCAGGGAGGGCAGTTTTCCTGATTGTTGGTCTGTTGTGGACTCGTGTGTTGTAGGACAGACTGTTAAAGCAGTTCACCTGTTTGATATTTAAAGCATTGATAACATTCAGAAGCTCAAAGCGATACATGGCTGCTCTGTTTCTGCTTACATCTGAGAAGCGTGTAATGATTGATAAGGGAAAACTGGGAAGAAATATTGAGCGTTAATTGAAGGAGAAACAAATTAACATGAAATGGTATTTTTATTAAATATTTTTTAAATTTTTTTTAATGATAGAGCCTCCCAGGGATGCCATGTCAGATAAGAAATGGAGCAACATTCTGTCAAGCAGAAGAACCAAACATGTGATTCAAACTCGCTTTCGTTAAAAATTTTAAACATAACTGCCTTGAAGAATTTCACTTCTAGTGAAAGTAGAGAAAGTCTTTGAAAGCAACAGTGTTTATCGTTTTAGAAGAGCTGGATCCATACGTGTAACTTGGTAGAGGTGTGAAGTTGAATATAACAGGAAGTATTTAAAATAAGCTCTTTGGTGTAAAATACATTCATCTGGTCAAGATGTATATTCCAAAGTTCATAAAGAAGAAGAAACAGATGTTTTGAATTCTGATGTTAGATTCAAACTCATATACTGCTTCAAAATCCAAGAAGTTGATCTGGATGTTTCATAATTAAAAGTTTGCTTGACATAAAAATAACAATAATTTTTTTAAAGTTATTTAAAATGTTTCTTGTTTCTTGCACAGCAAATGTAATATTTTTCTTTGATGTTATTCTATTTGTATGAGGCATTCAATACTGTTTTTCTGTAGGAGAACAGAAAGGTTGTTTTAGGCTTTCTAATATAAATGGATGTTTTGCTAAATAACTACACTGCTTACTTAACCAGTGAAGGATTGTATGTATAAAACAGGCTAGTTATCAAAACATTATTTGTTAGGCCATTCTTACTTGCAGGGAACCATGCTGGTACTCGTGGCATTTCTGTGAACACAAGCAGCGATAATGGATAAACATAAACATTAAAAAAAAAAAGCTAAATATATTTATGTCTAGTTAGATCTGCCTTCTCTAACATTGTGTCATTAGATGCTGAGAAGGTTTTATATTAGGTGATACTGTACATATTCCTCAACTATGGATTCTTCATATGTAATCAATAGCGGTTATCTGTACTTGTAGAAATAGTAATCATTCAGAATGTCGTGGTCATATTTTTGAAACACTAGTTTTAATTTCAGTTGTTCAGAATATCTAGAAAAATGCAGTGGGTGCTGCTGGTTCTGTAGGCTTCAGAAAAGAAGGCTGACTTTCGAGCTGGGAATGGCTGCAGTTTTATTTATTGCAGTTCCATTTTGGGAGTAACCAAAGGTTGGGAAGGTGAGGATAGTTTTTGTGGTTAAGCACTCACAATATAAATAACTGTCGCTAAAATATAACTTCTATTCAAGGAGGTGAAAATGCGAGAGCAGTCTCGTGTTAATGGCCTTTTTCACTCAAGAGCATGAGACAGAACTGCAGTTTTTTAGTGTTTTTTCCCTGCTGGTTGGCACAGCCAGCTGACTGCGCTGGGGATGACGTGGCCCTGTGAACGGGCATGTTGAAATTGTCTGTGTCCACCAGAGCAGGCCACGCTGAGTCTTGTTAATCTCCCTTTTTCCCTCATGCCCTGTAAAACCTGTGTCCGGTTGTGTAGTTTGGGGCTGAAAAGTACAGGATGCTATTTTAGATGTCTCTTATCTCGTTACGAAGATTGCCAAATTATAGCCATCTTATTTATAGTAGCCAGGGATGCTACTTTGCCTATTGCCGTGGAGCAGGGTTGGTTCTGAACTTGTGGTGAGAGCTCTCTGTGACCCTGTGCTCCTCCTTCTGAGGACGGCTGCTTTGAGAGGAGGTGAAATTCATGGGCAGGTCCTTATGGATGAAGTAAAAGAAGCACTTTATTCCAAACTGGGCATATGATGTTGGTTATTTTGTAAAACTAAGTTTGTGACGGCATAAACTAGTAATGTGGATCTTAAATTCATTGGTTTTTTTCTTACCCTAAGCTCCAAGAGCAGTTGCCTCCTGTACTGTCAGTCTGTCCATCCCGCTGCCTGGCTGCTCGTTCTGAGCACTGCCCAGGGTTAGGCCTTGCTGTATGCCAAGGCTCTAGAGCCTGCTTTATCTTGTTCTGCTGGCAGCCTTGACATTGACTCCTTAGAGAGCTGTCTTTGGGCCAATAAAACTTCATAAAAGGAGGAACTTTCTATTACTGTTGTATTAGCTCCAGCACAGTAGCTCCTGTGTTATGCTGTGTTGTGTGTAGAATATTTTAATAAGGATTCCCCAGGAAAGAGGTGGCTACGTGGTATTGACAGCCAATTTATTTAGATCCCCAAGGACTGTATTTTCCAGTGATTGTTCATGTGTTCTGCTTAAGCAACTTTTAGAATATAATCACAGACTGAGCATAAATTTATTAAGGCACTTGAAAATGATGAGATTATAGAACCTACAGTCAAAGTTTCTATGAATGCTACTTAGAGCAGGTCATGCTAACTCAGACCATTTTCACCTTATGTATGCTAAATATTTAGTCAGGTAGCCACTTAAACGAAAGAGGTGTCAGTGAATAATGGACCTGTCAAATTTGTGTGATAGAGAAAGGCGGAGTTTTCTCTCTGCTTAAAGCACAGTGAATTTTTGTTACGTGTTTGCTGGGATGGCGGAAGGGGAAACTGCCACAGCATCAGTGTGACCAGCGAGTGTACTGTTTGGAGAAATGAGGGCTGCCGATAGATCCATTTCATTGTGGATTGTTTTGTGCACAATGATGTCTGAGAAAAAGAGGAACAACAAAAATACTGTATTTTAAAAAAAAATGTACCTGTGATTAAAACACCAGCTAATAATGAAGCAAAACCTGCAGATGTATCAATTTCACAGGATTTGCCTCTGGAGAGGTCATGAAATAGTAGTTTTTGAAGACAGTTTTCTGTACATCTCAAAGATGCTACGAATTACAGAACAACAAGCCTGTCAAAGCAATGAAAACCCATTTTAATCCACTAAAAGGTTAGTTAGTATGCTTTCCAGCAAAGACTAATGTGATGTGATGGACAGGGGATAAATCTTGCTAATGACCTTTTGTGTCTTGATTGAATTTGAAAAATAGCTACATTTGTTTTATTTAAATCAAGGCATATATATTTGATGTCTGATCATTAACATCCTCAAGCGTACAGATGTAATAAATCTGACAAACGAATGATGGAAAACCTGTGCAAATATGCAATCATCTATTTGAGGTTGTCTTGGTCTCTACCTGGTGACAAAATCCATGGGCTCAGCCCTTGAGCCCATACCAGACTACTTTTTATTATGCCAGAATATGAAATTAACTTTTTAAATCTCAGATGCATTTTTAGGAAAAATGTTCAGGGAGCCATTTTACTGGTTTATTCTCCTCTTTCTGTATCCCACAAAGGCAGTTGCTCTGCTTTTTTTTCTCTCATATCTGAAAACCAGTGCTTGAACAACACCATAGGTAGGTGAACGTTCTTCAGTATATGTTGTTTTCTAGAAGCATAAACCCATGCCCTTCTGTTTAAGAAGCTTTGATTTTTGAGACGCATGTGATGTAAATACTTAAATCTCTCTCAGCCTTCCTTTTTTTTTTTAGCTATCAGAATGAATAGAATCCACTGTTGAGACGGTCTAGATCATACAGCGAGACTTGTTCTGTCAGCCAGTATGTGATGGCTGTAGGGCTCTGTCATATGATGAAAGCAGGTATGAATGCCATAGCTTCATACTTCCTGTTTATAGATCCGTAGAGCTGCAAGGAGCCACTCAAACTCACCGAGCAGTAATTATTTCACAACTTTGGCATTCGGTTCTGGTGCTTGTTTTGGGAGGATACCTTGGTAGTCTCTGCTGAATGTGTACTACAATTCACCAGTGGCTTGGGGAATTGTACTACAGCTTCCACGAACTGATGAAAAGAGGCTGTTCTTAGAAGAGAGGTTGTTTAGCTGGAATTTTTCATGTGCTAAGTTGCAGTGACCACTTTCTCTTCTTGTACTTCAGGTTCCAAGTTTAGAGAAGTGTACTCAGTGGTTTTCAGCCTCTTCTTATAACTGCCCAAGTTATTTCCTATTGGAAATGAGGAACATTTGTATAGTGAACTTGTCAACTAACAGTAAGTTTCCTTTCCTGAGATGCCTTTTGTGGTCTTTCGAAGTTCCTTACAAAATACCAGTTGAAAAACGTACAAATTAGAGGAAAACGTTGCCTTCTGCTTAGTGCTGTGGTTCTGAGGGAGCTAATTGCATACCTTTTAGTAGATTTTTACTAATTCTTAGATGGTTCCCAAGACCAAGCATGGCAGTAACTTGGTAAGTAGGTGTTCAGATGTTGGACGTGTTGGTTGTGCTCATGGATGTAAGTGTTAAAAGAGGATTTAAGAATGCAGGCATTTCAGAAACAAGAAACAGTTGAACATATTAAAGCAAAAAGCCCTCAAAACCTTGAAATATGACTCAATAAATGTTGGGGGGCCTTCTGGTTTCTCACTTCAGCAGGTGAATTGTGTCTCTAAATAACAGTACTCTCATAATATTAGGTGCATTTTTATCCTGTCGTTGTGTTCCTAGAGACTTAAATCAAAGTGGTCAGGAAAGCTGCCAAATGAGCGTAAATAGATAATATCATTCCAGCCTTGTTATATTTCATTACATTTTTCCCCGCCCAACTCTCCAGCCTGTCCAGATCTCTGATGGCAGCACAGCTTCCAGTGTCAGCCACTCCTCCCAGCTTGGTGTCATCAGCAAACTTGCTGATAGTACACTCTATTCCCTTGTCCAAATCGTTGATGAATATATTGAATAATACAGGCCCCAGCACTGCCCCCTGAGGCACTGCACTAGATCCAGGCCTCAACTGGGCTGTGCCCCATTGACCACGACTCTCTGGCTTCTTCCTTTCAGCCAATTCAGTCCACCTCACCACCCGCTCATCCAGACCGCACTCCCTCAGTTTAGCTGTGAGGATGCTGTGGGAGACTGTGTCAAACGCCTTACTCCAGTGAACATGGCTTGTTCTTGTATTTTAATCAATAAAATCAGTTATTTTCATGGTCAATTCTTTCTAATCAGGTTCTAGTTTTCACTCTGGTAACAGCAGGCCTTTCTTTTTGTGTGTGTGTGTTTAATATACATGCCCAGAGACAGTTGTTGAACTTTCATCCTTAGAGGTTTCCAAGACCTGCCTGGACAAAGGCCCCCGCGGGCTGGTTTGAGTGCCGTGTTGACCCAGTTCCAAGCACAAGGCTGAACTAGGTGACCTCCTGAGATACTTTCCAACCTGATAGTTCCCGTGAAATATTTCTGTTTGTCTTGAATTTTGTAAAGCCTTGTTTTTGTGAAATATAATGTCAGAGTTCTAAATCTACCTGACAGTGTCCTACAGAGAAATTAAAATAAGACAAAAATAGAAACTAGGAAGCTTTTCAAAAGGATATGAAGCATCTCTAATGAAATATGAAAGAAAAGAAAAAAAGAAGGGGCTCCTTGAGTCCTGTTGTACTTGACCTGTGACAGTATCAGGCTTTCTGGCTGCTGGCACTATGGGAGAAATGAGTAAAATAACTCTTACCCCCTTCCTTCTGCTCAAAGGGAAGCCAGCCTCCTGTCTCATTGCATAAAATAAGTACGGTATTCATCTCTTTAGTACTCAAAAAAATGAAATCACATTCAAAAAACTGGGCCTGCGAAGGGATGACAAGATTTGTGAGACTGAACAAGAGCATTAGCAAGTAATGTGATTAGGTGAGGCGTGATATGTCTATTTAATTGTATAAATTAAGATTATTGCATAACTGCTGCTTTGTGATAGGACTGATTATGATTTTTCTGTGTTTGAAAAAAACTGGTGCTACTAATGTCTGCCAGTTTTAACATGACAGACTATCTTCTGAAAATTGAGTGTATTTGTGGTCAGATTGTGAATACATACAGTAGTCCTAAACAATTCAGTACGTGTAGAGTGCCAGGTAGGTCTAATGAGTTGTGTGTCCTGGAGCTCTTATCCCTGGCATCTGTATGGCTTAGCTACTTATTATTTTTACAATAATCCCGACCTCTTTTGGTCCAAGAAGAAATTCCAAATACAAATATTGTTCATAATAGAACTCATGATGTCCTAGTGTAAGTTACTGTACAGGAAAGTTCTGGAGGTTAATTTTAAATAAGACTTTCCATTTTAAAAGCGAGTTATTTCTTAATTTGTTCTATTGCTTGGAGTGATTGCTTTTTCTTTAAGTTATACTTAGTCTGAATGACTGTGAATGCCCATGTGATATTTGCTGTATTGAAGAACTACAAAAAGCAACTTTAACATTTAATTTTCCTATGAAAAGGTCATTTACATAATGACGCAATGAAGCCTTTGGGCAAAGATGAATGTAGAAGAAAAATCCATTAAGGTAGATTTTGCTTAAGAGTTTGAAAGGGCCTAATTCACAAAACTTTGAATACTATATTATTTCTAGCGCTTACTAGAATAAAAAGTACCCTGCTAGCCTAAAGAGTGGCAAAATCCTAATGCATATTCTCTTTAATGATTTCTTCAGGGACATTTTACTTCTGTTAGTGATGACTGTGTCTATATAGCCTTGGTGTTTTCAGTTTAGCTGTGTGATAATGCTTAGCATTTCTTTTTTACATAATGAATTTGAACACCTATGAGAAGTGTGTTTGTGGGGTTTTTTTGGTGAGCTTGTGTTTACAGCTGAGCGGGGTTGACATCCTTCTTATAAGTGGGATCATGTTTGGAATGAGCGCATCTCTTTTAACTGCTGTTTTATTAAGCTGGTGTAAAAGCACTTCTGGACTTCTGATTCTTAATCAGTATAAGCTGGGTTCAGGTCTTGGTTTGAAACAAAATGTGTCTGTGTCTTGTTTTTGTAGTGGTTCACCCAATCTCTTTAAAAACTGATGCGAGTTATAATCAATCACAGCATTTTTTTCTGTGGGGACCGTTAAGTCATTCATTATAATGACAATGAAAAAAAAGTCCTTCATTATCTTAGTGTAATACTGACATGTGGCTGAGTTCTAGGAGATAGAGATGTGTGTTTCTTGGCTAAATAATCTAATAGTTTAAAAAAATTACTTTAAAAAATACGCTAACGTTTGCAACAAGGCCTTTATTTGGTTTTGAGGCAAAATAGGAAATGCCTGAGAGAGGCTTGGATGAATGATAAAGCTGTTTGTAATGACCAGGGTTTCTTTCCCATTATCTACATGAAATGGCGAAAGCACTGAAATAGTTACTTGAATCATTCCGTGTGCTGAAGTGATTAGCTGTCACAGGTAGGGTGACCTGGCGTATCAAGTGACATGCCGTGATCTCTCGGGTGTTTAAATCCTCCTCTCCCTTCTCCTTTTAGCCCATCACAACACATAACAGCCTCTCCTCTACTCTTGCATGGAGATGTGCTGCTGGGGCTGACAACGTTGTGCTTACCACAGGGTGTACTGGGAGCAAAACCAGGACCCCTTTTCTGGAGCAGTATTCATAAGATGCACAGGTGGATGAGTTTACCATTGTGCTAATGTGGAATGCACCGCAAACCGTCCCGAGATTCTGCGACAAGGATGCTGCTCGAACTCACTGGACTATCCTTTGAAGCTCTTTTGCTTAGTTTGAAGTCTCAATTGGACCCAGAAGTTACGAGAGGCAATGTCAGCAGGCCAAAACAAGAGATAATTGCATTCTGCATAAAAATGTATTCTTCATCCTTTAAAACTAAAACCCATTACAAGCCCTTTTGAATTTTTCCTCATTAGCTGTGTTTTTTATTCACATTGTGTCTATCTTTTTGTTGGCTGATCTTTCAGTTGTCACCTACTCGTACAATTTAATTCCATGTAAAGTATTTAATATAGAATGTATACTTACATTCCTTTTGTGTTTTGAATTGATATTCCTTATCTTAATTTGTAGTGATAATGGAAATGCTCAGGTTTTGTCCTCTGGCAGACTGCTTTGGCAGCGAGTCATGAACTGAAATACTTTAACAGGTATATGCTACTGTCTCAGTGGAACTCCACAAATGATCATAAGTCTCATTAAGTTGGATTTTTTGACAGCTGTTTGAAATGATCAATTTTACGCATTAGTTTGGAATGTTGTTCTTTTAAAATTCTGAAACCCTGAAGGAAAAAATTGTGGAAGAAACTCAGAAGCCAGAGCAGAACAGGAAGTACCCAATTTAATAAGTCTGGGATGTGGAGAAAAAGAACTGAAAGTATCGGGATAGTAATTATGAGAACTTCAGTTTTGCAGATTAGATTTGTTCTAAAAATGAACTTGAATATGGCATCATGAGTCTATTCTGGGCTGAAGAAGCACTTCCTTTCAATCCATGTTTCTGACTGGTAGGTGTTACCAGAAACTACATCTTATTCTGCACTGGAAATTTCCTAGTCTTTTCTAGATGGCTTTTACCACGTTTTCCCAGCAATGTGTTGCAGTTAAACCCTAGATTTTAGTTTATAAATTGGAAAAGTGGATTTGCACTCCCCATTGCTGAGGCAGTATTACCTTTAGAAAAGTCAGCAGCAGCACTTGGCACAGTCAGAAGAGCATGCACTGTATTCTGGGGAGGGTGGTTACCGAGGTTCTTATCAGTGGAAAACTCATATAAGAACTTTTTGGTCTCTATTTTCCAATCTTGGACCTAACCACATGATTTTTCTTTTCCTAGACTGTATTTTTTAAATTAAAGAACAATGCATAGTATAGCTGCAAGATGGCTTATGCTCTGTGTTTAAAACCATGTAAACCGTGCACCTCTGCTCTGACCCATGAGTGTCTTCTCCTGGGTCCCCAAGAACCGATTCGGAGCATCCAGTGCAGGAACAGCACCTTCTATTGGAAGAAGCTGTAAATGGTCTGACAGGGGCCTGTGGCCACAAAGGTGACACCCTGTGATTAACGAGAGCTAGAAATGGCTTTATTGAGTCACTGGGGATGAGTTTACCAGTTCTTGAATGGATAGCAGTAGTTACTTCTGTCTCTAATATTGCAGTTTATTGCACTTAAATTCATGGCCGTATGTATGATAAATGTTACTTTAATTCTTAGGTTCCTGAATTTTCAGTTTCTTCCAGGTTTCTTTGGTAGCTCATAGGTTTGGACTGGGAAGCGTATAAAACCAAGCTCCTTCTATTCCTGAGGATGGAAGATACAGCCAATAACACTGAAGTGCTCAGATGGTGGGAGGATTATTTCCCTGTTGGGGCTGTTATGTAGCAATTCCTGTCCACACTGGGCTTGTGGGAAGGGTTGTCACAGAACCTGTGTTGATGGGCTTTGCTTGGAGCAAACATAATGCAAATAGCGATGTGACAGTGTGCGCCCCGGTGGAGAGACTTTACAGATGGATGAAACAGGCTAATAATGCTTAATGGCATTCTTTTTGAGAGTGGTAACTGTGAGAAGTAAGCTCTTTGAAGATTAAAAGCATCACATAAATGGTAAGTATTCATGTTACAGAAAATTGGCAAATCCTATTGTAATAACTAAATCTTCTTCCGCTCTGCACACACAAGATGTTAAACCTTTGATATGTATTATGGTTAGGTCTAATAGAACCAAGAACAGCTTTATCCCCAGGATGAGCCACTGCTACCAAAAAAACCCCACAAAGAGTAGGTAGGGGGGAAAAATGGATGGAATAATTTGATTTTTAATTTTTTTTTAAACCAGAACTGTGTTGCTGTTATCCTCACATTCCTTTTATTGGTAAATGTCATGTTAACACTGTTAAGTCCTTAGCGAGATGCACTGTGTCATTTGAATGGTGCCATTTTTGAGACTATGTTTATGAAAGGTTCCTTAAGAACAGATTAATTTTTCCATTAGGGGAGGGAGAATTTTTTTATTGTCTTTTAGTGGATTCCTTTTGGCAGGGCTGGCTGGCCGTGGAGCTTGTCTTCTTAGCCATAGCTGGTTCATTTATCTCATTTTGCAGTTTATTCTTCCTATTTGGGGTTGTGCCCAAACGTGCTTTACATTCACTTGCACGTTTTACCTCTTTGAAACTTTTTAGCCTTGCTTTGGTTCTTGACAACTTCATAGCTGCAGCCATTAAGTCACAATAAAGACTAATGGAAAAAGTAATAAAATCTCCATGTATAACTAGGATGAAGGTTCCTGGGGGAAATATTGAGCAAGTGATTACAGGCAAGATAATTGTCTGGTTAGAAAATTATATGCCCTGTGAGTTTGATATTGAACCTGTAAAATTATCACTTAAATATCAAAATATTAGAATTATTAAAACCCAAGCTGGAAGTCAGGAAGAGCCTGAGGAAGGTGAGTTTTGCTTGCTTTCTGCAGGATGATCGAGTTGTCTGTTTTATTCAAATTCAGGCTTGGTTATTTTTAGTAGAGAGTAAATGCAGTGTTATGCTGATGGTTGCAAGTTATTGCTTACTTGGTATACTTGAGATCTGCAGGGCTGCGTTGGCTTTGTTTTAATTATTTTTTTGAAGTGACATTGGGAATTCAGGTTTTTGTACCTGGATTTGTAGAGTACTGCGGGCATTTTGATGCCCATAGTTCAGGGAAACAGTATCAGCCCCTACTAGATACATTGTAAAATGCTTCAGTCAGATGAGATCAAAGTTTCTTGACCCTTCACCTTAACTGAACTTTTTATCTTCTGTTTTTTTCTTCCTGTTTACGCAGTAATTAGTTTCCTGTTTTGATTTTCACCATTGTCGATACATTGTGGTCTTCTGTCTTGATTTGGCGCTGTTTTTTTTTCTCCTGGTCACCCGTAAACTAGAAGAAATAATTTCTGTTGATATAGCCAAATGAAATGTTTTAGGCTTTGGAGACCTAAAGATTTTATCAGGTTTTTGGTGCTGTTACTGCTGCTCATACTAATGGAAGTGGTGATTTGCACGTTGCTTTTGTGATTCTGCTGTGAACAGAGGTTACCAAATCACTGATGTTTTTTCAACAGGCTTTGCTTTAATTAGATGAAAGAAAACAAATACACGTGCTGTTTGTGTCAAGTTAGTTACAGATGAGTTAATTGGCTCCCAGTTTGTAGCAGCCGTGGCAGATTAACTCCTCCTACCCTCAGTGAAACTATTGGGATTCTGTCCTTGGCACTGATTAAAGCAGCTCCTCAGTAGTAGTTTATTGCACTTTTACAGAGTATCTTAGATCGTTTATCAGACATCTGCCTGATGCAGAGTAGAATTTACATTCATTTTAGTGTTGAGACATTTAAGACGTGAAGATTTAAGTGTCTCTTGCCTGAATGTCTTGGGCAGTATTAAATTTCAAATGCTATACCTTTATTCTTTGCTACAGCAGATAAGTGTGTGCTTTTGAAAGCTGCGTTTTGCATGATTGTGCTTGAGTTTTGAAGCGCAGGGGAAGAAGCATTGGAAAGGAAGGTATTTTTTGTGGCTGGTCCAACTTTCCTAATAAATATTAAACAGGAATTTAAAGTGTGTTTATTGTGCTCACTCTCATTGCACATGTCACAGGCAAGGTACATAGTAATTATGTCGTATAAGCTGTAATAAATCCATTAAGCCTGGCTGACCACTTCTTTTAACCTTCAGAAGGAATGGTTTTTTCTTGCAATGCGTAACGTTGACACGTGAGCAGTTCCATCTTATGTAGCTGTGCTTGCTTGTGAATTTTGGTGCACCTGTAAATCTTTGAACTTCCTCGCAAGGTGGCTGGAGTGCAGCCACACGCTGGGAGATGGGGAGATAAGCTACTGGGTTGGTTCTTGCTTTAGGTGCACGGTGGTGGCTGGTGCCAAGCAGAGCCTGTGGTGCGTGGCAGTTCTGTTCTTGACTGCAGGAGTGTTCCTAGTGTTGCGTCTTTTGAAAAAATAAAGGTAGATTTTAACTACTTTCTTACAGCCTTTCTTGTCTGCAAAACTGGCCAGAGCTCTGCTGTAAGGATGATTTCCGCCAGCATAGTTTAGTTACACAGAACTTAAGGTACATCTAAGGATGTACTTCACTGTTACACAATGGGTAAGCAAAAAGAACAATATCTGCTGCCTCAAGAGAAATTGTGCTGCATACATTATTTATGTATACTGTTTGGACTACAGTTTTTATACAAAACAGACTTTAGATTTGAGTGTGGTTGATTGAGCTTCAGGTAGAGTTTTGTTCTAAGAGGAAAACTCCAGGATGACTTGGTGATAAATACGTGGAGTGAAAGCGGTGGAAAGGGGCTGGTTTCCAGCACAGGATTGTTTGGAAGGCATTACACAAATCATTACCTGGACAGATGTGAGGTGAAAAAAAATATAAGGAGTCATAAATCCATATAAACAACATTAAGTTTAAGTAACACTGTTAAACTAAAAATATCCTCGGCAGTTGAATGAGCTGAAGGTTTGTTACAATTACTGTAAGTTGTGGTGACATTTTTAGCTGAGGTTGCATGGTTTCATTTAAACTTTATTAAACAAACTGGAGCTCAAATATTCCCTGGAGAGCTGGAAGCAGCACTAATCTTCTGTTAAACTGTCGTTAACTCCACTGGAAACCATCCAGCCAAGGTAACGTAGAGGAGGTTTGTATTAGTGAAAGTTGCCTAGGAAGAATGACATAGTCTGTGATTTTTTAATGAATGAATGAATTGAAACGTAGAAGGTTTAGAGACAGTACTGGATTAAACTCAAAGTGTTCGGTTTTCTTTTGGCTGACAAAAAGCTTGACAAGCTTTTGGCCATGCCATTGTTGTTTCTGTCTGGCTTGTTATATCAAGGAAAGGAAAATGCTTTACTGTAAATGCAGTGAAGTAGGTACCATGTACGGCAGCATTTCTTCTGGCCTCGAGATGGTCAGTCGCTCTTTCTACACCACACGGTAACTTGCATTGGTCCAGGTCACGGTGTGTTCTCTGATTTCTGACAAAGGACTTGGTTTGTTCAGTGAGACGCTTCGCTTCTACACTTTGTTAGAAAGTTGCTGTGTGCTTGTAAAACCCAAACGCAGGGGCTGCTTTTCAGGAAGCTCTTGTGCAAGTATGAACGGGACGTCATCGAACTTCTCACACTTACAGATTGTGAACAAGTTTGAACAGGTTTTAGCTGACAATCAGATTCTGACTGTGCAAGAAGGTCTTAGGTGAAGAATTACATTTATTCCAAAGTTTAACGGTATTATTTCCATTAAATTCATGCTTCATTGTACTGTCTTATCAGCGTGTAAGTGGTGGTATTTTTTTTATATGGAACAATAGACTGGTTGCTAGATGAACCTACCTGAAGCATGCTGCTGGAGCTGCTCTTGATAATATTCACCACTGTTGGCTACAGATTGTTTCTCTGGCTTATATGCAATATAAAATTGATCATAAAGCAAGCTTATTTGCCTTTTGTGTGACGATAATGGTGCTTAATTTAGAACAAATTATAATACGCTATTGTAGTCAGAGAAAACTTAGGCAGTGAACTGTTGTAATAATTGATGTTAACTTTAGGTCTACCTCACGTCTCTTGTTTTGGGAAGATTAGGTTATTAGATCTCATTTGCTATTAGTCAGGTTTTCCCGCTATGGAGGTGAAATCATGCATTTAATTTCTCTCTATCTTATCATTGTAAAGGTAAAATATAAGGTGTATAGGATTTGGAGGGTCCTTAAGCCATTACATTTCTGCGACCTTTTTGCTGACCAACTATGTTTTTCCTCTCTACTTTCTCAACACAGTTACAGACATAGAGCTAAAGCGACTGAAAGATGCTTTCAAGAGAACCTGTGGACTCTCGTATTATATGACTCAACAGTGCTTCATCAGGGAAGTTCTTGGCGATGGAGTTCCTCCAAAAGTTGCTGAGGTAACCCAGGAACTTGCTGTTTTTCTGGGCAGGCATACGCAGTTGATAACATACATCTGTAGATGTGCGCACCCAAATATGCCTGCACAGATCTACGAGGTAGTTTAATTTCTTTCTCTTTTTCATACAATACCACAATGTACGTTGAAGCCGTTACCCCTTGTCCTACCATTGATTGTCACCGAGAAGAGCCTGGCTCCATCCTCCTGACACTCACCCTTTAGATATCTGTAAACATTAATGAGGTCACCCCTCAGTCTCCTCTTGTCCAGCTCCAGAGCCCCAGCTCCCTCAGCCTTTCCTCACCCGGGAGATGCTCCACTCCCTTCAGCATCTTTGTTGCCCTGCGCTGGACTCTCTCCAGCAGTTCCCTGTCCTGCTGGAACTGAGGGGCCACAACTGGACACAAGATTCCAGGTGTGGTCTCCCCAGGGCAAAGCAGAGGGGCAGGAGAACCTCTCTGACCTACTGACCACCCCCTTCTAATCCACCCCAGGTACCATTGGCCCTCCTGCACCTCTTCTAGTTGGCTCCTCCGCCCTTTGCATCAGAAAGTTATCTAAAAAAAATCCATCCTGCACACATGCATGTTTAAAAAGTTATTTTCTTTCATAATGTGGCCCCTGTCTTGAGAGAGAAATTAAAATATTGTTAGCAGAGAAGAAAAAGATTAGCCAGACCTTCCCAATGATATCGTGCTCCATGTCAGTTCTAATCACAGCTTCTATTTCTGGGATCTTCTGTGTTATTGACCTCGCAAGCAGCGTACATGTCTGTGTCTTCCAGTTTTGTTTAGATAATGTGAGTAGGGAAGTGTGCGTTGCAAAAGGTTTAACACTGTGGTAGATTTACTTTTTTTTCTAAGCTTAACATCATAGAAAAAAAGAACAAAGAAAAGATTATTACTTGCTTCTGTAATATAGTTAACAGTTCAGTTTTTATGTGAGTATTCAAGTGCTTAACAGGAAAAATTGCAATGTATTCTCTCAGTATAAGTTGTTGCTTTTAGTTCTGACAACTCTGTTCTCCGTGTTGACTTGTCTGTTCTATTCTTCTAGGTTATCTACTGTTCATTTGGAGGAATATCCAAAGGGCTGCACTTCAATAACTTGATAGTCGGATTAGTTCTGCTTACAAGAGGCAAAGAGGAAGAGAAAGCAAAATGTAAGTAACGGAACTTAGAACATTAACAAAACAGAGGATAATGAGTGTAAAATACACTTACATAGACCAAACATAAACTGTGTTAGATACTAAGTCCCTGTTTTTATACGTAACCAGGGCATACGGTTGTCAGTATAGTAGGGTTTTTAGAAATGTTTAGCTGTATATTTTGAAATTCAGTGCATTTTAGTTTTCTATACTCAACCAAAATGAAATATTTGATAAGTCGTGAATGTAAATGTTAGGATCCTACAGAAAGACTGTTATTCACTGCGTGTGGGCAGAGGAAGGAGGATGGCATTGATATTTTTCAAAACAAGTGAAAGCATCTGCCTACTGACTTCTGTTGTTTTGTCTTCATTGTTAATCTGACTTGATAATATTGATTTTCCTTTTGATTAGTGGACAATGGTAAATTAAAAAGGAGACACTTCTTGACCTTAACCTTGTTGAGCTGCAGTGAAATGAAGTCAATCTAAGTTTCTAGTGCTTTAGTTGCACAGCTTTTGGCATTCTCAGCCAGCTGTAAGCCTAATATTTGAAGAATGTAACTACCGTAGTTGCTTAAACATATTCTCTACTTCTTCAGACATCTTCAGTCTCTTTTCTAATGAATCTGGGAGTTATGTTGTCCGTGAAGAGATGGAGAAGATGCTGCATGTGGTTGACGGGAAGGTCCCAGAGTCACTCAAGAAATGTTTCTCTGAGGTATTTCCTACAGCTCTTATCCTATTGCTTTTACAAAAAAGTGAAAAATTACATTGGGTAGTTTGTTTTTCTCTGAGACGCGTTTGCTTGTGCATGTCTGGGAACAAATTGACCTTGTTTAAATTGGGCAAAAGCTCGTCATTTTTTATGTTGTAATATTACAAGTAATTTGTATTGATGCAAATAGCAGCTTGGTATATAAGTGTGGGCATTCTCCATGCTGCTTTACCTTCTGTGCTAGTTTGATGGATACCGTTCCCCAAGGATAATCATGTTGTCAAGTGAATTTAAATACTAATACTGTTAGTGGAGTTTTATTAATTAGCGCAGACATTTTATTGCAATTGGGGAAGAAATCTAGAACATAGATCTGAGAGGGGAAAGAAAACCTGCATCCCAGATTTAGAAATGCCTGCCAGCACTGGTTGCTTAAAAAATACTAGTTTTATAGCATTACTTTTGTCTCCCTGTGCCTGCCAGGACCTACAACATTTATTTATACTTTAGGCTGTTTGAGAGGTGTAATCTTTATGAAGCTTGCTGAAGTCGTTCTCTAAACCAGGCTGTCGTTACTTATTCACAGCTATTTGTTTGACACTGGGGATCCTGAAGAACTGTCACGTTTTTGTGCTTTGCTTGCTTCATTCGGTATCAGAGGACTACAAATCAGCAAAATCTAGTCATTGTTATACATTCCACTGAAACACTGATCGTTTAGAAGCTTCATTTGTGGATATTAGATTACTTATTACCTTAAATTTTATTGTATTCTATTGAAGATGACTTTGGTTATGGGCACTGGCTGAGGCAGACGCCTCTAATCTGGCAGGAGCATCATCTTGGCTCTGTGGGCAGTGATTACATTCTTCATTCTTGGCTGGAACCATAAATCATATGTATACTGCAGGCCGGTTTCTGGAGCTGACCCACTTCAGTATTTCCTATTTATAATTTCCCGTCAATATGGCGAGATGAATTATACCCTAAGAGTTAATTGCACGCTGTCCAAGAAATCCAGAAATACTTTATGAAGACTTGCAGGAAGAGAAGTATCAATCTGGCCTCATACCATTTTCCTGCTCAAGAAAATGCTGTATATTGATTTTTCTTTTAAAATGAAAATAGTGTAATAACCCACTTAGCAAAATTTACTGGGCTGTTAATCATAGCCGGTCATGGCTGCAGAGTGAGAAAGTTTAATGTTTCTGCTGCCGTACGGCGGATGAGTTTGTGCTCTCTAGAGTCATGTTTACAGGTACTTCTCCAGCAGTTCCCTGTTTAACCACGCAGGTCTCCTGGCTCCCTTCCTTGACTTCCTGTGTGTCGGGATGCTCTCATCTTGTGCCCGGTAGAAACAGTCCCTGAACACTAACCAACTCTCTTGGGCCCCTTTACCTTCCTGCAGCCTTGCCCATGGCATTTCCCCCAGCAATTGCCTGAAAAGGCCAAAGGCCAAGGAAGTTAAAATCCCCCACCACAACCAGGGCCTGTAACTGTGAGGCTGCTCTCAGCTCTCTGTAGAGGCCTCATCAACTTCCTCACCCTGATCTGGTGGCCTAGAATAGACACCCACAATAGTATCACCCTTGCCATGCTGCCCCTTAACTTTCACCCATAGACTCAACTCGCTCCTCATCTATGCCTGGACAATACTCAATACATTGTAGTTGCTCTCTCACGTAAAGAGCAACTCCACCAGCACGCCTGGCTGGCCTGTCTTTCCTGACAAGGACACAGCCATCCATGCCCACATTCCAGTCGTGTGTGCTGTCCCACCATGTCTCCGTAATTGCCACCAGGTCATAATCTCCTGCCCTAACACAGGTTTCTAACTCCTCCTACTTATTCCCCATGCTGCACACATTGGTGTGCAGGCATTTCAGAGAGCGAGCTCAGCACTCCGATTTCACCCCAGAGGCATGGGGGTCCTCCCACCCCTCACGAACTCTAGAGTGATGCCTCACTGATGCAAGCCCAGCTACAACCTCATCCCCCTTTGAGTGTAGTAAAAGCTCTCCAAATGAGCCCTGCTAATTCCTGGCCCAGCATCCTTTTGCCCCTGCAAGACAAACCTTTCCCACGTATCGCTGTTTGGACTGGTGTCTTGCAAAACCAGCCGTTATCAAAGAACCCAAAGCCCTGCCGGTAGCACCAGTCCTGGAGCCAATTGTTTACAGACTGAGATTTTCTATTCCATCCCATATCATCACCCAAAACTGGAAGGAGGGAAGAGAAAATCACTTGAGCCCCAGACTCTTTTACCATCTGTCCCAAGGCCTTGAAATCTTTCTTCATTCCCCTCGGACTGCGGGATGCAGCTTCCTCCCCATCTGTCTGGAAGATCAGCAGTGGGTAGGAGTCAGTTGGGCGCACCAGGTTGGGGAGCATCCTGGTGAGGTCCCTGATCCAGGGACATCCAGGGCTCCAGGTAGACTGTACACTTCCCTACAATGAGGGTCAGCTCTGCAGATCGGGCCCTCCGTCCCTCTCAGAAGGGAATTGCCTACTACAATTACCCTTCTTTCTTTCTTATTTGAGGTGGTCTTGAGGCATGGGGTCAACTGCCTCGTTCTATGTGACCTCGAAAGTGGGCCTTGCACCACATCCTCACCTACCTCCTCTTCAAGAATGTCAATGATTTTATAGCACCTGTCATTTGGCACATAAGAGCTTTTATCTATCATAATAAATTTAAGTTCATAAAATAACCACTGTTATTTTGAGTTGTAAGCAACCATTTTTCTTCTGATGCCCTTAACCTGAGATTCAGAGTAAATGACTTTCCGAAGGCCACATTGAGTAGGTGGCTGAAATGCAGAGAGAGCTGAGGAGTCTGATTTCCCTCTCAGTGCTGTATTGCAGAAAGAAATGGAAAACCAGGCATGGCTCCCAAGAAAAAAAAGTTATTTTAGTACTTATTTTTATAGATCGTCCCAATTCTTGTTCATGCAGCTGGATGGTTCCTGTTTACTGGTACTGAGAAAGCAGAGAAAAACAGTTCATATTTTCTTTTTTGTTCTTATAGGGTGAAAAGGTAAACTATGAGAAGTTCAGGGTTTGGCTGTTGCACAACAAAGATGCTTTCACGTTTTCCCGCTGGCTGCTGTCTGGAGGTGTGTATGTGACACTGACCGACGACAGCGATACCCCCACCTTCTACCAAACCCTGGCTGGAGTCACACACTGTGAGTAAAGCTGTAAAATGAAAAGTAACTTGTGAAACTTGCTGGTGCAATGATGAGTTTCTCGACTGGGTCGCAGCGTCGCCCACTCCCGACTCAACCTTTAGACCCTCCTGCCAAGCCGTGCCTCCTCTCACACTGTGCTTCCCATCAAACGTCTTGAATAATATGTCAGAGACGTGAAAAATAGCGGTGATAAAAATAGTGAAAGTTATTAACATTGATTTAGAAACAGACAGCGAACGTTTTATTGCAAAGCATCAGTGACTCCATTTAAATTTGCTTAATGAACCAAGGTAGCAGGGAAAAAGGGAACTCTGATTTTTCATTTGTAAATAAGATTTTTTTTAAGTGCAGATGGCTTTAATTATATTTCTCAAAACATAATTAGAAATGAAATTTTGAAGTTCCAGAAAGTCGCACACACTTGCTGCTTTTAATCAAATTTTGTTCCATTTCACTTAAATCATAAATATGAATCATTTCATCTGAATGCTACCAAAATAACTTAAGTTCCCCTTGGACCTTTGTTCCTAAAAACCAGTTTCAGGAATATGGGTCTGTCCTACACCTGAGTACTGACCAACTAGCAGTAGTTGTGATTTTCTCAGATATTGAACAGCACTGTAGTGGAGCATGTAAATTATCCTAAATACTCCCCCAAATCATTATACATCCTTAATAATTATGAATTAAACATTTAATCTTCTCTGGTACTCTAAGTCCAAGCGGGCTTATCTACTCAGGTTTTCAGTCCTTTTCTGTGGGGAGAATAGTCCCATTTGTCAGAGGAGTTCCTGGTTTCAAACTGACAGACCACGTAATTTGTGCTGCTTTGTTATCTGGTTCCTTGTTAAATAGCATCCTAATTCTGCTTTGAATTGAAGAGGCTCTCTTCTGTTGCCTGAAAAAAGCATCAAAATGCTCTTTTTTCTGACAGCTCTTATGTACTGAGGTGCAGTAAGACAGTATGTAATCAGTATGATGATTACATTTTAGAACACACAGTTACTGCTAATTTAACATAATCAATGAGAGAAGCCCTGGACAACCAGACAACATGGTTGGAGTGGAAGAGTTTTTGAAACATGATACAGCTCAAACTCAGTGGTGTGGAAATAACCTGTCAGAGATGGATTTATAAACCTGTAGGGCTTTATGGTCAGATGAAGATGTGAGTATGTAAGAGGAAAGTGAAATGAAGAGATCCCATAACTTCACTCACAGTAGAAGGCTGTCTGGATGTTAAACGCACGTTCTGTACCTTCCCACTTCAGCTGTGGTACCGCTCTTGACACATCACCTCTTAGCGATGTATGGAAGGCCGCTAGAAGACACTTCTGAAGATTTTGGATTTATTAAAAGTGCCTTTAGGACCACATTTCATTCTATGCTCTTTTTTTTTCCCAAATGCCTGAACACTTGTGCTTTGAGAGCAACCATGGTGTCTAATAACTCTTCTGTATGGGTTCCCATCTTAAGGCACTGATAATCTATATTCTGCTCGGTAAACACCTGGGTAATTGTGTCTGACACACACAAAGGTCTTGGTTGAAGTTACAATATTCCCTTCTCTGTGTGTCTGCTTTTTAATTAGGGAAAAAAAGAAAAATATGAAAGATTACAGCAGACTAGGCCAATAAGAAGCAGCCTCAGTGTCACTTAATCTGCATCTTGCCACTTCGTTATCCTCTTAGCTCCCAGGCTATTTTATGTCTTGCAACGCAGCCTCTGTGCCCACGTCCCAGAGTCTTCTGTGTGTTGATTCGAAAACATCCAAAAAGCGTATTTAGTCAGAAATGCCGTTTGTTGTTCGGTGGTTGGGTCTCTGGTTGTGACTCAGCCGCGATGAAGAGCTCGGTGTGCCGCTGGGGACGGGGCTTGCGTGCAGGATGTCATGGTAAACAGCAAAACAAGCCGAGGTCCAGGTAAAATGTTTGGAATATGGTATGCTTCTACTGCTGCGAACCAGACAGGATTGTACCAATAGGTGGGTAAAAATTACATCTCTAAAATATATTGAAATACATAGTTAATTCTGGTGTTGTAAAGGATTTAGTAGATAGTGCCTGAAATGAAAACACTGGGTTTTTTTTTTTCTAAGACAGAAGAAAATTCATGGCTTGCTCCCTATGTAATATTTAAGAAGGGTGTGCATTTCATGAAAATAGCATTAAAATGAAGGATGCTTTTTTTGTAGTGTTTATCGCTGCCATGCAGCCTGATGGTCAATCACAGTATGGCAGATGGTTTAAAATTAACTCATTTACAGTAGATTTACGGTTTCTCAGTTGCGTATTTTTGCTGAACGTGTTTGTTTACCTGTTCTTCCTTCACTAGATGAAGACTGTGGCTTAGGTGTGCTTGACATTATCAGTCTAATTCTCAGAGGACTGAACTATGAAACATGACTCGTAATTATTCGTACCTGAAAGGTTTTCATATTTCATATTTTCATATTTCATAAAATATTTCATATTTTCATATTTCATAAAAATTTCATATTTTCATATTTCATAAAATATTTCATATTTTAATGGACAAGTGATGAGGGAGACATAAAATAGCAGATAGTAGTAAACTGGTAGTATATGCTTAAATTTCACAGGTGCGTAATATCTCCATGTGACCTTGAATAATTGTTTCATATATTTAGTTGACAAAATGAACATGTACTTGGCCTAGAAAGCTGGTCTGTTTTGATGGTTTGGACTCTATTGTATACAGTCATCTGAAGTTATTTGAAATTTGAACTACAGAATGAAAGCCCAGTTCTCAGTTTCTGTTGTGATCTGAACAGGCATTAGGAGTAAAGTTTTAAGGTAAAATACTTTGTCCATATAAAACCTCTTTAGAAGAAGGTGGCGTTTTCATAAATGTTAGTATATTTGGATAATAAGTACAGTCTGCTTTTATCACACTTGATTTAAACTTCATCAACTAATATTATTATGTGTATATATCATAAATTGCAAGTTTCCTTTTAGTTTACATTTACTGAGGAATAGATGGTGCGCTGCATATACCGAGGTTGATTTATGAGATTCACAGAATGTTAGGGATTGGAAGGGACCTCGATGGGATTGGATGACCTCATGGTCATCCTGCTGTCCCCAGGACCCCAGGTCCCTTTCCCCTACGCTGCTCTCTAATAGGTCATTCCCCAACTTACACTAGAACCTGGGGTTGTTCCTGCCCAGATGTAAGACTCTACACTTGCCCTTGTTCTGTTTCATTAATACGTGCAGAACAATCACTCTGGAGAAATCAAATGACGTAACAGTTGGCTTTTCAGCTGCGGGGTTAAACTTTCACGTGTGCTGTAATCCCATAAGTCTTTCTCTATTTTATGTAAGTGAAACTATTGCAGTGGGCTACAATTCCATGTTATTGTGAATAGAAAACTGCCTTTTGTCACATTTTGTCACTGTTACCAGTGTAGCACTTATACCAATACTTATGAGCTATTCTTTTGAAGATTACTTGAAAATCCTTTGGTTTTTAAATGACCATGTAATTGCAACCACTGCTTGGCAGAAAGGCATATAAGTTGCTTTCTGATAACCCGTCTTTTCTGAGATTAACGTAAATGCTTTGCCATTTTAGCGCTGTACAAACTACCTGTGAAGTACAATTTAAAAAGCAGAGTACAACTGGCTTCTGCTGGAGATACTTGAGAATGTTTTATTTTGCTAGAGACCATTTCCATTCTTAATTACTGAAGATAAATAACGCACCTGCCAGTAAGAGCAGGTTTCTGCAGATGTACTCCCCACAAAGCCAATGGGAGCTTCCTTCCACGTTTAGAATATTCTCAGTGTTGCGTCAGTTCAAGAATGAAGCGCAACTGGCACGTTTGTTGTTCTTCCTAGTCACAAGGGTAGATTACAAGGAAACAAACTGATTTACATGCTCCTACTCAAGAGAGTTTGCATAATGCTTTTGTATTTGCTAATCAGAACAATAATGTATATGTGCGATTCTTGTAAATGTCAGTACAAACATGCCCTTTATGTGCAGTTGTTTAGGTGCTATAATGCTACTGGGATTCTCTTCCTGTACTTAAGGTGCTGTCTCATAAAGTGGCTTTTACCTTTCATTGGTTATTTTACTTTTTGTTTATTTCTGTTCTTGGAACTCCACGAGTGCGCTTTGATTTCCTGCAGAATGCTGGTACTTCAGTCCCATGGCGTGTCCCACAGCCCTGGAGCTGCAGCGCTGGGTGTCCTGCGGCCATGGGCTGCCTGCCCATGGACTGCACGTACAGAGGGAACGGAGGATGTGTTTTCACTCTTTCTTTGCTAGTTAGACACTCTAAAAATGTTTTGCAGGAAGATGCAAACCCCTTTCACTCCTCTAGCTACTTCAAATATTAATATTTCATAATTTTTTTTCCAATTTTTCTCCTTATGAGGGTATCGTGTAGTTTGTGGTGCATTGCGTGATGTGTCTGCTGGGTAGTTACAAGTAGTAAATGCTTATTGTAGGTTACCTAAGTTACTATTCTGATTGAATTACTACTCCTGATGACAGAAATAGGAAAATAAATAAATAGCATTTCAGTTTGACATGTAACTTTTTTTGGGTCTCTGCTGTTCTTAAGCCTTATAGGATTATTATTGTTTCTGTAGACTAAACCAGGCCAAATAGCTCAAGTTAAACCTATTAGAAAGCTGGCGTGGATTTAAAGGCTCAGAACCATCTGGGAATGGGATCACACTTAGTGGGTCTTAATATAGACAGCTTTGTCATTACATATCTATTTGAGAACCAATTAATTTGCACTGACCTAAAGCACTGTTGTGGCACATTTGCATATGTAAAAAGGTTAAAAGCATTGTGGGAGAAGTTCATTTCTGTATTTTCTAAACACTTGTTGATGACGTGTTATTGAACTCCTTTCATTTTGTTGATTATACAGTGGAAGAATCCGACATCATCGATCTCGAAAAACGATACTGGCTGCTAAAAGCTCAATCAAGAACTGGACGTTTTGATTTGGAAACGTTTGCCCCCTTAGTTTCCCCTCCCATCCACCCGTCTCTGAGCGAAGGTACGGAGCGTTGGGCACACGCGCGAGGCGCTGGCGGTGCTGTGGCGTTCGGTGCCTGATGGCCACTGACACCCACATTGCAGAGGTTTAAAAGTGGGCCTGGTTTAAAATGTCTTTTAAGCTTTAGTTACAGAGATTCATTCCACTGAGTTTGGAATGTTCAAAAATGAGAAAAGATGCCTGAGAAGTCTCTATTTGCTGGGGAATCTGGGATGATGAAGGGAGCGATGCTTCTGTGTGTCGCGTTCTTAGTAGTTGTCAGGAAATACAACAAACGTTCTGTATAATTTGACTTGTCGTTGCTTAAAATTTTTAACTGTGTTTCTTAAGATTCTGTAATGACAAAATATACTGATATCCCTGAACAAGATAACATAGGAGACCATTTTTTAAATGACATATGTGAGTTTAATCTGTTAAATGACCATTCAGCATGCAAGTCAGAACGTTTGTCATGCAGTCAATGGAACCGTCTTCCCTTACAGTGTAAGTTAAGGAAGGTTTTGTTCAGAAGACTTGGTCAAGAGATTTATTTGTTGCAATACAGATGCATTAATAACCAAACCGGTCAAGTTGAAGGCACTCTGGTAGTAACTGGAGGTTGCGATTGTCTAATTGCCCTTTGCTGCACAACATAAGGACATTAAGTAAAATTTGATTTACATGCTAGTTTTTGTCTGGAGTGACAGCTTTTCGTCACCAGAGTCTCAGCTTTACTGACAAGTAAGTAGGAGATGGGAAATTTATCTGCAGTGGGTGCAGGCTGTTAGGACACCAGAACTTGTGTTTGATTCAATAGGGATGTATCCCCACATCCTTTTGCTCGTAAATGTGTTTTGTCTACTTAGTGATATAAATTCACTGTTGTGGGGAAACTCAAATGGTTTCTGGCCATTCTGTATGTCTTCTGTGGGCAGCACAACTGAGTCATTGTCACAAAGAAGAATTTATGGGGTAAAAAAAAGTTACATGTGCTGAATGAAGAGAACTCTTAAATCTTCCGAAGGCTGATAACTAAAACTCCTGACTCACTGAAGGCCAAATTCACAGTGGTACTCAATGATTTTCATAGGAGTTTCTATCAGGCGCTTTGGAAAAGCCAAATTATTTGGCATCTGAGTTACCTTTACGATTTTGGTCCTTTAGCTTTTGTGAAATTGCTTGTCCTGACCACACTGGTTTACACTCTATAAATCAGTCATGACGAGGAAGGTATGAGAATGGGACTGCTATTAGGATCCTTGTTTACCTCCCCACTCCACCCCTGCCTTTGTCGATCCGAACACCAGCGAGCTATTTCACCTTTAAAATTATCTAGGTAGTGCTTAACAGTCTTTATTGTACTTAGTAAGAATTAGTTATAAGTGTTTGTACTTTTCCTTGCAAGGGTCAACCACTACCCTTCCTGTCATGCTAAGTGTGATTGTCAGCTGTTCCAGCAGATGCTGTAACAGGAGATGCTTTTGTGGTTTGCAGGTTTGTTTAATGCTTTTGATGAAAACCGAGACAATCACATAGATTTTAAAGAAATTTCCTGTGGGCTCTCAGCATGTTGCCGGGGACCCCTGGCAGAAAGACAGAAGTGTAAGTATGCAAAATGTTAACTCTTCATTTTAGAGAAGTTTTCCAGTTTGAGCAATGAAGTTTAGTTGTTTCCACATTTTGGAAATTGTTTCCACTGAACAAGTGTGTGTCTGTGAAAGGCAACAGACTTCAAAAGTTAAGAAGCTAAAGGAATTTTAAACATCTAGGCTGCCTTTTATACAGGATGATTAAACGTAATTCTGTATATTTTATAACTGATCCACAGCTTTGTATACATTATCAACCTGTTTGCAAAAAAATACATTTCAGAATTTATATCACAGCGTTCTGCATTATGATGCAGAAGCATGTATCAATATAGAAAGTGCAAGCACTTATCTATTCATTATATATAATATAAAACAAATGTCCTATTTGATTGTCTTGTGGTAAATAGCACGTTCTGCCTTGTTTTACTGTCCAGTTTTCAGCTGGTTCCCTGCAAGGTTCTTATGTTTCAAATACCTTTGTTCCGTACTTTTCCAAAGCCATATTGCTGCAACTCAGGAGCTCTCGTTCACTGGAAATTTCCGGATGCACATATGTTCCCTACTATGTCACATCAGAAAACACAGCACCGAATTGCAGGAATCTACATTTCAGTTTATTAAACACAGCTGCTCCGTTTCCTCACTACCACACATGCATCCTGCCTCATCAAAACTGTCAGCACTAAATCATCTTCCTGTGACTCTGCAGACTTATATTCTACAAGAAAAAAACAAGAGTTGTCGAGTAGTTTTAACACAGAAAAGTAATTTCCTTTTCTCTCAGTTTGCTTCAAGGTTTTTGACGTCGACCGGGATGGTGTGTTGTCTCGCACTGAACTTAAAGAAATGGTGGTTGCACTTTTAGAGGTCTGGAAAGATAACCGTACTGATAAAATACCTGTAAGTTGTAGTTGGTTCTTTATGATTTTGCTCCTGTTTCTTAAAGTCATACTTCAAAAGTAGGAGTCTGAATGTTGGTTGAACGTGGTTTGGGTGCAACACAAGCTTCCTCAAACTGCCTTAGCAGAGCAGTATTGATGTAACTTACCTTGCGTAACCGAGACTTCCCTTAACCAAAGCGCAATGTCCGACTCTGGTGTCCACTGTTGCATATAAAGAAACCTCAGGTACAAAAGCACAACTGTCTGGAAGGACTCGGGTGCGAATTACGCAGAGGTATCATCAGCATTGCTATAGTTACATTTGTATTCTGAACACATGCTGCTCCAGCGAGTGCTGTGAGAATTTAACTGTTTTCTAATCCTTTTGTTTGTTAAGGAATTGGACATGGATTTGTCGGAAATTGTGGAAGATATTTTGAATGTGCATGATACCACAAAGGTAGGAATTTCATGTTCTTTCCTTGTCATTTTTATACCCTAGTATCTTCACTTGATTTATGAGAAAGTAAAATCTTGTGCTTTTTTTAAAGCAGAGATGTGTCAATAATAGAATCTCTTTCAAGAAATGTCAGTTTTTCTATTAAAATTTTCCACATTGTTCTGTGAGAGAAAGAATCACAGAACGTTAAGGAGTGGAAGGGACCTCAGAAGGTCATCCAGTCCAATCCCCCTGCTGGAGCAGGGGTGCAAGACTCTGCACTCCAGCTGGAACACAAACGGTTCCACTTAAATTTGAGAAGAAACTTCTTCTCAGTGAGGGTGACAGACACTGGCCCAGGCTGCCCAGGGGGGTTGTGGAGTCTCCTTCTCTGCAGACATTCCAACCCGCCTGGACACCTTCCTGTGTAACCTCATCTGGGTGTTCCTGCTCCATGAGGGGATTGCACTGGATGGGCTTTTGAGGTCCCTTCCAATCCCTGACATTCTGGGATTCTGTGTGATTCTGTTTTGTGTGGTTGCCCTGACCAGTCAAATTCTGCTTCTGCTGCTTTCATGGTTTGAAAAAGTCCAACTATGCAGTTGCGCATGAATCCGAAATCTGAATGATGGAGAGCACGAGCAAATGTCACCTGCTCTGCATAGTCGTCCTCTGTCCTCAAAGCTTGTTGGTTCTTCAGGTTGCATATGCTATGCTAAAACCAGATTTTTCTTCTTTCATTGGATCAATTTTTATTATCAGAGCGGTAGGTGCTAATTTTTGTCAAGCTACTGGTTTTATCATTTTAACAGAAATAGGTTAATGGTTTATGTTTTCCTTCCCCTTGCCTTCTCCCGTTGACCAAGCTGGGACACCTCACTCTGGAGGACTACCAGATATGGAGCGTGAAGAGTGCACTTGCCAACGAGTTTTTAAATCTACTTTTTCAGGTATGTTTAGAGGAAATTTAAACTTGAAAATTATGGTAATTAACTCATGAGCTTTTTGCACGGCCGGGAAGTGCAGCATCAGCATTTGTGTCACCATGCCTACAGTTTTGGCTCTTGCAGTAAATTACATGCTTTTGCAATTCCACGTTACCTTGACAGAATGATTCTGTATTTGATTATGTTCATATAGTGTATGGGCATGCCTAAAGCTCTATTTGTTAAAGTGAACATAGTGTACTGTTTATAAAATGAAAAGGAATTTTGAGTGTGTCAGCAGTTATATTTTCCATTAGAAAAAGACTATGTTCTTAAACAGTTGTTCTTGCAAATCTTTGCCAAGAAAGGGACACCAGAAATAAGAAAAGGTATTTCTAACTCTTTACTACCACTTTCCCTTTACATTTTCTATTAAGGCCGTCTAAGGAACCTTTCATGGCTTTCTTAGTGGAGCAGCCCTTGAAAGCTGGGATATCATATCACTATTGTGTTGCAGAAGCTGAGGATTAAGTGTGTACTGAATTTGGTTTTAATTGAGCTTGAACTGGATTTTTATAAATCCTTAAACCAGTTATATTTTAGCTGTGTCTCACTTCGTGCAGAAAATAACCCCTAAAGAGTATTCGCCTTCGCTGCAGTTTGTTCCTTACCCATTTTCCGTAGAGGCTGATACTTTGAATTTAAATAATAATCATCCTAATGGAGCCTTGAAGATTTGCCCTAAATTAGTATTCAACTCCAGCCCCGTATACCAGTCTCAGTTCTTCCAGGGAGGGCTGGGGAGAACCCCTGGGATCCATTCTCATCTTACCAGTGAAGCTTCATCAGTTACAGGGTCAGGTTGTAGCAGAAAAATGTTTCATCAGAAAGAAGCTGTGTAGTTTTTTTTCTAAAAAAGAAATTGTTATGAGAGCATACCGAATAGCAAATTTATCTTTTCTTTCTGCTAGATGTTTATTTTTATTTCCTTCGATAACTGTATCAAACGAAGCCCCCACGTCCCGTGCTGTGCAGGACAGTCTGCCTTTGATTTGTCTGAACGTTGGTTTGAACTGTCGTGAGCTTGTGTGTCTCCTGTGCAGACAGAAAAGCTGAGCGGTCCGAGGGGGGCACCTTGGAATGCTTGGCAAGAAATCGGTTTGTTTGCAGTGCCATTAGTTTGTATGAAGAACCTGATATTAGGACAGTGTTACATGAGTTTTGAAAGAAACACCGGAGCCAGCTGTGTTATGCGTGCTAGAAAATCTGTTGCTTCCCAGCAGCTAATGGCTTTTGTTTTATTCAGAATATGAAATGGTCTCTCACACTGTAATATAAATTTAAATAAGATATCTCGCCAGTCATTAGAAATCTCCAGCTGAGATGCAAATTGATAGCCTCAAAAGAGACGTAAGGAAAAGCCTGTAGATCATGTTAGGAGTAGCAGCCAATTTGAGACGCGTGTGGGTGAGGAGGTGGCTCAACCTCCTCCCACCATGGGAGGGGGTCTGATCCCGGCTCAGCAAACCCTGCCCTGGGATGGACCAGCCGGACACCGGACACCGCGCTGCAGCCACGGCCGGCTGGTTGTGTTGGGAGGAGTAGAACAGGAGCCCTCTGGGACTGCTGGCTTGTGCTCGGGATAACGCCCCACCCAATGGAGTAGCTGTCTAGGGAGTGGCGCCTTTTTCTTCTCTATTTCTTCAAAATGAAAAAAAAGAGGGGAAAAAAAAAAGCATCAGACATTCAGAGAACGTTCTGCAATTTCGAGAGCGTTTTCAGTGGTGACTGGTTGGTTGGACTGCTCTGAATTTCATGTGCTCGTTTTCCTTTCAGTCCTTTATGTAACCACTTCTCCCTGTTTTTTCCCCTTTCCTTTTTTTTTTTTTTTTTAAACCTTTAGCTTCCACCCTCTTGCCTTCTCCCAATTCCTCATTCCCTCTCTCCAGTACCTATAGACATGTTAATGTATATCTGATCCATGTCATCACTGTGATCTTTCATAGCGTGTCCTCCAGATGTGGAAATAATGAAAAATCATTTTCCGTTGGCCTTAATTTGCCTCGGAGCATTTGACAGTCTTGGTATCTTTGTCTTAACAGTGGAAACAGGTTGCGAACCTCATAGCTCAGAACACTTATTTTATTAGTGATTGGTCCAATTTTAGGTAATCTTTGCTATGTAATTAAGAACTTTCTCAAGAGTCCCACTACAATTGCTCTCTTCTTTCATTTACCTAATGCTTGTTTCACAGTGGTGTAGTTAATAAGAATAACTTTCTTTTTCCAGGTATGCCATATAGTTTTGGGGCTACGACCAGCCACTCCAGAAGAGGAAGGACAGATTATTAGGTGCGTGTTTTGCTCCGAACCTTAAATGGGTTTCAGAATCACCTTTTTGGTATTTTCAAAAGAAGGACTGTGATTTCTCCATTTCAACTGCTGCTTCGTGCTGTTCATTCTTCACATGCAGGGGCTGGTTAGAAAGAGAAAGCAGGTACGGCCTTCAGCCGGGGCACAACTGGTTTCTTATTGCAATGCCATGGTGGCACCAGTGGAAAGAATATGTCAAATATGTAAGTAGATTAATAATTTATACCGAATACGTGATTTATTTGTATTTGTGAATGTCTTGAAGAGAAAAGAGTGGGGAGCAAATGACTGCATAGCCAGTAATGCTTGAAATTAAGCATCTTCTGTCTCTTAGTGGAAAATAATTGTGCTGAATCACTGTTACATGATGAGCTTTCCGCTATAATTTCGTTAAACTGTCAGCTCCTTCTGGACTTTTTCATCATTCCTGTGTGCCAAAATACTTTTTTGAATAAAAACATGCTCTCACAATAGTATTTCGCTTAAGTATATCGATCCATTTGATGATAAAGCTACCTGTTTTGGCTTTAACTTTGCTTGGGCCACAAATACACACTGTGCCTTTTCTGCACAAAGAAAGGAGGGAATTGATATAATGTGATTTATAGGGAATGATGAGAAGTTGTCCAGTCCAGGCTGATCAAAGGAGTCCTACTAAAACCTTATGGTTACAGGGTGCCCTTTAATACCCTTCAACTAAAATATTCAGGTAAAAGCAGCGCTATGAATTTTACAAAATAAGGCATATTTAATAAAATGAAATTTAAGAAAATGTGTATGAGTTGGTTTTTTTTAAAGCTCATTGTCACATGGAAAAGTGGTCACACAGCCATGAATCTTGATGATTGGTTTGGCTGCTGCTATAAGTCTTTGATATTGGCTTATAATTAACTTTTCTACTTGCCTACCGATTTTAGGATGCAGACCCTGTTGTGATAGAGCCTTCATCTGTCTTGAGTGGAGGTAAGAACTCGCTCGTAGCTGCCGCAGCCAATACTTCAGAACAGGGAGAAGACAAAATGGGAGGTCTTAATTACTTCAGTGCAACAGAAGAAAAGTTTTCAGATAATATTTCTACTGCATCAGAAGCCTCAGAGTCTACTAGCAGCAGTAAGCATAACATCTTGTTTCCTTGGAGGTTTAACGTAGAACAGGTTTTGAGAAAACTTAGACACTGCATGGATTCCTCCAGGCAAAAAGCTAACGCGGTTTAGATTGCAGAAGTGGCCTACATGTGGACGTCAGTGAATTACTGGGGTTTTTTAGTCTGTGGTGGCTAAACAAGAAAGAGTCTTGTTTAAATAGCAATTCATCTTTTATGCTATGATTAGTTTTCAGAATTTTTTCTACGCCGTTTTTGTCCTATCACTTATTTTCTGAGTGCGTTTTCCGCCCCCCTTCACACTGAGTGGTTTCTAGCTCACACCTAGTTGGTATTGTTCTGTGTCTTGCAATGGGGTGACCTCAGATAATACAGAGGGAAGAAGCAGAATAAAAATAGGACAAATGTACTTACAGTTTTACAGGGCATGTGATTTAATTGAGTTTGTGCAGATTCTAGGAGATTGTGGAAGATGATATTTTAGTGATGATTTTCAGTCAGTTCTTGTGAGAATTTGAGATGATGTTTTTTTTTCTTATAAGACAGCTGAGTGTTGCATCTGGCATTTTAAATCTGTACCTTAAAACTTTAAGTTCAATATAAAGCAGATAAATTACGGTGGTCGTTCTTTGGGGTGGGGGTTGGGGAACAGCGGAAGGCCAGGAAGGGAGACAAGTTGTATGTAGGATTTTCGGGAGTTTGATATTTGAACATCCAGACAACAAGCAAACGTTTGCTCATGCAAACCTAGTTAGGACGGTTTAAACCAGTATTTGTCTAAGTATCTGCTTTGGTATTTGGATCTCATATATGCACTTCTTTATCTTTTCTGGGAGAACTGATTTGTCACTCTGTAGTCTGGTAGAGTTGCATGTTTTCTTGAGGTGTGAAGTACAGCAAATTTCTTCAACAACAATTTTTAAAAACAACAACAAATACAACAGTTTAACTGATTTATTTCTGTTACGGACTCATGAACTGAAATAGAGATTTATTTTTTCCTTGTATTCTTTTCAGATACTCTGTACCCTGGCACACCAGGGACTGATGTGTGTTTTGCTAAGCAGCATAATACTTCAGACAATAATAACCAGTGTTTCCTTGGAACCAATGGGAGTAATTTGCTACAACTTAATCCTCAGAAACCAGGAGCTATCGATAACCAACCCCTCGTAACACAAGAACCAGTGAAGGTAAATGCATCTCAATCATGTGAATACAGGAAAAGTATCTTTTAGCGTATTTTCATCACAGCTTTGAATCTGTTGGGTTTTTTCAGCTCGTGGCCTAGTTCTGAATTGACACTGCTTTGTCATATAACAAAGTTTTTTGTCTGATAATTAAACAGTGTTCTGCGTTTCTGAACTAAAATTCTTGTAGCTGTATACTGGTTTTTTTCCACTTGAGATTTGACAGAATCCCGTTTTCTTTCAAGGCTGCATCATTAACAATGGAGGGCGGAAGATTAAAGCGATCTCCACAGCTCGTTGAAGGAAAGGACTACGTAATGGTACCAGAACCCGTCTGGAGAGCACTTTACCATTGGTACGGAGCGAATCTGTCCCTGCCCAGGCCGGTACGTTGTGATTATAGACACTGTTGTCTTGCCGTAACCACTGAGAATAATAAGAACAACCTCATGTGTTCCCTCCTACCCGGGTCTGTTCCTAAGGTGGCATTTTCCCAGCTCGCTCTTCAAGACTTTTCATGTAGACCGTTGGTTTTGGATGAAGCGGGAGGTGACCATAGTAGATTTACCTTCTGCAGCCAACAGAAGTTTTGTTAAAAGAGGCAAAAAAAACCCTTTAAGAATTGAAATTCACTTTCTGTAACTAACACTAGTATTTTCTATATTAAAGCTGTAATGTCTTTAATTAAAATAATTTTGAGCACAATGCAGAATGTATTGCAGGATATAACTTTCACATGTGAAAGTGCTATAAATTAAATGGAATTGACTAAGTGGACTAATAATTAGCCTGTGTTATCCCAACGAGATATTTTTTTGGTTGCAGTTAAAACAGCAACAATATTTCTGAAAGAGAAGTGGTAATTATATAGCAATAGTCATTGTTAAATCATATAATTTACTCACAATTTATTGAGCTATCTCTCTTTCTCTGTGTAATACTGCAAAACGATTAACAGGTCATAATGATTTGGAGCTGGAGCTGGCATGCCTTGAATTATTAATGGTGAATTTATAAAAAAGTAGGCTGAGCTTAGAAGCAAGAAATATTGAAGTAATTTGCTCTGTTCACTTAGAGGCTTTGGAAACTTCCTTTAATTTGGATGTATTTATTCTATATAGTGGTTGGTTTATTCTATGTTGGGTGTTCTGCTATAGGAGCTACACTTAAAAAAGCTACTGAGGGGATTGGTTTTTTTTATGGTAGCAATAGAGATTCGGTGGTTGGTGTCACCGATATTCAGTGTCACAAATGAAAGAGAATTAGCAGTATGATTTTTGATGATTTGGTCTTTTAGCCATAGAACTGGCGATTATTTTACAGTGAAAAATCACTGGCTTCTGTTCCCCTCCTCCCACACGTTCTCCATGGAAACAAACACCTTTCATGATCCAGAAAAGGCCACATCTCTTTATGCACAGCACAAACTCATGTGCTTGAGATCTTTGCCACGGGGCCATTAGGCAAGAGACTTCTATCCAGAATGAGTTTTAGTTTGGGTATCCTGTCTGCAAAAGAAATATAACGTATATATCAACTTTAGCTTTTCAATCCATAATGAAGGGATGTTTCGACACTTGGTTACCTGAACACTTGAATCCGTGGATACGGGCACTTACAGTCCCAGTCTCACACCTGCAGTGGGGACTGCATGTTGGTTTTTTCCAGGACATGTCATCACTATTGGTTTTGTTGTAACTGAAGTTTGATACCGTGATACTTCAGTGCGTTATATTGCTTCTCACAGCTTCAGTTGGGTGTTTTCTTCTGCTTCACGTGGTCGCAAAAACAATGGACGTTCCTGCCATTTATACGTGTTTGTGTTTGGGAGGATCTGGACAGAAAAATATTTGTAGAAATGGTGACTGAAAAGCTGCAAGTTGCGTTCTGGGGTAATTTCAGCTTTTTTGGTCAACATATCAAAATGTCATTTTGAAGTATACACGGAGTAGAATTAATGAGGTTCATTGTAGATTCACATATATTTCAGGAATTATAAAAATGTTCTTTCTGTGGTGTTGTACAGGAAGCTGTGCTCCACTAAATAAGGTGTTTGCTTTTGACAGTCTGCAACTAATGAGCTTCAAAAAGTGCTTAGAAATCAGTCAATTGTTATTCCTGTGGATATTTGCTTAAGACCCCATAAGAAGTTCAGAAGATTTCTTGTCTCCTAGTAAAGCATGGTTCGCTTTTTTAACCATTACTTCTTGTTCTTATTGGGATTTTCTACATATTTGGAACAGCTGTGTCTCAAATGTGCTTTAAACACCTTTCCTAGGTGATCAAAAACAGCAAAACAAATGTGCCCGAACTGGAGTTATTTCCTCGGTACCTGCTCTTCCTGCGCCAGCAGCCGGCCGCTCGCACGCAGCAGTCCAACATCTGGGTCAATATGGGTATGATGAGCCTGAGAATGTTTCCTCAGCATTTACCTAGAGGTAACTTAAGAATGCAGCAAGAACGCGAGCACACAGTTTGGAAGCTGTAGGAGCTTGCTGCCGCTGTGCTTGTGCACCAGCTAATCACCCGTCAGGCACAATCAGCCTTTGGGAGACATTTCGAGGCTTTGCTCCGATTTTTCTCTTGAAAGGAAGAGGCGTGAGGGAGCGTTTGCAGTGAAATCAGTTAAGACGCGTAGTTATTACAAATAGATCGAGTTGACAGTGAGAAAGGAGGGTTGAAAGTTAGTTCCAGTTCGGGGCTGTGGGCAACCCCACCTCCCTACCTGCTTTGCAGGACAATGGAGGAGTTTGCCTGGGCTGATGAGGACTGGGTTAGGGAGCAGTCAGGCAATCTGGACATCCATAAATCCATGGGTCCGGATGGGATGCACCCGCGGGTGCTGAGGGAGCTGCCTGAGGTCATTGCTGGGCCGCTCTCCATTATCTTGGCCAAGTCTTGGGAAACGGGAGAGGTGCCTGAGGACTGGAGGAAAGCAAATGTCACTGCAGTCTTCACAAAGGGCAGGAAGGAGGACCCGGGTAGCTCTAGACCGATCAGCCTCACCTCCATCCCTGGGAAACTGATGGAACGACTTCTCCTTGGTGCCATCTCAAGGCGTATCAGGGATAAGAGGGTCATTAGGGGCAGTCAACATGGCTTCACCAAGGGGAAGTCGTGCTTGACCAACCTCATTGACTTTTGGTCTGAAGAAATACTTGTGGTTCACGTGTGTGTGTGTTTGGATACACGCAGATATACATCCACAGTAACGTGTGTCCAGAAATGGGTGCACCTGACTACTGAAAATTAAATCCTGTAGTGTCGCGAGTGTTAGCCTGTGTTTCAAAATGCAGATGCTCCATTTTTCACTGCTTCGGTAGACTCTAGAACTTGGTGTGCAGATAGCGGCTCCCTGCTTGATCAAGTTCCGCTACAGAAACTGCCTGCTGCCCAAATTAATTTTTCCTACTTGACCTAATGAAATGGAAACCGCTTTGTTTGGACATCTGAAAATGCCCAAATTCAGATAAAGAGAATCTTCTGATATGCCAAATTTGATCTTGATTTGGAATTATTTTGCTCTGCACTAATTTATTTGTCCAATCAGTTATTAATCTTTCTGAGTTTTCAAATATGCTTTCTTGCTGTAATCTTACAACTAATCCTCTGATCCCTAATCTCAGAAAATGCTTTTTTGTTTTCTTTAAAAAAAATGAGTACTTTGCTTGGTATAGTGAAGCAAAAGTGATGCTTTGCTGACTTAAAAGATGATTACAGTATAGTTTTACTCTCTTGTCAAATTGCATGTAATGTTGCGTCTTTTCATATGGTGCTATTTATTTTATTTTAATCTTTTGACAGTGAAAGTAGAACAATGTCACTTCTTTGGTTACTTAAGTAATGCAGTTGTGCAAATGGGTTTGGGTGTATAATAAAAGCTTTTCATGAATATGTTACAGACCTGTCTGTGAAAACTGGGAAACTTGCTAAGTTTAAACTGAAGAAGCTCAAAAACTAAAGCCTGTAAAGCTGGTCTTGTCTCTTTCAACCTGAGCTTGCGCCAATGTTTTATTTAAAGATGAATTCATAGTATAGAGAATAGGAACAAGCTCAACTGATGGAATTAGTTTGTGTTGCAAACATGAGATTATTGAAAAATTCTGGTGAAAATCCTCAGCATCTTCACAGAATGTGTTACGAGGAATTTAGTTTTGAAGAATACTTTGATTGTGAAGCTGCCAGGCTGGTTTCATCTGCACAGACCAGCATTCATCTCCACAGAAGAGCTGGAGCAGAGTCTCGCTGCTTCCAGGAGCAGCCAGGCTGGGTTTTTTGACCTTATTTTTTACTTACAATGTGCTCTCAAAAAGAAATTCCTCATGACATTTTCAAGTCCTTTACTTTGAGAATCACCGTTGTCTCTGATACTCTGTCTTTAAGAGCAAACAAGAATAGTCCAGTCCTTTAAAACTACTTTGAAATTATTTATTTCCTATTCGAAAATTGTTCCCCAACGATTCTTAGAAGTTTTGGTAAGACGGGAGGTAAATTTATTCTGGTTTCGGTTGGCCTGTGGGTATATACGTTATCTTTTACCCTTTTCTTGTGATTGTGAATCCAGGGAACGTACCTTCACCGAATGCTCCTTTAAAAAGGGTGTTGGCTTACACAGGCTGCTTCAGTCGAATGCAGACTATTAAAGAGATACACGAATATCTCTCCCAGAGGCTACGGATAAAAGAAGAAGATATGCGCCTCTGGTTATACAACAGTGAGGTAATGTCCATCTTATTTATTATTTTTATTAATCAGGTATTGGATGTTTATCGTACTCTTTTCTAGAAACTATTAAATACACACACACACAGGAAAAAGTGGACTTAAGTTTCCTTTGCCATTTAAGCGCCCAGGTAGGAAAACTCCTGCCACTTATTTTCTAGCAGTGAAATTTACATTTTGGTGTTACTGACCCAGAAAACTTATATTCTGTTTTCTTAGTAGCCTGACGAACGTTAAATTATCCTGTTGTGTATTTAAAAATTGGCAATTGGTCGACCTATTAAAAGACTCGATAGGAAGTGTCACAGAAACTGTTTTAAATAGAAACCAAAATAGATCCTCTGGCTGCCACGCGTGATGCTGCAGGCTCTGTTGGCACAGAAACCAGCAGCCGTCCAGGGGCTTCTCCAAGTGCGTATGTGAACAAATCACCATGAACAAGCAGAATGTGTTCCTCCAAATCATTAAGTGCATGTAATTCTCTCATTCTAAAGGAACACCACATAAACTTAGAGCGTTGAACTCAATGCTCCTGGAGGTCAGTGTACTACTGTATTTAATTAACATAGGTAGGAAACCAGTACTCATTATTGTGGAGAAATTGTTGATGCTGTTTTAATTTCATTGCTTTGAGATTAAAATATCCTCAGAGAATTTTAAATGTAAAAGTAATAACTACATGAAGTATTTTTTCCCCCACAGAACTATCTTACTTTGCTGGATGATGAAGATCACAGACTGGAGTATCTTAAAATCCAAGATGAGCAGCATTTAGTAATAGAAGGTATAAAGATGGCCTAGAATTGGTTTACACACTAGAGACAAATATTTTTGTATGAGTAGATACACGGTTAATTGTGTGTGGTACCCATTTCTGCAATTGCCCAAATTACACAAATATACAGGTCTACTGCCTAAACATTTTATTTTTGAAATTAAATATAGAAAATGATAATTAAACCTCTTGAGCTGTGTAAGCTCTCTGGAGAAAGGAACAAACAATTTAAAGAAATCTTATACCGTATCTCTTTCTAGTTCGAAACAAAGACATGAGCTGGCCAGAAGAGATGTCTTTTATAGCAAACAGCAGTAAAATAGACCGACATAAAGGTGAGTGTTTCCGTGTAGTAGTTGTACTATGATGAAAAGCAAAATCCAAGAGACTATATTATGTTAAAACAATTATTTTAATATTAGTGCTCTTAACTTAACAGAGGCAATGTAGGCTCACTGATGAACGAGGCGGGTGCCCTGGTGACAGGAGATACAGAGAAGGCAGAGTTACTGAACGCCGCCTTTGTCTCTGTCTGCTCTGCGGGGGCTGTCCTGAGGATCCCGCACCGCTGAGGCCCCAGAGGACGGCAGGACAATGAGGAGTTTGCCTGGGTTGATGAGGACTGGGTTAGGGAGCAGTCAGGCAATCTGGACATCCATAAATCCATGGGTCCGGATGGGATGCACCCACGGGTGCTGAGGGAGCTGCCTGAGGTCATTGCTGGGCCGCTCTCCATCATCTTGGCCAAGTCTTGGGAAGCGGGAGAGGTGCCTGAGGACTGGAGGAAAGCAAATGTCACTGCAGTCTTCACAAAGGGCAGGAAGGAGGACCCGGGTAACTCTAGACAGGTCAGCCTCACCTCCATCCCTGGGAAACTGATGGAACAACTTCTCCTTGGTGCCATCTCAAGGCATATCAAGGATAGCAGGGTCATTAGGGGCAGTCAACATGGTTTCACCAGTGCAGGTGATGATGGAGTGGAGCATCTCCCGTGTGAGGAAAGGCTGAGGGAGCTGGGGCTCTTCGGCTTGGAGAAGAGGAGACTGAGGGGTGACCTCATTAATGTTTACAGATACCTAAAGGGTGAGTGTCAGGAGGATGGAGCCAGGCTCTTCTCGGTGACAACCAATGACAGGAAAAGGGGTAATGGGTACAAACTGGAACACAAGAGGTTCCGCTTAAATTTGAGAAGAAACCTGAAAATAGTTTGTATGGGTTATACTGATATCCACAGTCGATTGGATCTACCGAAATGCCTCTGTTTCTGTTAACTTGAGTTGAGAACATAGTTTTTTTTAACAGGTTGGACCTGTTGCATCTGTGGTTCCTGTAGTCTTGTAACTGGGAGCAGGATAAACTGAACTGGTTACTGTGAAAAGGTCGTGTTCTTTACTGATACACTATTCTGAATTCTTCACCTTGGCACAACTGTTATGATTGTTTTCTTTGTCTCAGTTCCTACTGAAAAGGGTGCTACTGGATTAAGCAACCTGGGGAACACATGTTTCATGAACTCCAGTATCCAGTGCGTCAGTAACACCCAACCGCTCACTCGGTATTTCATCTCAGGAAGACATCTTTATGAACTTAACAGGTAATCTTCTGTCTGAGACCGTTGGCATTTTAAATGCTGTAACATTTCTTTAAAATGAGCTCCAGCTTTCAGAAGTAGACAGGGCGAATAAATCCTTTGAAGTTCAGTGTTACCAACCATCATTTATACAGCAGATACTAGATTAGATACACAAAAGTATGAACCGCTTTTGTTCCTGAGAGAGCTAAAACAGTTCAGCAAGAAGCCTTTGCACATCCCTGCATATCCCCATGCTTGAACTTTATTTAAATTTCACTATGATATTAATTACTTTATGATTTCTAGGACAAATCCAATAGGAATGAAAGGACACATGGCCAAGTGCTATGGGGATTTGGTGCAGGAGCTGTGGAGTGGAACTCAGAAGAATATAGCACCGTTAAAGCTGCGGGTAGGTTACTTAGAGGTGGAAAGCAAGAATTTCTTCGGATAACAGAAATCTTTTAATGCACTTTTTCCTGATTTTACCTGCATTGTAGTGTTTCTGGGACTCAGTACCTCCTGCAGAGAAAGAGGGGAAACTTTGGACATACATGTCAAGTGTTAGAAGTTGGCTGAGAGGCCAGTGACCATATCCTGGGCATCAGTCATCACCTGCCTTACTCCTGACTGGTCACAGAATTTGCTTTTTGCCTGCAAGGAATGTCGGGGAGTGTTCAGGAAAGGGCTGTGCAGGGACAAGAGGCACATCTAGGGTGGGAGGACAAGAGGCACATCTAGGGTGGGGGGACAAGAGGCACATCTGGAGGAGGCCAGAGCTCAGCAGGGCTGGTACTCAGGACCTGAGCGGCTTTCTGGGGAATATAATAATGGTTCAGTGCTTGTAAGGTCAAAGGAGTTACTGATATGAATCAGGGATTATGATATAAAATGTGGCTTTTATAGCCTTGTTAGGGACAGAAGATCATGGATTTGCCTGCAAATCGTCTTTTGTTCTGAAAGAATCAGGGGTTTAGCAATTGAATTTGTGCTCGTTGACAGCATGAGTCTTGGCTGCAATATTTTGATTTATTGTTACGACTTTTGTTACATGATGTAAAATTAACTTTCTGGCTTTTTTTTTTTTATAGTGGACAATAGCAAAATATGCTCCAAGATTTAATGGTTTTCAACAGCAAGACTCACAGGAGCTTCTGGCTTTTCTTTTGGATGGTCTTCACGAAGATTTGAACAGAGTTCATGACAAGCCGTATGTTGAACTGAAAGACAGCGATGGTCGACCAGACTGGGAGGTGGCAGCAGAGGTATATGGGTTAACAGTTTTGAGTTTGGGGTTGGTTTGTTTGCTAATGGGTCCTTTCAGAAGTACTTTAAATTGTGTCATACCTTGATTATTGTGTAAATTGAAATTTTCTTTACTCATGTTGAAATGAAATACTTCCGATTTATTAGAAATTGGTAAGCAACTTCTATGGAAATAACTTGACTTCCATGGGTTGATGAAGCTTTGGAGGTCTCACAGCGTATCCTCCTGTAGTTTCAGCAAGTAGCCTTCAGTTTCTAACTTTGCGTTGTGGTTTTTTGTACTTCATTTTAGGCCTGGGAAAACCATTTGAGAAGAAATAGATCCATTGTTGTAGATTTATTTCATGGGCAGCTGAAGTCACAAGTCAAATGTAAAACTTGCGGACATATAAGCGTTAGATTTGACCCTTTTAATTTTTTATCCTTGCCTTTGCCAATGGACAGCTACATGCACCTAGAAATCACAGGTGAGTAGGAGTGTTTCACTCTGTAACTTGTCAGGGCTAAAATAATTGTGTATGTAGAACAGATCTTCAACAACTATATAAAAATCCAGATTTTGTGTTAGCAGTTACACTTAAAAATAGTATAACTGTTTTAATATACTGCAGTATAGGAATTTTCATTGGAATGCAGTTAAATGAAAATAAACCCTTTAAAAACAGAGCATAGATGGCCCATTTTCAGTCTTGACCGAAGGACTTTCCTGATTTGCTGACCTGTGTGTTTCTTTTCCCTGTTTAAAGTAATTAAATTAGATGGTACTACTCCTGTTCGGTATGGCCTGAGATTGAACATGGATGAAAAGTATACGGGTTTGAAAAAACAGTTAAGCGAACTCTGTGGGCTAAAACCAGAACAGATTCTGCTTGCAGAAGTGCACAGCTCCAACATAAAGGTAAGAGGAAGAAAGATTAATCATTACTGCAACATCCTTTTCATGTTTTTGTTTGTCAACCAAGTTATATCTCTGTAGGAACTTTTATTTCATTCTTAAACTGTAGTAAAGCTTGCTTTAAATAGATATAAAATCAAAGTAAACAACCAAAATAGACCACTTATAAACAAAATTAATAGTGATGTAGAAGCATGCAGAAGTTTAAATGAATTGAGTACTAATGATATTTTTAGGAAGAAAAAGGCAAAAACCATCTTGAGGTAATAAATCTCAAGTTAGAGTGCTCTGAGTTGAAACGCTGTCAGGATGTTGCAGGTGTAAGTAATGATCGATGTCAGTGTGTGCGTATATGTATATGAAATTATTTTTGCTGTCATTGACTAGGATTAAAACTGCTTATAAGTGGGAAGGGAAAGGTGATGAGCTGATAGACACACTGTTTTCAAAAGAACAAAACGTTCGGAGTCACAGACAGAAGTATATACATGACTCACTAGCTTTCCCTTTTTTATTGAAGAACTTTCCTCAAGACAACCAGAAAGTCCGGTTATCAGTGAGTGGGTTTTTGTGTGCGTTTGAAATTCCAATTCCAGGATCCCCTACATCAGCTTCAAGTCCCGTGCAGACAGGTAAAACAAGAACGTATTTATTTTCTTATTCATTTAAAATGCTTAGATACTGGAGAACGTCAAGAGAAAACCTAAATTCTTAGTAGTGAGTATCGGTGAGGATTAAAGAAAAGACAAATAAGTTCTAGTTCTTATCCACAGAGAATCTGCGAGCAGTCTCAGTGTCTGCTGATGGTCTGTGATTGCTGTATAATTATTTTAGTTAAAGACTCTGCAAAGAAACACGCAAAGTATTTTATTACTTGTGGATTGGCTTTAAGGCAAGACATGTAAAACATTGGAAGCATGGGTTTGGTTTTATTGATTGTGGTTTCATATATGGGCTGTAAACACCGGCTGTTCTTTGCTTTTGCGTGATCTGATTTTGCAAGGTTGCGGGCAAATAAAAGGTTAGATCTTGGTCTTGAGGAGAGTAGAAGATATTTAATGAAGTGTATAGAACAGAACAGAAAGGATAAATCAGTTCTGGTTACTGTAGATAATTGAGAATGTAACTGTGTCTACAGATGTCTCAACTGGGCCATCATCTAATGGAGCACCCAACATCATCATGAATGGGGACCTTCCCAAACCAACCCTGATTCCCAATGGAATGCCAAATACTGTAGTGCGATGTGGGACAGAGCGTAACGTCGCCGGCTGGGCTCTCAACGGCCACGTGCCCTCGCTCGCTGACAGCCCGTGTACGGGGTATATCATTGCAGTCCACAGAAAAATGGTTGGTAGCTTGCATTTCTTATAAATTGTTTGCATAACGCGCTTTGAGAGAACGTCAGTGAGGATTTTTTTTCCGTCCATATGATAAATTAATCTTTAATTCTTAAGAAGAGGGGTCATAAATACATTTCCCTCCTAAGTGAGTGCCAAGTTCTACAGAAACACAGCTCGTGTAGCTTTAAATCATAATGTCTGATGTTGGTGTATTTTTCTTCCCCTAGTACTGCCATGCTTCCCAGTTCTTTAATGCCGAGATGCATACTTGGGCGTTCACGAACTCCCTGATTAAATGTTCCAGATTCTTTGAGCAGAAAAAAAATCTGAGCTACGAGAAATGCATTTTTTTTCCCATTATGTGGAAAAGCTTTATTTCTTACACGGGAACAGAGTGAAGATACAGTGTACATTCTTGGGTCATTCTCTTGGCATGAACTACTCTTTGTAAAAGCATCTGTAGTGAAGCTGAACTCTAAATGTCAAAGCGGGGGGACCGAACACCTCAAATAGCCTCGTGCTCTGTGTGCACTGTGTCCAGACTTGGTTCTGTCGGCATTTAGAGCCCGGTGGATGTGGGCCAGGAGGCCATTTGACTCCCATCTTTACTGTCTGGTTTATTCTCTCAAGCAGTGGCCACTCACCACTGTTAGCACCGTTCTCTTGATTCAAAGTTTGCAGCATCTCTTAGGTGATTGGCATAATGCTTCTAAGCCATTACAAGCTGCTGGTTGTACGGCAAGTTGTTTGTGGAAGCAATTGCAGGGATCCACGCTTGTCATTGTCAAAAATCCCGTTTATGGAAAGGGTTAATTGTGTAAAGCCTATGCAAGGGAGTAGCCGTTTGCTGTACCTCGGCGTCATTAAGTTGACATATAACATGAAGTTTTCATATAACATGAAAAAGTTTTCAAGTCAATGATAAAAATTTACAGTATTTAATATTGGGGAAAAAATGCTGAAGTAGAGTACTCTTAGTAGAATTAATGGTTTGTTTTAATTGCCAAAGTCTGAAATAAGTAACAAGGTCAGCATCCTGGTAATCATGGTGACATGCATTAATGCACGCTTACATCTGCGTCATTCTTTTATTTCACATATGCAGATGCGGACAGAGCTGTATTTTCTTTCATCTCAGAAGAACCGGCCTAGTCTCTTTGGAATGCCGCTAATCGTTCCGTGCACGGTTCACACACGGAAGAAAGATCTATATGATGCCGTGTGGATCCAGGTGTCGCGGCTCGCCAGCCCCCTCCCGCCACAGGAGGCCAGTAACCACGCACAGGACTGGTGAGTGCGGCACCTCCGCCTCTGGCCTTCACACAGCGACCTTCGCTTGCCTACGAGATTTCCAACTACATTCACCTTTATCAGTCTTGACTCCTTGTAATACCTCTGTTTAATGAACCTGTGCTTTTTAATGTATAATTAAGCTTTGAATGTCAACAACTTTAGGAATGATTGTGTGCGCTTGTACCCCAAATGCTTTCTGCCTGCGGATTCCATTTAGCGGGTTATTTTTGGAAGAAGTCATTTCAGTGTCCTGCAATTTAATAATGGCAATAATTAAAAATAACTTCTAATCCTTTTAAGTGCACTTAAATATAGTATAGCTTCTAGCTGTACTTAAAGGTTGGCTTTACACAAATTGGCTGACTCATTCTCATCCAGTGACTGATAATGAAGTATATCTGGCAAATTTCGGTGATACAAAGGCAGGTCTTGTTTTAGTAGCTTAATCCCATCAAAATTACAATTTGGAGAGGGTTTTCGGTGTTTTTTTGAAGTGAACATAGCAAGCATAGTGAAGGAAGGTAATTGGCAGTCTGAGTGCTCATGTCTCATGTTGCGTTCTCTTCCGTTTCAGTGACGACAGCATGGGGTACCAGTATCCCTTCACCCTCAGGGTCGTCCAGAAGGATGGAAATTCTTGTGCTTGGTGTCCATGGTACAGGTAAATGGTGCTTTTTAGACTTAAGGAGAGGAATCAGTGCAGCAGAAAGGTGATATATGGTAATGGCTTTGTGCTGCGTTTCAGATTTCTGAGGTAATATCAAACAAAAAGAATCTAGAATCTAATTTAACCAAAGCTCTCACGTGGCAGTTTTTCACTGCAGTGTGGCTTTCCTGACCTGGAGAGCCGAAAGCTCTGCTGACACAGAAACTTGAGATTTGGAGACAGACGTGAGATTATCAAAAACCCTCCTAACCTGCCGCAATGTTCTGTGTGCATGTGTGTGTATATGTATATGCAGGCACATACATGTCCATAGTTGGATGATGTAAATCATCTACCCTTGCTAGTTCCCGTGACATTTGAGGAGTGACAATTAAAATGGACAGTAAGAAATCCACCCTGGAAGCATGCTTGGAATTTTCCCTAAACAAAGATATACTGTGGAAAATTCCAGATCCTTGCTGGAAGGAACTCACTGAAGACAAGACCTGGACTTTGAGGGTGCATATGTTATGAAATAAGGAGCAGAGCTGGAGCGTGAAGTAATGTCAGACTTACTTATTAGACAGTTTACTCACCACACATAATGTTTTTATGTAGATTTTGCCGTGGCTGTAAGATTGAGTGCACGGAAGATCGAGCTTGTGTTGGGAACGCGTACATTGCCGTGGACTGGGACCCAACTGCACTCCATCTGCGCTACCAGACGTCGCAAGAACGGGTACAATTTCAGCGTAAACCTTTTGTTGTTTGTTAATAGCTCTGAAGCAAAACCCATTTCACCACTTTTTCTTAATTGGATGCTTCTTTTGTCCATTTTCTGTTAAACTGAACTCAGTAGTCATCGAACAGTATATTCTAGATAAATTAATGTCTTAATGTTAGACCTCTGGCATGACCATGAAGTGGAAGGGAAGCTTTTAAGAAACCACAGCAGTGTATTTTCTGTCTGTTGTGAGTTGTTTTTGATCGAGCCTCCACAATATATTACAAAATATGTTAATTTGATAAATTTTCTAAGCACACCAGTGCTATAAACAGTTATGTGCATCAAAATACGTATCTAAAGATAAAGCTATAGCTGAGTTAAGCTAGAATAGCTGTTCAAACTTGTGAGTTGAATCTATAAGTCTGTTTTGTAATCAGAACCCAAGAATAGGGCCAGTGCATGATTCGTATGGCTGCCTCTTCATAATTGAAGTAAAATTTCTACTAGAACTTAGTGCATCTAGTTTTTATCTATAATCCTAAAAAACTATGTGCTGCTATTTGTACAACACTGAACAGAGCCTTCCTCCGAGCAGTTCGTATATGTTTCCAAGTCAGATACAGTTTTATTTCCCTTCAGATTGTAGAGGAACACGAAAGTGTTGAGCAAAGCCGCCGAGCGCAAGCAGAGCCCATCAATCTGGACAGTTGTCTCAGAGCCTTCACCAGTGAGGAGGAGCTGGGCGAGGATGAGATGTATTACTGCTCCAAGTGCAAGACCCACTGTCTGGCCACCAAAAAACTGGATCTTTGGAGACTTCCCCCTATTTTGGTATGATCTTGTGTAATTTACAGCAACAAAACTGCATTGATCACAGATGTGAGTTGCTGTGTATGTCTCCTTGTTCTGAATAAGAAAATCTGCTTTTGTTCAGTCTCAGGAGCGGCATTGCCTTAGTTTGCTGCGTGCATTTCTGTAATGCAGGCGACTAGAACAAACCTCAGATCCTTTTGAATCTTTTTAGCTGATAAATTGCAGGAAATGGTGTTTGCAGTCAGTGTCACCTGTTCTGACACGGAGTTCACCCTTAGGAGCTCTTGCTGGTAACATGATCTTTTGTCTGGTTGTATCACACCTGCATTTGTCGCTTTCCCAATTTGGTAGGTTATTCAAAACACAGATCGGTTCCCCCATCAGAATATTAGTTCCTGTTTGATTCCAAAATCTAAATTGTCACATACAGCATTGTTACAGGGTTTTTTATTAGCATATGATAGAACTTGTTTGCTTTGTGTAAAACTATTTTTAAACAGTGGGATTATTCACTGTGATGTAATTGTCCTCCTTTAATTTTCTCTGACATCTCTCTCCTTAGATCATTCACCTGAAAAGATTTCAGTTCGTAAATGGCCGCTGGATAAAATCTCAGAAAATTGTTAAATTCCCCAGAGAAAATTTTGACCCAAGTGCCTTTTTGGTACAAAGGGACCCAAGTCATTTGCAAAGAAAGCAGCTCCTGCTCCCGGCTGAGAGTCCTGAACCACGGGCTCCCGCGGGGGAGCCGAGGAAAACAGACCTGCCGATCACCTACGCAGCAGGAGAGGGAGACACGCTCAACAGGAGCCCGTCCTCCCTCAGCACTACTGTCTTGAATAATATCAAAGGTAGGTCACAATGAGGGAAAATTCCAGTGAATACTGACATGTGGAAGGGGAAAAAAAATCTATTATGAGCAACATTTTAATGTTTCTTCTGCTACAGAGCTAGACTTATTTTGAAACACTCTTTTCTGGTGTGTTTGCCCTGGAAATCTTAGTGAAGATATAACAAAAATTAAAAAGAAAAGGTACTCAGTGACGACAGGTGTTGGCACTGTCTGCTTGTGTAAGTGGCTGCGTTAAGAGTGAGGAACGTGCTTCTGCATACAAAGGTTAAGTTTCAGTTTATAGGTGTATGTATACATGTGCACAAAGATATCGATACATACTACCCATAGTGAAACAGTGGGTTTTAATGTTTGGTTATTCAAAAAAGCACTTTTAAAGAAAGAAATCTAGACTAAGTGTTTACTTATCTTAGTAGTCCATGTGTTTTCTGGTTTAGCATCTCCGTCTCTGGGGAGGAAGAGTGGAGCCAGCTGTCCTTCAAGTAAAACCAGTAGCCCAAATAGTAGCCCAAGGACTTTAGGAAGAGGTAAAGGGCGTCTGCGGCTGCCGCAGCTGGGGAAAAACAAACTGTCAAGTAGCAAAGAAAATTTGGATGCAAGTAAAGAGAACGGTACAGACCAGGAGCAGAGGATTTCCTCTGAGCAAGGTGACACTCTGACCAGAGGGCAGAGCTTGGGCGGTAGCCAGAGTGAACTGTTCACTGCTCAGGACAGCGAGGTGACCCTGGCCAACGGATACATCTGTGAGCAGAACACCTACAGCAACGGCAGCATCAACGGGCAGATCGAGAACCACAGCGAGGACGATATCGCCAATGACCAAAGAGACGACTTGTGTGTTAACCCTATTTACAATCTATATGCAATTTCGGTAAGTTCATTTTTTGTATCAGTGAGCTGTGTGGCATTGTTTGGACTACATGCATTCACTCTGTTGTTTTCATTACAAAAAGTATGAATCTATTGAGAAGGAGAACAAAGTAGAGCCATTGTCAGCAAAATACAACTGAGTACAACTGAAAAGTGTATCTGCACGTAATGTCTTTTCTGCTTGAGCATATAAGCTTAGTCAGCTCCCAATGTATAGATTGTCATGAACCATTGTCACTCACTTGAAGATCCTGAATGTGTGAATCATTCATTCTTTGAATTCTGAGTTTTGATATTTGATCCAGAATTTATTTTCTTCTTTGTTTTCTTCAGTGCCATTCAGGAATTATGGGAGGGGGTCATTATGTCACTTATGCCAAAAACCCGAACAACAAGTGGTACTGCTACAATGACAGTAGCTGTAAGGTAAAGCATTTGCTTTTGTGGCAAATAATTTTCATCTTTGTTACCTAGAGCCAAAGAAATGAGAACCATTCTTTGAAATCCTGAGCATCTCAAATGTCGCATTCGATAAATATTAAAATTCTTAACTGAAACTGTAGATGAGTTTATTTTCCGGTTAACATCTGTTCATCAGCTGCTACCATGGCTAAGGAAAGATGCTTATTTTGTACAAAGATAGAAAAATTACTAAAAATGGAAGCTTGAGAGTGTTGTTTCATGATGCTGGCAGTTTTGCGTTCAATTCCCAAATAATTAAGTTCCAACATTTCTAAGTGTGCATGTTTATCACTATAAAATGTGTACTTTTCAAGTAAATAATGGAGGCTGATAACTGTAATAAGGGAGACAAGAAATGCGATTCTTCTTGTAAATAGCCAGTTAAAAACACTGTTTCTAGGGCAATTGTGTGTATTTTAAGCTCAGAGACAGCAACACAATTGTCCCGTTGGGTATTTCAGACGGTGGTTTTCTCTGTTGCAGGAATTGCATCCCGATGAAATCGACACCGACTCTGCCTACATTCTTTTCTACGAGCAGCAGGGGGTAGACTATGCACAATTTCTGCCAAAGATCGACGGCAAGAAGATGGCAGACACGAGCAGCATGGACGAGGATTTCGAGTCGGACTATAAGAAATACTGCGTTTTGCAGTGAGCAGATAACCTTGCGGGGGCTGTTCTGACAGTGTGAGGGATGATATCCTGCAACTTGCTTTTGGCGCAAATGTTCTTGAAACAGATAACTTAAGTGTAGTTATTGTACCCGGTGATCTGAAAGCACAAAAGGAAAACCCTAATTAAATAGAAGTTAATATAAAGATAGTATTGTTTTGTTCTGTTATCTCACTACATGCTCTAAACATTTCTGATGTCAGACATCAGGCTGAGACTGCCATTGGCCTTTAAACAAAATGGTTTGAGAAAAGCCAACTAGGACCAAATAAGAGCTAAATTAAATAGTCCAAGTAAGAGCTAAACGAAGTAGTGTAGAGTTTACCAACCGTTCTAACAAACCCCTAAGGTTCTCTTTAGGTTTAAGATAACGGGGAAAATAAAAATTGTAGTGTTGTCTTTGGACAACATGATATTGCTACCTCCTTTTTCCTGCAGTTTTATTGCATTTTATTGGCAAAACAGGGAAAGAAAGAGAATGAGAAGTGCACAAATGGAAAGAATTATCATCAAGAGTAGAAGTTTCCAGTTTTGCCACCACTAATGTGTGTCGGTTGCTTTCTTTCTGTATGTTGGGAGCACAACCAAATCATCATTTGAGGAGAGATTAACTTCTACACTTGAATGGCTTATGATAATGGTTTTCTCCATGTGTTGGCTGTGTAGATCAACATATTTCAGGAACAGCTTTTCTGCCTGGAGAGAGTCATCTCAACCTTCTGAGATGCCTCCCAGAGAAACTTCAGGTTGAAGAGAGCAGTTGTGGTTACACGAGCGTATCTTAAACGTGCACATTGCACGAGGTGTTCCCAGCTTTCGGAAGGAAAGATGCTTGAGCTGATGTTTCATGACTGGTGTTGCTTTTGAATTTGCACTTTTAAAAAGTCGTATAATTGAATTCGAAACCATAGTTTGTTTTTTGTTGTTGTAAGGGCTCTGGAGTGAATGGCTGTGAATTATCCACTGTGTATTTCAACCGAATACGAAGCTGTGGCTGTCGGGTAGCTGTCGTAGCATTCATGGATGGTTTGTTTAGCGGTTTCATCATTTAATGGAGTTGCTTTTTTTCAGAATTTGGTTGCCTTTTCAAATCCTCTTTTTTTGCAGCAGGTTATTTCTATACTTGCAATTAAACCGGAATTGCTTTCCCTGCCCTCGCAACATGCTCTTTGAAGCCGATGGGCTCATTGCATGAAGGAAAGCATGGCCGAGTCTTGGCAGACACTGGAAAAAAGATTCCTTTAAACCTTTTCCGTGTTAAATTGTTTGCATATCTGAATGACGAGACAAGTTTCACTCTTTCGGGCATTTGTTCTTCATCTGAGTCTTAAGGAGCTCACTCATTTTGCCGTATGTCATCTTCCAAATTCTTTAGATGTGTTTATCTTCACTAACAAAATCGATGCTTACGTGGTTGATCTCTGAAATAGAAGTTTGGATTCATTTTAACGTGGTTTACGAGAATGCCCAACCTACCGATAGGTTGATAATTTCCAGTTGTATCCATTGAGGAGGTTCTCGCAGCTGCTCTCGCTGCCCGTGCTGGGGCAGATCCCCCCGTGCCTCTGGTGGAGGTCGCGCCGCAGCAGATCAGCTCCAGAACAAGCGGTGTCCTGCTTGGGAAGTGTCGCTCCCATCCTACATGGGCTTTTATCTTTAAAATGGTCTGAACATTGACACTGAAGCGAAGCAAACCTGACTCGTGGATTTCTAGGTTAGAAGCTTTTTCAATACCCGTTTGTCTACTCCTCCCTACGCAAACTCCATGAAAAGTGAAAGATTTTCAACGGATTTACTTTAAAATGTTTTATTTAAGCAGGTAGCACAATCTACTAATGTTATTTGATCTTCTGTGTTTGTTATATTGGTTGTAATTAATTTTTTAAATTAAATTAATTCATGAATTAGTAGTAAATTTATTAAGTTAACTATTAACTACATTCACTTTGTAAATTATTGTATAAAACTTATTGACAATGCACTGACTTTAGAAAGATGTTAATGTACATAAATACCTTGTAAATAAAATAGTGTTGATGTACTGGAATATGAGCTGTATTAAAAAAAAAAGGTATCGGTAATTGTATATGGAGTGAACCTGTTTATCTGTAACTATATTATTCAAACAAATTAAATACTGTGGATGCAGATGAAGTGTCACTTCTTGTCAGTTAATTTTTATTAGCTGGGTTCCTGCTTTGCAGGTTCTGTACTGTTTTCATGAAGCTTGAATGGATTCGTCAGTCCTAATGATGTGATGAACGTGTGAGCGAGCAACAGCAGTTTGTCCAGCACAGCACTAGTTCTAAGTGCCGAGATATTGCAGCTCTTTTAAGTTTTGGGTTTAAGTTATTTTAGTTTTCTTCTAGAATGTTTTCCATTCATGATGTATGTCTGTTGATATTATTTTAATGTGTGGCTCGGTTAATGAGGACTGTGTTAGGGAGCAGTTAGGCAATCTGGACATCCATAAATCCACGGGTCTGGATGGGATGCACCCATGGGGTTGTGGAGTCTCCTTCTCTGCAGACATTCCAACCCGCCTGGACACCTTCCTGTGTAACCTCATCTGGGTGTTCCTGCTCCATGGGGGGATTGCACTGGATGAGCTTTCCAGGTCCCTTCAACCCCTGACACTCTGGGATTCTGTGGTTTTAGATGTATCCTGCTGGGTTCTAGTTGATGCCAGACTTAAGGTTGACAAAGTGCAAAGTCAAAGGCAAAAATCTCTCATGTAGTCACTGGAGGGATAACAACTCTGAGACGGTCTACAGGAACAAGGCCAAAATTGATCTTGCTGTTGCTTGGACATGTGCACTTGCAGATCAGTTGCAATTCAGAAGTAAAATCAAACTTCAGAGTGAATCCAGTTGTTGGTTTGTGGGATTTCTGAGAAGAAAGGAAACTGTGACTCCAGGAGCTCTGTTCAGCAGCCGCTACCAGAACTGTATATATGTCTGAAACTCCTCTGCTGTTTACCAAAGATAGGTTTGATATTTTTGCAGTTGAATCCCTGTTCAGTACTGCTGTTCATAGTCATGATACTTGGAAAACAATCCATTTCCAAAGCAAGTGAATCATGATCCCTTAGGGATGCGAAGGTTCAGCTCTCGGAAGCGATGCCTTTGGAACACGGATCTGAAGGTACTTTCTGTACAGGCTGGTGTGCTGCTGATCTTCACGTATTCCATTCTTGATTGTATATGGTGCTGAGACATTTCCTCTGAGCAGACACTGCCTGTATGAAACTACAATTGTAGTCATGCTTTTTTCCAAAAAGGAAGTAAATCTGGTTGAGTTGGCAACTGGACCAAAGTCCACGGTAAGCTGGTTTATTAGCAGTCACATAGCACTTGGGGTTGTTTGGTTTTTGAATGTTTCCAAAAACAATGTGGTTATATTTAGCTGGAAATGAATTACTGTTCTTATTTTATGGCCCTCGAAGATGCTAAATGGATACTTAACCGAGGATGATCAGAGAAGCTGGTGTCTCTCGCTGTGTTTATCAGCTGTAACCAGAGCGTTCGTGCAGCGGTAAATGACACTTGCTCCGTGCAGCCATCGCTGCTGCATAGTGAGAAGTTTTCGGAGCATTCACAGTGGTTGTTCTTCACAAGGGTGACAATTCCACAGTGTTGTTTGAGTCATTGGTGCCTTTTCCAATTGAAAATTTAATTTGAATCAAGGAATATGATCTTCGGTTGCTCCTGTAATGAATTTCCCCTGTTAAGGCTTTGTAGGTATTGAACAATGTTCATACGTGCTGTTTTCAGTAGTGAAGATTTTATCGATTCCTGCGGTCGGCACGGGAGATTGTGTCGCTGATTTTTCTCTATATCATCAATTATCCGTTATCTACAGGTCGGGGCCATTAAGTGTCCTGAGAAAGCACCGAGGGCCCATAGGAGCAGCCCAGGGATTAACTGCAGCTTTTGTTAATGGTTTTGCCCCTTAGGTCCAGTAAATTGAAGCAAGAAGTTAGTGAAATGCAGTCGTCCGTGCGTGCTGATTTATCATTTCAGGAATATAACAACCTGACAGAAGTTTGGAAGATTGAGCCTTTTGTTTGGGCCCAGCCTCTGACTTCCTTGTTCGTGTGTAAAAGATTTCCTGTTTGTGAAAATTAAAAGCAATGGTTGATAAGGTCCCGTTAGCAAAATCTATTCGAAAATATGTTAAGGACACTTAATATAAATTGAACTTTTCTGAGCATATTTGTGGAATCAAGCAATGTTGCTCTTGAGAAGGGTTGTTCATAAGTCCCGGTAGCTCAGAAAGAAACGACACCACCATCCATTTGAGAGCATTTGGGTCAAAGTGAGGTAGAAGAAAGGAACAAAATGGACACATACATTGGGAAGGTGGTTGGTTACCTGCTGGCTGTGGTGGGACTCAAAGGAATAGTACGATACAGAAAGTGCCATATGGATCTGAATCTTACGTTTGGCATACAATGGCTGAGATGGTTTGCAAAGGAAAATTTGTCCCTTCATTAATGAAGCGTTTTGATGTAGCAAATATTTATCTGTTTTATAGATAAACCTCAGTCTCCTGATGAGAAACTGCAGGAAAAGTGGAGAGCGCGTGTTAGCCGGGAACTGGATGACAACCAAGGAGAGCTGCTGCTTCGGAGCCAGGAACGGGATCCAGCACCACCAGTGGCAAATTAAAAAAGCCTTCAAAATGATGTTTGTATTACGATGTTTGGAGTAACGAGACAATGCAAGGAACAATGTGATTACAGGAGATGGGACTGGAGACCTCGCAGGGGCCCCTCAGGGCAAATTCTGTGCCTTGAACTCATTTCCAAATTCACAAAGGTAGAACAGGCTGAATTTTAAGCTCTGTTGTTCGGGTGTTCAGGCAGCAACTTAAATTGCTGCTCAACGCCTCATCTAGATACTGGAGATTTTCTGTTGTGACCCACCAGCAAACAGAACAGAAAGATTAATTTTGGTTAACGATGTTTTCCTTTTGATATGGAACAAAACCCCTTTGGAGTCTTTTTAGTCAAAATCAATCACATCGTTATCAACGTGCTTCGTCAAGGGGCAGGAAGGGTTTCCACACAGGAAGACCCAAACCATGCACACGGACCATTAGCAGATGCTCATGTTTATGACCTTGCTCATGACCAAGTGAACGCTAAATGTTTGCTTGCCTTTTTATCTTCAGTTTTGATTATAAAAATGTTCCTGTTTAAAAGACACACTCAAGGGAATAGATCTTTGGGCCCGCAGGCTCAGAGCACAGGCAGCCCCAGCATCGCACTTGTAACAATGACAATTTTAGTGGAAGCTTTTTGATAAGAAGTTGGCAGCATATCAGAGGACCAGTTTGCCCATGAGATGTGAGCAATGATGTCACACTGGGTGTTTAAACTTTTTACCTTTCCCTCTAATTATATTTCTTTAGATGATTATGACCCAAATATAAGCTATAATGATTGCCTTCAGTGTACACGATATTTTCAAATAGCGACTCAATTAAAGAAGTCATTAAATTTTGCTTTTAGCATAATCCAGAGGTTTGACGGCTCCACAAGGCATGAGGCAAACCAGCAGCAGTTTGAAGTAGGAAGAATGAAGAGTGACCTGAAGAATGATCAGCTCAAGCACAAAATCCAGAGGGGTAAGAAGCTTGGACTGTGGTTTAACTTATTTAATTGAACGGGGAGAAAAGCGCTGGCTGTATTTGCAAGCTGCCCTCTCTGTGCTGTGATAGCTGGCAATGACAGGTTGAGTGTGAAGAACGGTAGAGTTCAAATAAATAAAATATATTAAGAGTTGATTAAAGGGAGGTAAGGGGCAGAACACAGGTGTCAATATCCCCTCCGAATACATTTCACTCTTAACTAGATTTGGTCTCGCTGCTTTTAACTGCTGGGCTTTGATGTTTCAGGGTAGAAAGCAGACGCCAGCATCACCGGGGCTTTTCTGTTGGAGGCACCATTGACCCTTTTCTAACAAGTGCCCGGGCAGGTTATAAATCTGTAACATTGCACTTCACCTTTTGTGTCTTGCTCAACGACCTTTTAAAAATAAATGCAGAATAGCTGAAGGAAACAGTAGCGGCGATGGAAAAGCTGACACGTACGCAACCTGAGCTCTGATTTTTCGGATTGCTCCAGTCTGTTAAACAAAACTGCTTTTTCTTTGCTCCGTGGCTAAAAAAAAAGGTGGAAAAGGGGGACAGGGGAGTGTTTTCTTAGCTGGGTTCTCTGTCTTATAATTCAGGTTACTGAAAGTAAGCTGCTTACTGGAAAAATGCCACGCAGAGTTACTAAGAAGTTACTACAGAAAGGGGCTACATTCACTCAAATTTCATATATACCTACACTTGATATGAAGAAATGTATGATATATTTTATGAAAATGTAGATGATCCCAGAGAAACATCTTGCTCTAAAATATTCTCCATCTGAATGAGAGGAAAACTGAGGTTTCCCACGCTTTCAAATCAGTACAATAATTTATTTTGGTGATGATTATAACGGATATTTTGGATTCATGTGTACAATAGTAAAACACTGACATGATTTTCTTTTGTTTATGTATTTTGCTTAAAATAAAAGCTTACTCCAAAGGAAGGCATTTGAGGAAGGGCGCTTGCAGAGAGAGGTGGGGTTGATCTTGGCTGGCTGCTCTGGTCTGTCAGCGAGAGAACAACCTGCACGGTTTACAGAGACCTTCAACCCGCTTACAGTCTTTACCACAATTACTTTGAGTGGAGAATACCTACCCTAGCTGAACTGACTCATGTTGACAATTTCTTGCAGGCTGTACCAAATATTTTCCAGTAATTTTACTACTTAGATCCCCTAAATAATTGGAGTACCAACAGCAAAAATGGAGCGTGTTATGGGCGGTTGCTTGTGCTGTTTGTAGTTTTTCCACGTCCAGGGCTGTACACCCTGGCTCTCGGTGAATAGATTCCCAGTGAACCAGTTTCCAAGTGTCCGCATAGCCGCTATTTTTGCCAGGATTCTTTCAATGGTTGACACTGTCCGTCCTCAGAATTTCACTGAAAGCCTTGCGATTCGCCTGTGTTTTTCCCCAAAGCCACAGCTCTCCAATAAGCATTATTATGGTCAGTCTGAAAAAGTATTAGATACTTTACCTTGTCCCAGCACACGATGCAGTTGCTGTCAGTGACTAAAGCTCCGCTCTCTGCTCTGCAGGAGTTCATGCCCTTCGTGTGCTACGCAGCTGGGTTAATGTTGATGTGCTGTGCTGTACCCCAAATGGGACTTCATTTCTTTTGTCATGGCCCTAATTGATGATTGTTTTTTTTAATATGAGTATTTTCATGCTGTCTTTGCAGCTCCGTTGGAGCGCCCCTCCTATGGCTGGTTATTCCCTGCGCTTCGGTCTATCAGCTTTGGAACCTTTGGCCTTTACACAGATGATCCTGCCTGGGTTACAGATTCACATCATAAATCACTTTGATTTAACGTGTAAAAACCAGCCCGCTTTAACATTGTTCCGCATTGATTTGGGTTGAAGTGCTGTTGGTGCCTTGAGCCCAAAGGCCTGACCCTGGAAACACGAACGGTGGGCAGCAGCACAGCTGGTTTGCTCGCATGAAAGGCCGGTAATGGTGCATTTTCTGTGTGCCAGTTGTAATACTGGGATGGATTTTTTAAAAAGGGAGGAAAAGGAGCAAGGGGTGAAAGGAGAGGAAACTACTGTCCCTCCAGACTTAGAGATAATGGCACCGATGGCAGAGTACCCTTAGATACCAGCAGTGACAATCAAATCCCTCTTAATAAGAACAAACAGCACTGTTGATTGAGAACATGCTGCAAGGAGCTGCCTGTAAAAATTGCTAAATATAAATTCAACGCCAGGAGCGTTAAGAGCATTGGCAGCGCAGCACTGCCTGTCCTCACATTCCCTTCCAGGTAAGGCTGAAGACAAGAAAAGAAGCGAGCAAAGGCCTGGGCTGAGGACGCAGTGCAGAGCAGCCCAGCGGCCCGGCTCCCGCGGTGTGCGGTGCAGAGCGCGGGGCCGCAGCCGCGTTGGAAATGATCTATTTGCCACAGAGTGTTCTGAGATAATTGAATGCGCTATAATGAGGGTGCAGGATATGTTAATCACTCCGTTTCAGCTGTCTTGACAGGAACTTGGCAGTGAGGTACAGCCAAGCAGGCACTGATAGTGAAGCTTTTATTACCCCTGCCCATGCGACCGGCAGATTTTATGATTGTGCTGTTCTTCCTGATTTTCTAAATGGAGAAGCAAGTTGTGCTCTCACTTCTATAGGCTCTGCTGGAGGCAACTATTGCAAAAACTTCCTCTACTTTCTTGTATGTTATGGTCTTTTTTACCCTTATCTCTGTCTTAATTATTTTTTTTAGCCTCTCCATTCTGTTTAGCCAAGAAGCTGAAAACTCGAGGCAGCTCTGTCTTTTGGCGAAGTTAAGGCTTCCTTAGCCATATATGTCTTACTCAAAGCAGGGGAAATGAGCTATTGAGAGGTTTATATTTTATATTGCTTACTGTGTGTGCTCATTTCGTTTTGTAAATGAATTTTGACCATCAGAGGTGCTTCTGTGTGTGCATCTGGAGGAAGAGTTCAGCACCTCGGTGGTTGACTTGGTGTCTTCGTCCTGCTTTCCTTTACCTGAGGCAGTTCACTTGGTTTTTTCTCAGGATTGTTCATTGGTTCAGCAGTGACTGTTGGGTTTCAGGACATAGAACATTATGTATAACTGCACGTAAGGAAGCATTTTGTGTAATGCCGAGAGTTTCACGTACAATAAAACCAAGTTATTCTAGGCTTTCAAAGGCATTGCATTCTCAATAGAAAATTGCTATGATTTATTTAGGGCTTAATCTCAGCATCAGCACAATCAGCAAAATGTTAAACTTCTGCCTCCCTTTCTCTCTCATAAATTCTTCATAACCACACATATCTGTAAACTAATAAATCAAGATCTTTCTCCTACGTGCTGGGAACAACGAGCAGCCTTAGTAATGTGGGAAGTGGATGGATGTTGACATTACAAAGGTAATTTCAGTAGATGGAAATGAATAGTTTTTTGCGAGGTTTTCTTCATACGATGAAAAGAAAGAGCATGGACAAGTTGAGCCAGGAAGAGATAGATCGTAAGAAAACAAAACCCATAGTTAGTGACATAGTGTAAACTGTTGGGATTTTTTAAAATCAAAACTGTGTTTGAGTTCTAGATGTCTAAAGCATTTCAGAAAATATTTATAGGTAAAAGATAATAAAACAACTCAAATTTATTACAACCGTATACCATTTGTAATATAACTTTAACTGCAAATTGCATCCAACTGCAAGAAGGGAAATAACGTCCCAAAGGCATTTCAATTAATTGCTGTAGTTAATTGGACTCATAATTTTACTTGTCTGACTAATTCTAATCAGGTTTTATGGGTATATATGGATTTATTTCTGATACTAAAAGCTGCAAACAGCGGGTTAATTTTAGGAAACATATTTAAACTTTGCAATGAAAAGTGCATGTTCCTGTTCTCCTCAGTTGTCCTGAACGAGTCGTGTCTGTTCAGAAAGAGTTTGGAGGGCACTGAGAACACAAACCGCCCCAGTTTACCCAGCCCGGCCTGGAGCTCAGCGCGGCCCTCACGATACTGCTCCGGTGCTCACGCTCCCGAATTCTGGGGTTGCTTCTTTATCCTGCGATGGGCACATTGTTTGCACCGGTGGCCCCGAGGTGTCGGCAGATCTGGAGATGTCCCCCTGGTCACCAGAGCTGCCGGAGCGGCACTTTACGGGGGTCTCTCCCGCCAGCCCCAGGCAATGCTGCGCTGGGCGTTTATCGCACAGCAGTTGCTGCTGTGTCCCTGCCACCCGAAACCCCAGAGCTACAGTACCTGAAACGTGGTGGGGAAGGCAGCACGGGGCTGTTTTATCTCCCCCAGGAGACACCGGCAGCGAGGAGATCACCCAGCTTGTTGTGCTCCCTCAGCCTGACAGAACGCACCCTCAGAACATGGCGGCCAGAGCAGGTGAGGTCTGTGGGTACACGACCCTTGCTTGCCAGCCCTGCCACGCCAAGAGGGCCCTTTTCTCCTTTCTCCCTTTTGTTTTTCTTTTTTCCCCCTTCCTTTTTTCCTTTCAGATCAGTTTTTAAGCAGCAGGGCTGTCCCACCTGCTGTTTGAACCCGGTTTTGGAAATGGCGGGTGCTGCAGCCGCCTCTCCCGCCATGGCCGCCTCAGAGGGGCCCCAGCCCGGCCGCGCTGCCGCTTCCCACAGCCCGGGAACAGCGAAGCCGTGAGTCCGTCCTGTCTGCAAAAGAGATTTCAAACGGGGAAAAAACACCGAGAAAAACAACGGACACAAAGACTGAGCACAGCCCCGGGGTACAGGACGCCTCAGATGGGCATCCCGGCTGCCTCGGCTTCTTCCTGGTGGGTGCATCGCCTCGTGTGGAAACAGATGCTTTTGTAAGGCTTTTTAAGCGGCAAGTGAGAGACATGTTTATGACTGAGGTGGGTTTTAGGTGCTTTTTGTAGAAGAAGCGGAGGGGATTGTGTGGGGAGCACTGGGCAGGGTGGCAGGAGGCTCCCGCCTCGGTTTCCTCATGTGTATTTTTCTCAGTGCATCTCAGCTGGAGTTTTGTTGGCTTTTCCACAGATATACATTAATGTATAAGTAAATCTTACATTCCCCTTTGTTTTTTTTAATAATGTGTATATGGTTTGTCTCCTATATGATACACTTCCCATAGCCACCTCTGGCTGCACAGAGCTACCATGACATTTGTTTCTCTCTCATTGAAACATCTCTAGATCTTATGTCATTTGCAGTGTGTAGTGGAAGAAAATCACCCAGTCTGCTTTTAACTTTGCTGGAAAGAGCTGCGTGTCTCCAAGCATAATTGTTTTTGCGGTGCAATGGGATCTCTTTTGCAAGGGGCAGTGGAGTGAATGGGCCTCCCCGTCTCTGGATCGGGGGTGGCTGAACCTGGTACTAACACATTAAACTTCCAAAACAACCTGGGAAGCTAGGTAGACTTCTCCATATCCTTTTTGTGACTGCAGGTGGATAGAGAAATGTTTATGATGATTCCCAAGGTGACATCTGTTTAATGGGGAGGCTGCTGGCTGTGCCAGCAAATGCTGTCTTCCCTGTGAAATCCACCTCTGGATGGGCAAAGGAGATAAAGAAAAAGCAAAAAGCTTTATCCTTTCATGGAAAAACAATTCTGTGCAGAGGAAAAGTATATTTTGAGCTCGAGTTTGTCAGCAGGAGGAGCTGACCATACAATGAAGCTGGCAAGTTTGTTGAAATTCTTTGTGGATAGTGTAAATACATTTCTTGTGAGTAATGGCTACGTTTCCTTGTCTCTTTCTGCTTCCTGAGAAAATGTTTTGCTGAAAACATATTTTATTGGGTTTTTTTGTGTGCCTGACCCTTCTGTCATCCCTCCCTGTTCCCCCGGTGATTGTCAGACGATTGCAGCAGGACTGGAGCTGGGCCTGTGTTCACATGGCAGATCTGCTCCTGTAGCTCTCGGACCTCCGAAGGCCGGCACTTAAACCGAGGTCTGACCCAGACCTGGGAAAGGATTGCTCTTTAGATGCGTTATACAACACCGTGTAATCTCAGCTTGGTATATTTGTAGAAATGGGAAGGACCTGCTGAAGTCTGGTGAGCCCCCAGGTGCTGCTCAGCCTCATGGTGAATGGACTGTACTGTGAGAGCCATGGGCCCCAAACCAAACACAACCTGCTGCCGTAGGACAGAGTCTTCAACTCTGGCTCCGACATATGTGAAATGTGTTAGCAAAATTCTGTGTTAACTTTTCTGTACATAGGAAAACACTCTTCTTTCTGGGTCTTTCTAAATACCCCTGTTCCTTCCTCCACCCTTTCCTGTATTGTCACAGCTTGGCTATTAGTTCTTCAGGAATTACCGTCGCTTCCTAGCGTCTTCGCAATACAAGAAGTTTCATGCCAAATGTAGCATAGACAAAATTCTTGAAAATCAGTGCCTGAAGCTACCTGTGGAACAGCAGATTACTTTTCCATAACTACCTTTACAAAAGAAAACCAAATGTTCCACTTCAAGCCTTCCTGTCTTTTACCGGTTTTTAAATTGAATGGCTTTTGCTGTCGATTTGTGTTGATCTACTGCATTGATACTAGTTCTGTAATTGTCACGTCCTGCACAAGAACAGAATGTGTCTGCCTGGTTGCAAGAGGTGCCTCTGACAAAGAACAAATTGAGCTAAATCGTTGACACAAGCAGATTGTAGCATTTCCCTTTTCCTCATTGGCATAACATTCAGATTCACCCAGTAAAAATGGTCATACTTGTCTATTCAGATTTTATTCATGCCAAGGCTTGAGCAGAAGAGTACTTATAGGGGACTAGCCATCTTCTCAGAAGATTTTGTTTGTTTCCTCCTCTTAGTTATGTTTTAATATATTTCATAGTAACTCAGGTCCTCCTCCAGACACAGATCATGCCATATGACCCATGTGAAGCAGAATCTCCAGAGCCTCCCGACACCAGAAACATCCCAATGTGCTGCGAATCCCTCCCCCCGCAGCAAACACAAACCCAACCCTAAACGTTGTGAAGAAAGTGGGGAAAAAAGTCACATTCCTTTTCTGAGTGAGTGTTGTGTGGATTCACCTTCAGCAAGGACGGAAGAAACAAAAACTCAAGGCAATGAAACTATAGGTCTCTGTTCAACTTTAATATTTATGTCCGTTCCTCAAAAGTTTTTCAGTTAGTTAAAAATACAAAGTCTTAATCATCCCTCTAAACTTCTAAAGGTGAATTTGCTTTCCCGTGTGGTTTTCTGAAGCTTATATAATTGATTGTTAAATCCAAAAATAAGCTTTCACCCTGCTTTTTTTTCCTTTGGTGAGCTGTGGTTAGTCTCACTGACATGATTTTCCTGAAAATGGCCATATAGCTGTAGCATAAAGGCACCTCCGCGAACATTGCCCTAGAGAACAAAATACAATCTGCTAATACGAAATCCTAGTTTGGTGTGGCCAAAATCTAAAATTCTAAAAGTAGCTATAACATGTTACATGGCAATAGCCAAAGAAAACTGTTATGTCTGTCTTTGGAGAGAGAACTGGAATAATATAAGCAAATCCCATTTCCCAATATACTGAGCTTTTCTGTGAGTAAATAGGGTAAGATCTGAAGAATCTGAAGTTCAAATCACAATCTTCTTGGACAAACTGTGAGTCTTCGTCGTATGGGAATATTGCAGGTATGTTATGATTAAAAAAGATACATTCAAACCGACATTTAAAAACTTCTGAAACGTGATATGGGAAAGAGCCATTTCTTGAACTGTCCCATTTTATTAGGCAAATGAAAACTGTAAAGGATCATCAAAGTCTCATGCTTCAAACGCAGCCCTCCAAAGAGAAGGAATTTCCACGGATGTGCAAAGGGTACATGTGGTTGAGTTTCCCTTCTTCTTTCTAGCACATCATATCCCTGGGCATCCCAGAGCAGGATTCCATACTAGGATGAATAAATAGGCTTAATAAAGAAACCTGAAGTCCAGAATCCGTAGATTAGATGAAAGGAATCCAGCATCCTTACCAAAAAATTAACTGTGGATATTCTGAAGCAAGAAGGGGGAAAACAGTGTTAGTACAGATGTCACACATCCTTCACTCGCTAGGACCACCCAGACATTTCTCAATTGCGTGTGAGCAATTTTTCTTGGTCTTGTACTTTCGTGTAGGACAACGCAGGGATGATAATGACTCCACGTGTTACTGTCTGTCTGATTTACAGTGTTGAATGTAAACATACTGCAAACAAAACTCTTCATAGGCACTTAAGAGCAAATTCCTCTTCAAGGTCCTCTGTATAGCTTGTAGACTGTCCTTCCAGTGCTGTGTTAAAACTACAGGCTTGCAGATAAACCATCTTAATGTTTTCTTTAAGTGTGTGGGGGGGGGGGTGTGTGTGTGTTTGTTTTCATTTGAATCTTCGTAGCTTTATCTTACCGTTCTTTTGAATTCTTGTGATTTAGTGCAATGGGTTTCAATTTTTATAGGAGCGCCAAGAGAGGTCCTTGGTCAGTGTCTGGCGGAGGGCAAGGTGAAATCCTGTACTGAGATATGATTCATGAGCTGGCAGTTAGAGAGACTACTTGGTACAAAGAACCAACAACAGCAACAACAATAAAAAACCCTCCAAAAAGGCCAGAACCTTGAATGAGGTGAGAAGTGTTCATTGGCAAAGAGAACTCAGGATGTACGTGAGCATCAGGAGCAACAGCAAAAGCTTAGCAGTAGGCGGGAGGGTGCTGGCACTGGACCAGTACACCTCTCGTTCATTCAGAAACTGAGCAGGACGGAAATTTTCAGCCATGGGGGTTGAGTTCTTCCCATCAAAGTGGACTGTTGAAAACTGAGTTATCTGCAGGCATCGAAATAAAAAACAGTTCGTTAAACCCTTTTTCCGTGGAACACTGGAAATCGTGATATAAATCTGCAGTGCCTTACTCAGTGGCATTGTTTTCAACTGTATGGATGCATTAAACCTCGCAGGAAACAGCGTGATGGAGGTGACTGCCAGAGGTCACCAGCAGATGACTTCTGTTAGCCTTGCGCATCACGAAGACTTCCTTTCTGCGCGAGCCAAATGCTTTGTCCAGCTCGAGGGCCTGGTTACACCAGTCCTCTTGACGCACACAGTCCTGTCCTTGTCCATCACGTCACAGTGACACAAAGTAAGGGGACTAGGATTTCTTTCCTCGCTTTAGGTTTCTGATTGCTTCAGCAAGAAGCCGGCCCAGAGCAGCAGCCGCTCGCTCTGGTGCACTGCGCTGCGCTGCCGTGCGTGGGGCCGAGCATTGCGCTGTGCCTGGAGCGATGGCGAGCAGACCGCAGCTCAGGAACTGAAATACAGATGCTGGCCCTTGGCCAGGCTGTGCTGGCTGGTGGTAGCACTGAGAGTCCACTCCAGGACAGCGGAATTGTTTTAATCACGCACTCTGCCAGCTGAACAATCTGTATTTTAGAGGCGGTCATGATTAACCTCATGTTCCTCTCTGTAGGACAAAAATGGGCTGCTTAAAGCTGATATTGATAATCCAATAGTTTGGATTTTGAAGTATCCTGTTCTGCTATCCTGATACTTGTGACAGCAGGAGAAATGCAGTGAAATTTGTGGCTGAGCAGGTGACTGCAGTGGAAGGCCTAGGTGTTCACCTGGGGAGGGGTTTTGGCTTTCTTTCCACATCGTCACTTCCCCTTCCTTCCTCTTTCCTGCCATTTTTTGATAGACAATTTAATAGTGCCAAAAAACTGGCACTAGGGACTATGTTTAGGCTAATGCCAAGCAAGTGGGTGTGTGATAGGAACAAAGCAGTGGAGCAACTAATAAATTGTTTTAAATTGTGCGACTGAGCAGGCAGCTGAAGGGGCAAAATGACCGTAAGCAGACCTGTATGCACTGCCCCTCTGCGACTCACCTGAGAAAGACTGAGTTCAATTGGCTTCTCAAAGATTGTCCAGATGACACCCTCATAGCAGTCGGGAGTGGTGAGGGAGCCCTTGTACCGATAGTACCTTCCAAGGTCTTTCTCAGGTGGGATTAGAGAACTCAGTGGCAGAGGCTCCATCTGTGCTGTTTGCCCTGGAAAACCATGGGAAATATTGCTTGGAACAAGCATGGCTGCAGAAGTTGGTCATAACACTGCTCAAAATAAATATATGTTGTGTTTTGACCAACACAAGTGTCTTACCTTTGTATTTAATATTCTCTAATTCACTTATTAGAGTTGCATAGTTTCTATTTTCTTCTTCAATCTGAAATGGAAATATTTTTATTCCAAATCATACGTTTCTCAACAACTGGTTGCTTTAAATTAATTGTGAATAAAATAGAAAAGAACCACAGGGTAAAAGATAACAGCAAGCACAATATAAAAAGGATAAAGGAACTAAGTGCTGGCACTGAATGCCTGAGAGGACAGGGAGGCTCAGGTCTCGAACTGCTGTAATATCAACACAACCACTCCACCAAAGTGCTGGGAGATTTGAGATGGGCAATTAAAAATTTGGCTACTTACCTTGATGAAGAATGCTAACACAGCCACTCCATTTGCATATCTCTTTGCTTCTTCTATACCCGAAGCATCTTCTCTTATGTGGACAATATGAAGCTGTAACACAATAGTCAAGGCCAATTATTAGTTCGGTTTGCTCTGCGGTTTGTTGCTGTAACTGCAGCCCGGCTGCCCTGCGGTGTGGCCGGAGCTGCTTTGTTTTGTCCTCAGTTCTTTGTTCCCTCTGTTGGGGTTTCATAGGAGAACCAGCCAATAGTTTGTGTGCAACAGTATCTTAAAAAGCCAGAGTTCTTGAGTAAAAGCCATAATCCACAAACGGTCTCACCTACCTCCATGGCTTGTTTTTCTCCATCTATGCTGTGCTCTGACCCGGGAAGGTATTGCTGCTCGACTTGGACTCCCCAGTGCAAATGAAATTCTATTGCCTTGTATTTTCTTCCCAGACCTCCGCCTCCAATTTTAGGGGATGTATCTAATTTTACTTTAACTGGGGAAAACAAATAAGTTGTTAAAAAAACCAAACCAAACAGATCATACATTAATAGTATGTGAATAGAGAGATGCACGTTCTTGAGGTTAAAATTTATTCTGGAGTTCTGGCTTGATTTTTCATACTGTACAATACAGAAATTCAACTTTGCAGAAGCTGGACTCTTACAAAATGCTAGCTGAGGCTGGTTTGAGATGAAAGGGAGAAATCTCATAGCCCACTTCCCAGTACCACGCAACAGCATTTGGGCATCTCTCGGTGGCACAGCCCTTGGAGCTTCCACTCCCACTTCTACCTTGGATTTGCTCTGTGATCTTCAGTGACTCACGCAGAGCTGAGCTGAGCTACCCATTACTTCAGCTGAATAAATCATAAAAAAGCAAAATCAATCTGATGATACTTGTTTCCCTTTGTAAAAGGGAGGAAAAGGACAGAGTGCTGCTTTGGATTGTTCTGGGGTAGGAGTTTTATAGATTTATGGCATCCATTGATGTGTCATTCGGGACATCATGGGCTAATTGCATTTAGAAGAAAACAGGGAAATAGACGGTATTTCCCTGAGTGCACTGAGGGGATTGGTAGGGATTTGTTCACGGCCATTAAAACCTCATGACTCAGAGCTACTTATACCTTTCAGAAGGTACTATATTCCTTCATTTTTTGCCTAGGAGAACAACCTCTATCAAAGTTTTCATAAAAGTAAACTCGATCACCCTTTATTTGGGTTTTAAACGTTCTTTTTGTTTCCTATTTTCTGCACTGTAACGTTTGCTTTAGGCTGGGTTTAAAGGTATTCTGTTTTAATTTAGTGTTGCAACTTAAGCCTAAGCATCTAAGCTGTCATATCTATTTAATGTGCTGTTTGATCTGTTGTTAACAGCAAAGCAGAATTTTCTTAGGAGATGTATTTCTACATGTCTATCACCATTGCTTCCTGTGCTTGAGACATTTGGGATATATTTTAAAAATTTACTTATTAAGACTTCTACATTAAGCACCGTACTTTTCTCTACAGGAAAGATTGTTTTGACCCAGATTGAAGCCCCAGAGATTTCATTTCTGTTCTGAATTCCAAATGAACTGGAAGTTCACTCGAGTCATTTAGTCACTTTGCTTTCTTATCTGTAAATGGATGAGTAACATGTCTTTGTTGACTTTGTTTATTTAGATTGTGGGACCTTTGAGACACTGACCTTTACTATCTGCACATCAAACATAATGATAGCCTAATTGCATGCAGAGCTTCTAATTGCAGCTGTGATTTAAGCAGTAACAGTTCCAGTACTGTGCTCACTGTAGCAGAGAAACTGATTGTTCTTAGAAGCAAGAAGAAGCAATTTAAAAATCCCAGATTGAAAACTTAATCCTTTTGGATGACTGGGAAAGATGAGAGTTCTGTCCAATCTGTATGAATATTAATTCTTGTGTAAAAGGTATTTCTATGCCCAGCGACTGTAATGTGGAGATGCCAGAATATCATTCTGTAACAGGGAAGTTATTAACCCATAGACTAGTGAAAAATCAAAACGTATCTTTTTCTTATGGCCTGTCAAAATACTGATGTTTTAAACTAGAATCGCTGGCTATGAACATCTACCCAGCTGTCTACCTTCCCACCTTTCCTTTTTAAGTTAGGAAAATATTTGGCACTTGCAACTTTTCATTTTAAAACTTTAGTAGTTAAAACAATCCATCTAAAGCTTCTAAGAACACCTATAGATTTAAAAAAAAAACAAACGAAAACAAACAAAAAAACCCCCAAACACAACAGAACTATTTTAAAAGTTACCGTAATTTAGCAAATTATTGTTGAAGCGTCACCATTACTATCGCTTTTAGTGAAGCAAAGTGGAGGAAGTGAAACAGAATTACTGCTCACTGACTCATTCACTGTTTACTGATCTGCTGTTCATTGATTCACTGTTTATTGAATCAGTAAGTAGGTGACCAACAAGCTCACATTTGATTACTTCTGTGTGCAGAGGAAACAGGTTGAAATTCGGGAAGATTTCAGCTCCATTATTTAAAGAATTAGTAAGAAGCACACCCAGCAAGCCACTTGTGGAATGACTTTCCCAGATGACGTTCTCTTCAGGAGAATTATTCTTTGTGCAGAAGCAAGAGCAAGAAAAGGCAAGGCCAGAAATAAAGGGTACAGGGGCATTCAGCAGAAGTTATTTACCTCTGCCAAAAGTGGTGTCTTCACCCTCTATATTCACCTCTCTCCTAGTCCCAGTGGTTCCCTGCACATCTCAAGTTCTCTTTCTGCATATGCACAGAACCAATTTCTGCTGAGACATTCAAGGACCATGTCCAGGATCTAAAACCTAGATCATTCCCACAGAGGTCCCAGGAGGCCTTGGTTCAGACCGTTTCGCTTCAGAAAAACAGGGCTGCTATCTTATTTTTGCTTGCTTGCTTTGAAGAAGCAGTAGTAATATCTAACACCTTGCCTAGGACATGGAAGAAGCAAACGGATGGTTCCAAGTGAAGGCACCAGTAAATCCCATAATAACAGTAAGAATTTCACAGTACTTGCCTGTATGTCCATTATTTTCTATGTCCCACGCAGAAGATCCCTTCACATCATATCCCTCAAAGTTCAGTGGATTAAGGCTTTTGTCCAGAATGACATTTTTGGTGACAATATTGATAGGTGACTGTTTTTTCCCTTTGCAGGTGGCATATATTTGGTACCATTCTCGAGGATCTATTTAAGAATGAAGAAAATAATTTCTTTCTTTAGACTGCAAATCCTTGATAAAGCTGAACTACCAAACAATCAATAGATTCTTGCTTGGGAAACTGGAGACGTCTTTGAAGAAAAGATCTTTGGATAGTAGAATCTAATACAGGAACTTTCTTAGCATATAATTTTTTGTATATTTATAAATATTACAATTTGCCAAGGATGTTCTGTCAAGCTTAATAGGAATACAGGCACATGTAAACGGCTGTAAAATAGAAAGTGAACTACTGACACTATAAAAACTCGGAAACTATAACAAAACAATACCAAAGAAAGTGGTAGTGGTGCAGTACCTTGACAGTGTGGGTCTTCATACTTCTGTGACTGATAGCACCAATGGCTTACAACTAAAAAAAAATCAGATATTAAAAATTAGGTGAATGAAAAGCTGTACAAGTTGTCCCCCAAAAAGCAGATGTGAAATAGATTCACAACTTGTGATCCTCAGAGAGTGATAACCGGGCATACAGTTTCGGCACCTTCTTGGTTTTGTCTGCCCAAAGTTATTAGAGTAAGATATTTCCTTTCTTAAATATATTAACAGCAGAAGTTGATAAGAGTTGAGTGCTTCTGCTGTGAAGTGTGGAGCGCATCATCCAGCGAGTCTAGCTGGCTTTAATATCAAATCACTCAGAAGAAACCATAAAAATCCTGCAGTAGGCAGCTTTGCCTCTCTAGATCTCCTCCTGGTCCTGAATGAATCCGTTTATATCTGGTACTATTCCCTCCAAAAACTGCATTAGCATGGAATAGTAGAACTCTGGGCAGGGAAAAATGTAATGAAATATAACAAGGGCAAGTGTAGAGTCTTGTATCTGGGTAGGAACAAGCCCAGGTTCCAGTATCAGTTGGGGAATGACCTATTAGAGAGCAGCGTAGGGGAAAGGGACCTGGGGGTCCTGGGGACAGCAGGATGACCATGAGCCAGCACTGGGCCCTTGTGGCCAGGAAGCCAATGGTACCTGGGGTGGGTTAGAAGGGGGTGGTCAGTAGGTCAGAGAGGTTCTCCTGCCCCTCTGCTCTGCCCTGGGGAGACCACACCTGGAATCTTGTGTCCAGTTGTGGCCCCTCAGTTCCAGCAGGACAGGGAACTGCTGCAGAGAGTCCAGCGCAGGGCAACAAAGATGCTGAAGGGAGTGGAGCATCTCCCGGGTGAGGAAAGGCTGAGGGAGCTGGGGCTCTGGAGCTGGGCAAGAGGAGACTGAGGGGTGACCTCATTCATGTTTACAGATATCTAAAGGGGCAGTGTCAGGAGGATGGAGCCAGGCTCTTCTCGGTGACAACCAATGACAGGACAAGGGGTAATGGGTTCAAAGTGGAACACAAAAGGTTCCACTTAAATTTGAGAAGAAACTTCTTCTCAGTGAGGGTGACAGACACTGGCCCAGGCTGCCCAGGGGGGTTGTGGAGTCTCCTTCTCTGCAGACATTCCAACCCGCCTGGACACCTTCCTGTGTAACCTCATCTGGGTGTTCCTGCTCCATGGGGGGATTGCACTGGATGAGCTTTCCAGGTCCCTTCCAATCCCTGACATTCTGGGATTCTGTGGTTGCAGTTCTGAATAATTTGGTTTTGAAACTTTGGCTTCAGCAATATCTTGAGGCAAAAGTTCCACATCTGAATACATGTAGCGTTAAAATAAATTTCCTTTTGTTGGTTCTATACTTTTGTGTGCTTGTAAATTCCCTTGCACAAGATGACTTATCTCAGTCCATTCCAGGAACTATTTTAAAGATTACTTGGTGCAATAAGGAATTTTAAGAAATAACATATTTCCTGTAAGACATGAAGAATCTTTATTCTAACTCAACTGTGATCCCACATAGATGGTTGCAAAGTTTTTCAACAGAACATCTGCATCTTTTACTTTTTCATCGTCAGAAGAAGTGCAAAATTCAGAGGAAGATTGCTGGTTTAACTTCACTGTGTGTTGATCTGGTCGGGAAAGCAAGCACCGCTCTGGTTATCGCAGCATGCTGCAGTGGATCTTTATGGCAGTTATAAAGCCTAAATTGACTTTCACAGGAATAGTTCTATTTGCCTATTTAATCAATAACAATTCAAAAGCTCTTGTAAGCTTGATTAATACTACAATGGGTTTTTTGTCTCTGATTAGTAAATTATAGGCTTTTAACAAATAGCTAGTCAGTTTTTAATAACTATTATGACGGGGTCCTGTCATTAGATTGCTAATTACCATAATTTGTGATATTTTATGAGCCATCTGCTGGAAGGCTCATAACCGCTTTTAACACCTCTACCTTCAGATCCATAGCATAGCAATGCTATCCATATATTAAGTGTTTAGAATACATAGAATCTTAATATAGCTATAATGACAGAGAAAGACTTGGATGAGCTTGTGGCAATTAATAAAATCTTGAAAAAACTAAATTTATGCTGAAAATCATAAATAATGTTGATTCACTTTCTGTTTTAGCAAATGTTTAGTAATATTGAGAAGAAAGGAAACAATGTCGCTACATTTGTATGATAAGAACTGTAACCATTTCTACATTGTTGCTCCACTAATATTTTGTAATTATCAAAAAAATTGATTCAACAAAGTTTTATTTTGACACACCTCTAAACATTCGCAAACCTTAGCTTTAGGATTTGTCATTTCTAAAACTGTTCCTTGCATTTTTTCAGGCCTGTGCACACAAGACGATGGCCAGACCTACAGGAGCACCGAGCCATTTCTCATCTCCACAGGGAAACTGCAGATCCACACGTTCCAAGTGCCTTAATTGATGTTTTAATCCATAAATGCCTCGCAAATACCAGGTAAGCCAGTCTTCACAATGTTATGTTTCGTATGTGTTAGTGTTTGAATGGGTGAATGGCTGCAGATGTATTTTTGGCAAGAGCTCTAGCGCAGTGTTCAGGATCTGCTTTAACAGCCGCTGCACCAGCACCCCGTGACTGGGGTGGCCTTTCTGTGGAAGTCAAATGTGCATGAACCTCCAGAACAAAAAATGCTGCACTGCAGGAATAGCCTGGACACAAATGTTTAAAGGTGGCAGCATCTATGCAGCGTGAGAGGACAGTTACCTGCAAAGATTTCATCTCAGGCTCTTTGGGATGTGAGTTAAAACAGAGAGGAACGTTGTCAGGTGAGAAATCAAGGTCAGTGAAGGTATTCTGGTCTGTTTACTGTAAACTCTTGGAACAAGGTCTGCTGTTCTGAGTTTGTATAGTGACTTACTTACACAATGGGACCGTGATCGTGACTTAGACCTCAAGGCATTACTGTAATGCAAATCAAATTTTACGGTCAATATGATTCACAATTAGTAGTAAGTGCAAGTTCATTGGGCTGAAAGGCCATGGAGCTTTCAGAGCGTGACCATAGAACAGTGAGAGTCAGGGACAACCACAGGAAACACTGAGGGAAGGGAAATATCACCGAATCACATTGTCAGTGGTTCTGATGCAGGGTCTCTGTACCAGAGGAGTGAAATGGAAGTGGGTTACAGAGCCTTTCATGCTGAGTCTGGATCCAGCCCTTCTCAAACAAAGCAACCATTGACGTTTTTCCAGTTGATAGGTGTTTGGGAGGTTCTCTCTGATAAACTTGTGGGTTTCAATCACGTCTTAGTAGATCAACACATGAGCGCACTAAAAATCTTTCAGCCTGCACATCAAGATTATGGGCAGAAAAAGTTGTGATTCCTCCCTACGTATAAGGAGCTTGCATTTATAATGGTCCTTTTCCCCCCTGGGCTTTATGGCTCTATTTCTGAAGCAAGAAGGGAAGACACTTGTCACATCCAGTCAGTTGTCTGTGGTCTTAGGCATGATTGTGCCCTAAGGTATGTTGTCTAGTCTAGTTTTAATTGTCTGAGTGTCTCCTGCCGCTTCCCTTAGGAGTCTTTTCCACAGTCTATTTGCCTTCACTGTCAGGAAATGTTTCCTGTTTAATAGCTTATATTTTCCATTTGCTTATCTGTGTCCCATCACTCCTAGAAATATCACTGAACCACCCTAAACAATTCTTTTCCCTCTCTGGTGTCTACAGCATTCAAATAGTTCCTTCTTTATCTGTAATTCCTGTTCCTGCTTCATCCATCCTTCATCCCATCTCCTGACAGTGTGCCCTTCACCTTCCCACTGTTTCCACCTCAAAGATTTTCATCTCACTTTCTCTGAAGCCCCTTTCTTGCAGGGACCCAGTACATATCAGATCCCATCCTGCAGTCCTCTCACTTGACTGCTCTTTCGATCAAACCTCAGCTCCCCTACTCTCTTTTCTATTGTTTATTGCCCAAGAAAATGCAGCAGAAAGTCTTTTTTTTTTGGTGTTTGGGAGGTTTTCTGTTTATTTTTGTAGTGAAGGTGCTGAAACCATTGCTGTGATATGAGCTGCTATGGAGGATTTCATGGCTTACTCCCACATCTTGCTGGTACACATGAGTTAAACCATGAGCATTCACCCTTCTCTCAGGATAGTGTAAGATGCCAGCCAGGATTTCCAAAAACTTCTTGCCTAATCGACATTAAATAGAGACATTCCTGTTGTTATCACCGTTGGAAGTAACATAATTCAGTATACATATACATTCAGGATACATATACACCCAGACTTACGATTGCTATATTATCAATTTTATCTAGCTCTTACGTTGTCGTGTAGATTCTTGATTTACGTGGCAGTGCACCATATCCTAGGTGTCACCTTGACTTTACTGGGTGTAATGCGTAGACTGTGGCTGAACTGGGCTGGAGGCCTCCTCTTCCTTCACAGAGTTCAAGACAGTGAAGTTTAGGGAGTCTCTCTTGGCAAGTGAGCAGTCCTACTTATCTCTGTTTCTTCCTTGTCAAATTTACAACTGGTTTCCTGACCAAAGCTGTTTCTTGGCACCAGAAGATCTAGAAAACAATACAATTACGTATTGTTTTCATTTTATTGTAAATGTTTTCAATTGTTTTAGCTATCAAACCAAGCATGGAAACTTGAGGAAAAATCCCTTCAGTTGAGTACTCCCTCTCCTGTTCACTTACACAGCTGGAGGGAGGATGGGGCTGCTGGCTGGGAGCCCGGGTGTTTGCAGTTTGCCAATGTGCTATTGTATGATTTAGGAAAAGACCCTTAAGCTCTTTGGACCGTGGCCAGATTGCCTGCATTCCATAAAAGTTCCAAAATCTACTTTGTCCTACTTGTTCCCTGCTTGCTGCCCTACTGCGACCTGCTGAGCTGCCGCTGGGAAGGCCACAGCTCCTCTGAGTCAGTACTGGGAGACAGGTGTTGTTCAGGCTGGCTCAAAACCACCCTTTGAATTCATCCATCTGCACACAAGAGTCACTAAAACATGTTTTGTCCTTCTGGATAAAGTGGTTAGAAATCTATTAATTTTATGTGCTGACAGGTATTTTTAGTAACCATATATAATCTCTTGGAGTGTGAATGACCTTTACACCACGAGTATCATGAAGTGATAAGACAGTGAGAGTATCTTCTGTTGCTTTTTAGTTAAAATCTCTTCTCTTTCACTGACTGACTCCTTTGCTTGTCCCTTTCCATGTCTTGTCACACTCTTTCAGCCATGTCCTCGCTGACAATTTGTTGTTTGCTGAGACACGCAGCTGATGGGGCTCCCTCCACTTTGCTGCTCTTCAGAGCGCCCAGCCTGCCCTGGATGTCAGAGTTCTCATTGCTGCTCTGTTGTCCAGTGGTTTCAAACCCATCCCTACAATCGGTTGTGACCGCTGGCTTTGGAGCAGGGCGAAGCTAGTTTTGCATGCGGTATATTTTTAGCTTTGGTTTGTATTGGGCTTGTTCTATTTTTAGCTTGTTTTGTGAAACTTATTATCTTTAGTACAAAAGACAAAGCAACTTAAAAGAAAATGGAATCTAAGCCTGTCTTTCTAATTAATGAGATCGCTGAACACAAACTGAGCTATATACATAAGTCTATTTATACGTTCTTAAGTATTACACATCCTCAGGAAGTCCTGATCCACTACTTTGACAGGCAAAATCAGTTCCAAATGTTTACTTCTAGATTTGTGTATCTCTAAGCATGTAAAACCAAACGTTTGTGAACATTTATCTCTCTCCTATTCACTTTCACCTGACAATTTTGTTTTTCGCAAAGATATACATCTGTATGTATATAAATCCCAAGATATTGTGGGGGGTTAGCCTAGAAAATAAGCTTTATTGTAGTAGTGAAGCTTTACAAGTAAACACATCTGATTTGAGCAGAGTGTTTATAATTTGCACATGTATACATAAATCACACACTCAATGAGGCCTTTGTCTGTAGCACATATAAACTGAAGGAAAAATCCAAAGAGGTTGGAGGGTTCTAGATGTGCCCTATGAACACTTACAAACTACTTCCTTTGTGTCAGAGAGTGAGGACAATATTTTTAGCTGTGACCTGTGATACTATTTTAACCTCTGTCACATGTGTCCTCATAAATGTGCTGTATTGAAGGAAACTGGCCTTTAACAAAAAAGGAATATCCAGGGCTAAGGTGATTTGCTTCAGTGGAGTATTTTGCTTTGTCTCATTTACAACAGAGGGAGTGTCAAATAAAATTCACAAGTCCTTTTTTTAGTACTTCAAAAATTTAATTCAAATTTGTGGCTTTACTGTCTTTTTGTAGTCTTTTGTGCTGGGTTTATGACGACTGGTGCTGTGGCTAGAAATGTATCTGAAAGTCTAATAACAGGCCATTAGATATATTCTGTAATGTAACAAAGCACCTCCTGCAATGCCACAAACAGGGAAAAAAGCCTGTTTGCAGGACGAGGTGATGCAACACCTTGCAGTTCTGCATGAGGTCAGCTCAACAGTGGCTTAATACAAATTGATGATGATGTAGTGTACTCAGGCTAGTCAGGCTGATCCTTAAATGGAGCATTAATAATGTAATTGGGTCCACTGTGTACACGGAAAAGTGTCCACTCACTGCATGTTGCCAGAAACAGGCTGCAAACTAGTGAATGATGATTTTTGAACTTGGAGTTGTGATGCCCTTGGATGCATCAGCCTTGTAAAAAACCTGTCTGCTCAAGAACCTCGATGCCTGTCAAGGCATCACGTAGATGGATGCTGCCTTGGGCACAGGACACATTAAAAAAGTCAGGAGTCATGTCATTGGGGACATCTCTACACACTGTATGCACTCGCTGCTCAGCAGTTAGTTCACAAGTCACACATGGGGATGGGGGACAGTTGTTGAACTCATAAGTGATGGAGACAGCAGAGGTATCTCACAAAGCTTATCTGCATAATTCCGTGAGAGGAAGTTGGGATCTGCAGATGAATGTAGATTACAGCAAGGTGTGACTGCCCAGTACATATTCTTGAATAACTTACCACACAGACTAATTTGAAGAGAATCAAGGTGTTCCTGTTCTGAGACAAATTATCCATTTGTGCAACACAGATATTTCTGAAAGCCACACCTGGCAGGCTACAGAAATGTAAGAAATTAAAAACATTTCAAAGTTTATTCCATATGTGATTCGAATACGGTCTAGTAGCTGCCCTTTGGGAGTTTTCCAGTAGTGCCCAGTGTTGGTTCTTTGCCTGCTGGGCTTGGTTCCCTGCTCCCCAAAATGAAACAGGCTGTGACAGAGAACCGAGGAGCTGCTCTGTGGCTCCACTGTCTCATCTGCTGCTCTGCCGTGAGCGTTTTTCTGCCTTTTGCTGAATTCTTGTGTCAAAGAGAGTGAGAATGAAATTATTACAATACCTCATCACTTTGTGCCTTTCTCATAAGCTGTTGAAGGAAATAAGTGTACTATGAGATACAGGATCTGCACTCTAAGATGTCCTGGTCAAGCAGTCTGTGTCCATCCTTCTCTCAGCCCTAAACCCCCTCCAATTGTAATGTGACAGTGGCTAAACCTCTGTTCACCATAACAGCCCCTCTTATAGAGTTCATTTGTTAAAATTTAACGGTAGGATCCATGTGTAATGGATAAGTTCATTAGTTATAAAAAAAATATTCAGGGTTTCAGAGGTATTAAATACGAAATACTGCTACTGGCACAGCACAGACCATGGAGCTGGGACATTCTCCGCTGCCTGAATCCCGCTTGTGCAGCTCGTGTAGCTGTACGGAGAGTGAACAGCACAGCCGTGTCACTGGTGTCCCCTGCTCTCGGTGCACACTCGGCAGCCCGGCACATGTGAGCTCTTGTTCCATCTTGCACGCGGTGGATCTGACAGGATCCCCGATCGGTAGGAATGATGGGAGGTAGGCTCAGATAAGCCTTTAATCTGTTTTGGCAGCTGGAATGATTACAATGAGGAAAGAGAAGGAAGCCCTAAGCAATGTATTCTGCATAAAGATCACAAGTTGAGATCAAAAGTCTGTCTGCACTGAGATGGTCGAGGTAACTACTTTGAGATAAAGGCAGTGATTGCTTGGGAGTTATACTTATCACATGTTGGATTGGGTGGGTGGAGAGAGGGAAATACAGACAATCCACACCTCTGAAAGCACCTATGACTTACTACCTAAGTAGCAATAAGCTACAGCTTATTGCCTTTTCTGTGTGTTTTAGGTCTCGTATTGTCCTTATTATTCTTTCTTAGACAACTGAAAATGCAACTTTTCATCCCAGAGTGTATCAAAGTGAACCAGCATCCCAATTTTGCCAGCCCTAAACTGGATTCGAAACACAAATATGTGTGTATTCTATACCATTAGAAGTAGAAATGGAAGAGGTTAAACTGTTTATTTTTATGCTGCTTATAGAGATATCACGTATACTTCGAATAACCCTGAGGAAGCATCAGACCGAGAATTAATGCTGACGACGTCAGTGCCAGCATGGTTATGTAAATTTTATGTTCGTGAAAGTTAAAAGTATGTAAGTAGTAATAGAGAAAATTAGAGGAATCATGTTCTATCATGTATCGATCTTTTGGAGCACTAGAGCATGGACTGTGGGAGAATGTCTTATGGCTGAGTCCTGCTCTGTCATAAAGAAAAAGGATGAAAAAGGCTGGGGTTCATACCAGCAGCACCAGAGGGTCACTGATCTCTCAAAGGACTCAAGCAAGCTGAGGTGCAGCAGTGCAGACGTTAATGCAAAATGAGATCCGTAGGAGCTGGTGGGTGAGATGCTGGGCAGATTCAAGCTTAGATGGTTCATCTTCCTGGTGCTGGTTGATCTCTGGGCAGGCGGCTGCACCGATGTGCCTCAGTTTCCCTTTTGTAGAATGGGGCTAATGAAGCTTGTTTCTCTATAAAGCCCTTTAAGGACTCCTAGTAATAATTTAAAAATATATGTGCTATGATATTAAGACAGGTCGAGGCTGAAAGGAATTTGAAAGATTAGCAATCAGGTTTATTGGCTATTTAAGTGCAATGAATTATGAGGCTGCCCAGATTAGAAAAACAGCCCTGGTGGAGGTATGTTAAATGAGCTGATAAGTCGATATCACTCAAGCTAGTTCTGAAAAGTGATAAAATATAAATGAAATGCTTGTTTAAAATTACCTTCCAAATATGACAAAAAATAATTTAGGCTGATTATCAAAAGTTGAGGTTTCTTGAAATGTTCAGCCTTTAATGTATCACAATGTATCCTGTGAAGCTTCTGCCCCTGGAAAAAGTCTGGAAAAGAAGTTGGGGGGTTTCTGGTACATTAATGACTGTGCAGTTTGCCTCTGCACTGAGGGGAGAAAGTGGAAATCATCATGGCTGGGAAAAAAGCAATACAAAATATGATATGCATTGCCTTTCTTATTTCCATCTGCTAAAGCACTAATTACTAATGCTAATCTAATAAAGCCCATAAGGGTTTTCTAAATAGTCTTTCAAGACCCTATAGTAAATCCCTTAATAGAGTAAAGTGTTAATCAGCTGGTAATCAATATAGAGCAAACATTTGTAGACTTTGGAAGAGCAAAGGTTCTTTGTGTTTGGTTGTAGCAGGTGTGGGAAGCTCTCCAGAGAGAGAATACAAAATACACAAAATACAGACTAAACAAGAGGAAAGGTATTTGACCTGTCAGGGAAGAATCTAGAAGAGGCGAGCTACTGAGGCGTGGATAAGGAAAATTCATAAAGAACAGATAAATAAAATGTGGGAACCCCCCTGTGCATCCCCAGCACTCGGGTTGTGCTCCTTGCGGCCCCTCCGGAGCTCCTCAGACCTGCGTCACTGTGAGTCTGGCAACTCAAACCCTGTCCCTTTAACTGCTCTTGCTGCAGTGCTTCCCTCTGATACCTCTGATAATATTGTATCTCTTTTTTTTTTTCCCTTAATGCAGTCCAGTCTATTTTAGTGCAAACAATAGACCCTTCATCACTATTAAGAACTTCAGTGTTTATCTTTAATTTTGAGGCTGTGCGCTGATATTTACATTGGAAAGGTGGTTTATTCAATGTTATAGCATTGCTGATCTAATAGAAGCAAAAAATACCTTGTGCATTTTCGATATTAATTATAGATTGCTATTGAATCTGCTCATGGTAAGTGCATAGTGTACTTATGTACATAGTGCACAGAGTGCAAAAATAGATGGATCTGCTGAGCTAATGCAGCAAAAGACATATTGTTCTTTCTCAGCAGGGAACCACAAGAATTTAATCATATCATAAACAGCAAAGCAAAATGAGAAGAAAACAAAACCAAGCTATTTGAAGTTTTAAGAAGTTTACAGTTAAATAAACATACATTTTGATTTTTAAAAATTTATGTATGTAGTTAACTATAGAGATCAAGTCAAACCTCATTGATTTTTCTTGGAGGAGGAAGGCAACTAGAATCTCTAAAGGTGGAAAAAACCCCACTCATTCATTCATGAGAAAAGTCTAGACTTCATTTTTAGCACAAATCATAAAATGCAGAGAAATAAATAAAACATTCTTCGTTTGTCATATAGAAGAATTAGAGTCTGTACTGTGTGCACCGGTATTCCGAAACAGATCACAAAAAAGAGTAACCTTGGTACATGGGGTTAGAAAGAGCAGGCAAGGACTTACCTAGTGCCTCTGTCTTGAGAATGTGCAGAGCGAACAGAACAAGGAACAGCAATTCCATTCTCTATTTTAAATAGGCTCAGTGTTGAAACCAGAATTGATTAGACTTCTTAGGATGTGATCATATTTCTGCTCTCAGTTTTATACTGGAGTACGAAGTCCTGGACAGACCTGAAAGCCATAGCCAGGAAGGTGAACTCCTCCTCTTTGTAATTTCTCCAGATTTACCCTACTCCTGATTTGCCTAAATTTATTCATTTCTCCAAAGCGAATGGCAAAAGGAATAAGGCTTTCTAGCACTAAGCAAGCAGTGAATAACTGGTACATTGCAACCTATGCACATTTAGTAACCTAGTACTAAAATGCTACATTTTTATTTACTGGTAGCTTTTTTTTCTTCTCCTGACAGCCCACATGACATTCAGTTAACGTGAGTATTAAGGTTAGTGTTTTGCCTCAAAAAACCTCCATGAAACAAGCAAAACTCCAGCTCAGTCACCCCCACAAGCCCCCAAACAGCTGCTCAGGACTGGAAAACGGGACTTCTGTGGCAGTAACAGGAAATGTTTATTAGGTGGCATATCAACACCTTACTTATATATGCTTTTGCACTTTGTGAGTTAACTCAGAGCACACCTGTTGTTTGTTTGGGGGGATGGTTTGGTCCTTTCTCCTTTTTTAATAATACCCTTTTTTTAAAAAAAACCTTCCTGATTCTAGTACTATAGTACAATATATACAGATTTTTTTTCATCCCCTTTTGCTTTCCTATCTGAATGCTTTAATTGCATGTGCCTGATTCAGTGGCACTTCAGGCTTTATGTTCAACAAACAAAGGTGTGTACAGAGAAGTGGCACTACTACTTTTTGCCCTATTATAGACAAATTTTCATCTTTTCATTTGAGGTTGGATTTTGATACAGCTGAGGAAAACAAAAGAGGTGTTGGGGGGGCTGCAACTTCGTCCTCCCTGTCCGTGGGGATTGCTCCCTGTCCGTGGGGATTGCTCCCTGTCCGTGGGGATTGCTCCCTGGCCATGGGGATGCTGCCGCACGCGGGGCTCGGTGCAAGGAGAGCGGGGTGCTTGACCCGGGGCTCCTCGTGAAGGGGTGGCCAAAACCAAGCGGTGCTGTGCTGTCAGCATTGAGCCAGACCAATCATCAGCAAGGGCTGAATTGAAAAGAAGGGAACCAAGAAAGCGCTTCTTGCCTTTACCGGTTGAAGAGCGTGGCCATTCTGCTCTTGTAGTAGGGTCACACAGGATCGGGACCTGTAGTAACAATGGGAAATCTGACAGCTGACTTATGAGGAGGGCTTTTATTCATAAAAAGGATGGCTATAAATAACATTCCAACAATGAAGGTTTACTCGGTAGTGTTTTTCCATCCTGGATTAGGTAGATTAAAGCATGAACAGACGATGATTTGCCTAGCACATGGTGCTAAGATAAACAGTTACTGCAAGACAAGAACAATAAGGGAATTTGTTGCATTTTTGCACTTCCTAGTCTGGCGGTCTCGGTGGAGCCATCTAAGCAAGGTGCATGCAGAGCACGTAGAGAGGAACGAGGGCGTGAACGTGGCAGCGTGGGGGGTGTCGTGTCAGCCTTCAAGGGCATCTACAAGATATGTTACTCTTGGGCTTATTTCTTCTTCTCTGGGAAAGGTCCGCAGTGGGGCAGCTGAACCAAAGCTGAATTCTTTTTGCTCTATTTGTGCTCTATATTTCTTTTGATGTCTCTGAAGAGCCTGCAAGAAACCCTCCGTTCAGGACTAGAAAAAACTGAGAGGTAGAAATTTTGATCTTGAGATTCAGGATTCACTCTTATTTTTTTTGTTTTTCCTTTTGTCAACCTCCTAGCCTGCCAGTATTAAAGTGATAATAAACAGCACCGCAGTCATGTTAACTTAGTTATTATTTGTGCAAGAGATTGAAGGCACACTCAAGGAAAGACATTTCTGCTCCTTAGAAAGTCTGTAATCTAAATAAGAGGGGCAGACATCATGTGATCTCCACTTTTCTTGTCTAAAGAAACTTACCTGACAGGTGCTTGGTTATCAGTTCTCAATTACTTTGTACTCAGGAGTATTTTTGAAAGGAATTGCACTGAAGGAAGGTTTTACATAATAGCCTTTGGACATTGAACTGAAATACATATGAGGATGTTGGTTGGAGAATCTGAGACAAAGTTATGCAGAGAGTGTATGGCAGATCACTGAACTCACGCCTAGTTTCTTTTGGCACAACGATGGCAGCCGTGTGTGTAGCTCCAGGATAGGTAAGAACAGAAGGAAATATCAAAAACAGTGAAACTGCATTTAATTTGTGGCCTTGAGAGCCACAGCAGCAACGATTCTGGAGGTTTTCCCCCCAGCCCGGTTTCTGAAATGCGTGAGATCAGACACCACCCCGCTGCTACCAAAAGGGCTTCACGGGAAGTTCGGCGGGGCTGACGTGACGGCTGATGAGGCTCACGTGTCTGAGCCAAATGATCCTACCAGGTGCTGCCGGAGGACAGCCCAGGCTGTTCCCAGCCCTCACCGAGCAGCTGCAGCGCCCCGTGTCCCTGCAGCGCAGGTGGGACGGGAGGAGAGCGGGTCCGGTGCCATGGCAGCCCAGGTCACGGTGCTGTCACAGCTCTTCGTGCCGGGAGCCTGAGCTGTTGGTCTTAGAAGGAAGATCTAAGGCTTGTGAGACCAAATCCTGTTTGTGGACGAGCTGACCTGGGAGGAATTGTCCCTGCAGTGGGAGAGGGAAGCACTTCCAAGAGACTTGAAACTCAGATTGATTTCTTGATTAGTGACTGGATGATTGGGAAACCATCCCTTCAGAGTGAGAGAACACACCAAGCGATCTTCCTTTAGTTGTGTATTGTAATTTTCTTCGTTAAAATTCCCTCACCACTGAGCAGGAAATCTGGAATTTCATGAGCAGCAGGTTTTGGTGAACCAAACATTAAGTCTTCATCTTCCACGTGAAAATGTGGTTTGGCTGTGAGTCTCCCTGAGTCTGCTCTGTTGGGAACATTCTTCTAATACAAGGTCATTTCCATGAAACAGTCAGAAGCATTTGCAATGGCTTTTTATTTGGCCTTCTGCTCTCCTGGCTGGTTAGTTTGCTTCTTTTGAAGCACACACATTTCTTACCACTGCTGTAGTTGCTTAGTTCAGAAGGAAGATGCCCTTTATGTGAACTGTTTCATATCTAAAGGGATAACACGCTTTCTGGCTTCTTTACATAAAAATTATCGGTGAAAGGCTTTGTTTAGCATACAACCTTGGTTTCAAGGATTTTTCAATGTTTGTCTCCCATTAGACAGCATAATACAAGCTCCTGAAAGGTGAAATAACACTTCTGGTATCTCAAAGAAATGTTCAGGTTGTGCTTAGACAGGAGAGGGTCTGGTTTGTGGGGGTTTTCTTGCAACAAGCCGTCCTTGCCATTGTTTTGTGGCTTGTAGCTGGTGTAACATTGGACAGCACTCAGAGATATTCAAGCCTGATGATTGTCTTTGCTTTATTTTCCTGGGGAGGTGTGTGAAAGCAGAGCTGGGACATCAGATAGAACCTGTGAGGCCGAAATTCCTCAAGGAGAGGGGGCGGAGGAGGAGCGGAGAGCTTTCTGGTTTGAAAGCATGTCAGAAAAAATCTTGGAAGGAGATCATACGTCCCATTTGTGTCTTCCTCTCCAAAGAGGAAGACTTTAATCTGCATAAATTAAAACATAAATTGGATAAATAGACTCCTTATTTGTATTACTCCCTTTCCTGAATGTTCTTTACTTGCAGGCCTCATGATGCCTGTTGAAAGACCGAGCAGACGGATATTCTTGTCTCAAGGCTTTGCTGAAGGTCATGGCAAGCAGGAATTAGTCTCCCCAATGCGTAGCCAGCCTGCATGTCACTTGGGATGTTTTGGCTCGGGTTGTGTGCTGTCCGCCGCTTGGTAAGGTGCAGAATTGGTGCTTTTTCCCTGTAGTTTCAGGTATAGCTCAAGATTATTATCACCATAAGGGACATAGAGAATTGCTGTTGAATCACACTAAGGCAAAAGTGTATGTTGTCCAAGGGTTATTGCACAGAATTAAGACTTTCAGCTCCTGGACTTGATTTCCTGTTTTGAAATCAGGTTTGACGCTCACAGCTGGGGCTGCGGTTCAGTGCTGAGCGCTGGTGCCAGCTGTGCACGACCCAGAGCTGCGGGTTGCGGGCGCTTTGGGTGAAGCTGGATTTTCCACAACAGCCACTTGACATGAATGGTCATTAAAAATCCAGCCTGAAGCTTCCCATGTGTCTTTCTCAGCCTCTTCAATATGTTCAATGATTATTGTCTTCTCCACAGGCATAACTGTTAGATAATTATTATTGAATGTTGAGATCCTGTACTACATAATGTCATTTCTTACTGACAAATATAAAAACGATAGCAATTTGGACATTCGGGTAAAGAAACATAAAAACAATTATAGAACTACAAAGTGTTGTAGAAGGTGCAATGTAGACAAATCTCGATCGGAGGGTTGCCCATAGCAAGGGACAGCTGGTGTTCGGAGTGTTAGCCTGAGATATAGATTAGGTTCAGTTTGCTCCATACTGAACTTCTGCATGACCTTATGCAAATAATTTGCTTGCTCTCGTCCCACTCATAAAAATGTAGATAACACACTTTCCTTGTGGGTGTGTTGTGAGCATAAATACAAGAAAGATTGTGAAGTTCCCAGAACGTGGGAGGATGAGAATATCCTTGAATCAAGATTGGTTTGTGCAGTAGCCCTCTGTTCCACACACTGTTTTCAATTCAAACTAAATTTCATCTGGTTTTGAGAGCTCAATCTTCATTGCTGAGGGCTGGAACATACAAATCAGTTTTCTGTGTATTGAAGCACACTGAAAAAGCAGTTTCCGCAATAATATCGTCTCCTTTAAAACAGTAACACTATGTGAATTTGTATGCAATTATATTAGGGAAATAAGATTACAGAGCTTTTGTGAAGAGCTATTTGTACTGCTTGATATTATTCTAAATTCCATTATGATCTCATGTCATTTAGTTTTCGTGCTGAACACCGAATTTTCAAATTAGAGAAATTTCAAGTAGCATTTTCGGGAATATCGAGGGCACTTTGGGGTCCGAGTTCAGGGATATGCTCTTCTTAGTAAGCAGGATATTTTTGCAGATGCTTCCATCGTTCTTCACAGCCCCTGGCCCCTCCTTGAGCTCACAGAGCCCTGGGAACCACAACCAGAGGGGATGAGGAGCGCGGGGCTGGTCTGGTGTCCCCTGCATCCCCGAGCGACGTCGACCTGGGTGGACGTCACCTGCTGACACTGTCGCTGTTGGTGAAAGGACTTTGCTGACTCGCGGTGCTGGCGCTGACAAGGTGACAGAAATAGCAGAATCCTTGTTCAGCAGCAACCACACACCGAAGATGTGGTTGACAAGTCTATGAGGCTCATTATAGGATGCACAAAGAACGGTTTATCTGTGACACTTTGAGAAGGATATTTTATAGGATGTTACTACATCAGCAGGCTTGATTAATCAGTTTTCATCCGTTAGTTCTCTATTATCATTCTTTGCACTTCCCTGTGACCATCTGAAACTTCAACAGAAAAAAGAAGCCATAGAATTTTCCTTTTAAAGCCCAATATTTTAGCACAAATTTCTTACATTGTAAATTCTGGCAGAGCTATCATATAGTTCACAGATTTACAGTTTTAGAGCTGGAATTGCTGCTATAAAGATCAGATGTCAGGACTGAATGCGGAAAGCCGATAAACTTAGCTGAGCTGCTGTTGCGATATCATGCTATCAATTTGTTACTAATGCAAATTAATCCTTTCTTAGGATAATGGTAAAAACCCAACCAACCAAACCTCAGAAGATGTTTGTAAGTAGCACGGCTTCACCGGGGCTATTTTGCTAAGGCAAAGCTTGCAATCACTCGGCTCGGTCGCAGCCAGAGCAGCCGCTGATTTATCCTTGTACGTGGGCATTTTGAATCAAACGCGGGGTGACCCGCACTCAGCCTTAGCAACCAAAAGCAGCCAATTCTGCGTCGGATGAACACCCCTGGTGCTGATGATGCTGATGTACGAGGTGCCGCCCATCCGAACCGCTTTGCTGCTGCGGCCCCCGCGTTCCCCGCCGCCTCCTGCGCTGTCTGTTCCATTGGTGCCCTCTGCTGTCCACTGCGGCCAGCGCTCCATTTCCACCGGGCCCCACGGATTTTAAACCCGGTTCTCAAAAACCATTTGCTTTTGAAAATATGCAGAAAGAAACGATATCATTACGCATTGGTTTATTAACGTGCAAGTTACACCCTGGCGTTAAACAAGGAAACACAAAATATCCCAGAACAAAGGTATGGACATCCATGTCTGTCATTTTCTGGCTATGTTCTCATCCAACAATTAAGGTGGAAAAATGGCATTTTCAGAGCTGCTTAGGCATCTTAAGTCTCCAAAACAATTAATCCACTAAAGACTTGAGCCATTCTCCTGCATTTGCTTGTTTGAAAATAGTTAATTCAACAACTCTTTCAATATGTTTTTTTTAGCTTATAAAGAATCACTCCATCTGGTTTTACACAAGGGAAAGAAAGGCCAGACAGTTTCAGGTGTATTCTGACAACTTCTGAGTTCTCCAGAACTGAGTGCAGGGATATTTCTGTGGGCCCAAGCACAAGAGCGTCTGTGGAGACAGAGCCCCCGACCTTGCTGGATTCCCCTTGGAGCGCTGCAGGTCATCGTACGGTTGTGCTGACGGGTTTGGGGATTGTTCTGTGGATTCTGGTTCTAACTGCGCTTAGAAAAACCACCGCTGCTGGCCACATCAGTTTGTGACTGTGAGCAAGAGACAGTGAGCAACTGGATTTGTCTCTTGCACGACCAACCTCGAGCACTGTAGACGTTTTGTGGTGTCAGTGGGGTTGATCTGAACTCAGGACTCACATCCCTCACTGACCTGCAGTCCAGGGTTGGGACACAACAGTGATGTTCTTCTCTGAGTTCCATCAGTCACATTCTCCCCCCCTCCAAAACAAAAATATGACTGCTCTCCATTGTCCAACTCTAATCCTTCGCCTAACTAATCTGTTTGTGAATTAAAGCTGAATTCACGCTAATTCCAATTTTAGAATATGCTCAAAGACTCTTGACCCACTGATGTGATCACGCAGCTCCACAAGAACCGGCCAGATTTTGTTTTTGATAAAGGTTGCTCTGAGCAGATCATCTGTACAGCGGTAAATATGTTCTCCACTTTTGGCTATCCTAGCAACTTGAAGCTAATTGGCTGTGCTCTGAGTTGGTAACCCAAATATTTAAAACCAGGAGTGGTTAAAGTTTAATCCAGTGTCATGAGCGCAATAGAAGCCATGTGTCAGGATTCATTCGTCACCTGGAGAGGGTGGCGGTACCGCTGGTGTCGTGTGGTCTCCTGCAGAACACGAGATGTGTGAGCCAGACCTCGTTTGGGGTCGAAAGTAAGACTTTTGCACCATGAACAGCTACCCAAACTGCTCTGCTAACCACACTAGAATCTGGAGTCACCATTTGGTGCTCGCGCTGGGCATCCCTCAGCTGACCATGAACATAGCATCTGTGATCTTCAACTGCACGGTCATCGTCACCAGAATGGTGACAAAGGATCTGCACAAGCCCATCTCCATACTCTTCTGCAATTTGGCTTTTTCTGATCTCTTCACCAGCTTTTCTGGCTTTTGGATTTCAGTACTTTTCATCACCAACCCTGACGTTACGATCTTTGGGTCCAAGGATACGCTTGCACCTTATGCCTTGCACACTACATCTATTTTATCCACCATCTATAACTTGGTAAGCATTGGAATTGAGCGCTACCTGGCTGTGGCTGAAAGCATGAGGACAAGGCTCAGGGTTTCTCGAAACCATTCCATAGCTGCGGTTTTAATTAACTGGATCCTTGCTTTCTTTTTTGGCTGCTTGCCGTTGATGGGCTGGAACTGCTTGCATGCAGAAAAGAATATCTCTGTCCTCTACAGTCCCTTTTGCGTCAACTACCTCATCTTCATGATCATTCCCCATATTATGGTGGCATTTATTATACCTCTGTTCACTTACCTTGGAATCATTATCATCCTGAGGAAAAGAAAACTGCGCATGAAAGCGTGTGGACAAGCTACGGGCACCTACAAATCGGCTGAAATCCAGGTTGCCAGGACCAGTATTTTCATTTGGCTCCTGGGGCTGATCTCCTACGCTCCTTTTGTTGCAGGCGTCATGTTCGATGCAACCAACCACCAGTGCCACACCGATCTCTACCCGGGCATCTACATCTTCCGAAACTGCACGGCGATGCTGATAACCACAAACTGCTTGGGAAACCCCGTCATATACACCCTGAAAGCCAAACCCCCGGCGGCTGTGCTCAAGGCTCTGAAATGTCCGTCCCTGAGCCGAGCCCGAGCCTGCGCCATCGAGCACACGTAGCGGGGACAGCCCGTGCGCCGGGGCCGCCGCAGCGCTGTGGTCAGAGCATCCCTGCCAGGGGACGGCGCCGGGGCACGGAAACAGCGCGGGGACTGAGCACTGGAGCTCTGTGCCTTCTCTCGGCATCTTTCCGTGTCTCTGGCAGTGGTGCTGAGCGCCGGTGTTTTGCAGCTTTCCTTGTGGAGCTGCTTCACTCAGAGATAACAATCTCTCTGTTAGCCGTGGAATCGTGTTTGCTTTCTGTCTGAAAACAGGCTGTGGTTGCTCTCGCTTTGCCACTGCGATTTGCCCCATTTTTGTGTTATTTATGTGATTTCAGGGACATCTACGCGGCTAGAAAACTTTCAGTGGTGCAGGGGAAATGTAATTCTGCTTTCTCATTTACAGCCGGTCAAATTGTATCTTTAAATACTTGATGAATGTGTTTATCAATGGGGCACTCAGCACTGTGTTACTGTTGTAATTGTAAATGCAGTATGCAGCTGGATAACGCTTTTTGTGAGGCAGCTGTGACTACACTTTTCATATTTCTGCTTATAAATAGAGGCACATTTGAGTCCATGGATTTTGAAATTTGCGTTGCTTTAGAAGAAACCCCAGGAAAAATTAATGCTTATTCTTATTAACAAGGGGAAATTATCTGGAAGAATTCCAATACTTAATTTCTTCTCTTTCCTCTTGCACAGTTACCAATGTAGAAGCCTTGATGGAATAGATCCTGGTGACATCAGCTCATGGTTGGGGTTTGTAGTGTGTTCGACTGTTGCTCAGTGGTCTGACACAGGTGTGATAAACCACATTGTGATGATGTTCTCACAGTCGTGAAACAGACACACACACAGTCCAACCAAAATTGGCCCTTCCAGGACAAGTCGCAGTTTTCAGGGATTTATTTATGGTTTGTTTTCTTTGTTCTGATTTTTTCAGCGTTTCAAAAGCCTCGAGTGAACTAAGAACAAAATCCCATTAGTCTGTTTGTGAGCAGGTGTGAGAAAAGAGCCCGTTTGTGTAAGAAATGGGTTCAGTCGCTAATGTTACGGTAACAAATCCGCTACTGAGCGGTTTATGTTCTTTGCCACCAAACCCCTCTGTGCTGCTTTACCCTGCAGAACTGTGGGAGAACTCCTTCCGTCTCAGTTTTAATTCAGGCATTTAGGGAAATGGATGGCGCTAAATGACACGTAATTAGAATGAATTATTTGAATGGATAATGCAACTCAGGCAAGACAATTCGGGCTCTATTTTTTATACCAAATGCCCCGTCTGTGTTTTACGGTAACTCGGCCACCAACAACCTGAGGAAACCACACATGTAATGACAGGACACCCAACCCAAACTTCCCGCGGGCAGGTGGCAAAGATCAGCCTGGAGCTGCCTGTATGCTGTGATATTTACTAGATATTTATTTAGGTGATATTTATTATTATTCACCTCCGGATTGACATGAGCGAGGTGGTTGTAGTGGCCGGAATATTTAACATATCACTGTCTGTTGCAGTGGTTGTTAATTCGAATGCAGGGTGAGAGCGGGAATGCAGCCAGAACCGCCCCCTGCAGTATATAGATACAGAATAACCGCAGGGCTCGGCCCCGCCCGCCGCTCGGCGCTCGACTCGCCAGCCTGGCTGGAGGCGCTCGGCGCTCCGCAAGTGACGTGTAGCGGGCGCCATGAGGGCGCCGCGGCCGTGCGGGGTGTGCGGGGCGGCCGGGCCGGCCCAGTACCGCTGTCCGCGCTGCGCCGCGGCCTAGTGAGCGCGGCCGGGACGGGCGGCGGGGAGCGGCGGGGGGGCGGGGGGCGGCCGGTCGGTGCGGGGGATGGCGGCCCGGTGAGGGGGGTGGCGGCCCGGTGAGGGGGGTGGCGGCCCGGTGAGGGGGGTGGCGGCCCGGTGAGAGGGATGGCGGCCCGGTGAGGGGGATGGCGGCTCGGTGAGCGGTACGGCGGCTCGGTGAGGGGGTGGCGGCTCGGTGAGCGGTACGGCGGCTCGGTGAGGGGGTGGCGGCTCGGTGAGGGGGTGGCGGTCGGTCGGTGAGGGGGACGGGGGCCGGTCGGTGAGGGGGGTGGCGGCCGGTGGGTGCGGAGCCGCCCCCGCCCGCGGCTCTAACGGTTGTTGTCCCCGCAGCTGCTCCGTGCCGTGCTGCAGGACGCACAAGGGTGAGTGCCGGGGGGGCCGGGCGGGCCGCGGCGCCCGCCGCGCTGCTGACGCCGTGTCCCCGCAGAACGATGCGCGCCGGAGCCGGAGCCGGAGCCGCGGCCGGAGCCGGAGCCGGAGCGGGCGGGCGGGCCGGGCGACCCCGTTGAGCAGCGGGCAGGTAGGTGGGCCGGGCCGGGCGGGGCGGGTGCGGGGCGGCCCGGGCCCCCTGCAGCTCCGTGTGCTCCCCGCAGGCGGCCCCTGGTCGGTGGAGGACATCCTGACGGACGGGGACGAGCAGGACCGCGTCCCGCTGCACCGGCTGCGGCTGCTCGGTAACCGGAACGGGGCCGGGATCACAGGCGGCGGTGGGGCCGGGATCACAGGCGGCGGTGGGGCCGGGATCACAGGCGGTGGGGCTGGCTGCACAGCAGGAGGACACGCAATGCCCTTTAATTCTTCATGGAGCCGCACAGTTCATCCCAGTCCTTGCCGCAGCCCTCACAGATTTAAGTATCAGATACCTGGTCCTTCACTGTGTCTCTTTGAAAGTTCACATGCAAAACAAGGGTGTTCTCAACTGCATTTGTAATGGAGGTTAGTACTAGTTATCTTTTCTTTAAAAAAAGGGGAATCGGAAGAACTGAGAGCCTTGCTTCTGAACCCACATCTCAGGCAGCTACTACAGACACTCGATCAAGCAGAAGATAAAAGCTCCCTCATGAAGAAGTACATGCAGGAGCCGTTGTTTGTGGAGTTTGCAGACTGCTGTCTGGGCATTGTTGAACCCCCGGAGAAGGAGAACGTGCTTCCTGAGTGAGATACTTCGGGAACTCTTTTTTTTCCCTCTGACAGAAGAGATTTGGCAGCACATGGATCTCAGTGCTCTCATTTTCAATTTGGAGTTGATACACAGTGTCATAGTGTTGGAGGACTTCAACTTGATGGTTTGTGGACTTTCTGTTTGTACAGAAATCCTGTCAGCCATAGGAAATGCTGCTTTCCAATAACAACATTAAAGCTATTTGCATTTATTTTAATCCACAAACTAATTTGATATGTTTTCATTAACTAAACCTCATTGCAAGATGCTCAGACACCTTTACCAGGTATTTAATGATACACAGGAGAGCTGAACATTTTCACGACCCACGCGAGCAACAGAGATGGGAACCGTGGCAGAGGTGACACTGTTGACTCGGCAGCGCTAGAAACTCGCGGCAGCGGTGAGCGTACCCGTGGTTTGATCCTATAGATAAAGAGTCCAGTTTTGCTTTTCCCTGAGACACCTGCCTGTGCTGTCAGGCCTGGCTGCTGCTCCCTTCCTTGGCTGCAGTCAGAAGTGCTGTGACACCACCGACTGCTCAGCGGGACAGTTGTACCTCCAGCGAGAATCCAGCACGCACCAGAAACATTTGCCATATTTGCTCTCTCGTTACCAGCCTCATCCTTCTCCCAGGTAGTGCCAGAAATGTTCAGTTCAAGTATATATTGCTTAAAGCACTTGATTATGTTGAGTGTTTTCCTAGTACTGGTATTTCCTCTAAAACGCGCGTGTGTGTGAGCGGAGGAACGTCCCCCCTTATGCATTTTAAATTTGAAATATATTATACATGCAATGCATCAATACAGAAAGCTCTGAGGTAGCAGCAGATACGGGTGTTGAGTAATTTGAAAGCAGCAGCTTGCAGATGGTCCTTCCCTGAAGGAAAAAGTACAGCCGGCCACAACCTACGTTGGCAGGAGGTTCTTTCTGTCCAGCAAAATCTGGTTAAAGCCGGTGATGGAGTAGGCGGCCGTGTGGGGGCTGACGTCTGCGTAGTGCAGGGGAGATTTCTTACAGTGGAACTTAATAGAGCCCTAGAAGGAAAAGAGGTGGAGAGGTCAGGTGGTGGTTTTGCCACATTTGGAGCTAATTTTGCTACTCAAACTCAAGTAGTGTCAGCCTTGCACATCTAAGTGGGAATGGAGAGCAGACCAGAGTTCAGGTTCCTCAACTCGGGGCAGCTGAGATCTGCCGGGAGGGTTCGTTACCTGCGGGAGGGCTCTGATGGAGGCGATGCCGCAGCCCAGGAAGCAGCTTTCCACCCTGCAGCAGTCGCTCTCGCGCAGCACGCGGAGGCTCGTCAGCAGGGACAGGGACAGGTCCCTCCGCAGCCCCGGAACGGTCACGGGGGCAGCAGCCAGGACGAGGCCGAGCGGCCAGAACTGGGTCACCGTGGGCAGCGGCCAAGGCGCTTCCCAGGAGCAAGGTGGTTTGGCTGAGGTGACTGTAGCTCCGTGAACTGAGAAAAATGCCGTTTCTTCACCCTCGTCCAATTCTGCTGCTGCTAACGCAGCCATTTTTGCCTGATGAAGAGATCCAGAACAATATGCTGGGAAAAGATTCTCAGACATCTTGAACAAAATGTAAAACTGCAAAATCAAGAGTCTAAAAGAGAGGGCATCTTAAAGGAGACCCCCGCATCACCCTTTGGGACATCTTCCCATTTTATGAAGGGAAGGAATGAGTTTATTCTGCAGTCTCTGCGCTGCCACCCTGTACAAGACTGGCATCCCTCCTCTGCTCTGCAGCTGGAGCAGTTTTTGGACAACCGACAGCAATGGGTTTGTACAGTTACTTGACAGAGGTGGATTCTTTCTCCAACACGACAAAGCCTCAGTCACCCGATTTCAATGCTTTCCTGTACCAACATACTCACTTTCCATTTCCTCCAGCCGCGCTTAATGGCATCAGCAGCCCTGCGCATCCTTTGGAAGCGATTCTTGGCTAACCAGGAGCGAACAGCTGAAGATTTAATTAAAAGAAATCTGAGTACAAAGGTTCTCCAAAGCTCTCACACTAAGAGAGATGGCACTTAAGCTTTCTCCATGTTCCATTAACATAACTGGCTCCTGCCACCTTAAACATCCAGTGTAACTGGAAATGTTACTTGTTATATTATGTTCAGCAATGACCTTATCAAACTACCTGCTTGGATGACAGTTGCGGACCATCTCTCCTTGGCAAGTTTCTTCTGTTTAAATCTCCTCCAGCAACACTGAATGCAAAACGCTTTCTGATTTAGCACCTGGGCTCTTCTAGCTTCGAGTTGCTCCAGCTGCATTGGGGATACGAGACAGCACTTAATCCTCAGGGATGGAGTTGTGTTCACAACCCTCCCCGCTCCTGCAGTCCCATGGTGCAGGACCGTGGCAGCTTTGTGTCCCACAAGTGCTGGATGGGACTTGGTGGGAGCGCTTCATTAATGCTTATCTGATAGCATGTAAAATGAAAATGTAAGTATCCGAGGGGAAAAAGAGTGTTGTGGGGGGAAAAGTGGATACTCCCAAAGCAGCAGCTGGCTTAAACTGTCTGCCTTTAGGGGGGTCTGTTAGGGCTGCACCCTCCAGTGCGTGATCTTTGTAAAAGTGCCTTTGTCTCCGTCTTTCACAAAGCAGCTGCTTGGGCCTGTTGGAGTTAAAGCCAAAGTCTGGTCACACTGGCGTTAGCACAAGTATTGCCTAAACCTTTACAATAACTGGTGCCAGAATCCCCCTTACGCAATTACATTCCGGAGCTGTTAGCCAAGGAAACAGCGCTCTTACCACAGCATTAGCCATAAACACTTTGGTTTTGCCGCAGTACACTGAAGTGTTCTCTGCTCTGTTCCCCGGTTGGTCAGCAGCGGTTTGTCCCGTAACAACATTCCGAAGGATCTCAAAAATGACAGAACGTGATGCTTCAGCATCGCCCTCCGCTGGAGCCTCACCTGCAAATGACGCATTGAAGAGAAGGTATCGCAAAACTGGGAAATCAGGACCAAGTAACTGTCTTTGCACTGAGACTTTCTGGGGAGGAGACGGCTCAAACATCACCAGATGGAGCTGTGCTTAAGGGAAAATGTGACAGCGCAGATTTTGCTGTGTGCTGGTAACTAGATAACCAGCCTGGTGTGTTTGGGTGCTGTCTCATTGCCACTGTTAAGCCTGTCCATAGGTGACAAACATTTTGGGGAGATCTAGACAATGACACAGACATACAGAGGGCTCAGCTGTTCCCATGTTCTCTAAAGCATCCTACATGGAAACATTAGAAAGCAAGAGCGATGCAATTAAGAACAGATTTTAAGCAGATTGGTCCTAAGAAAATCTGATGAAATATCCAAAACTCAAAGCTGTTGGGAAAGAGCAAAAAACAAGGAATGAGACTCACAGCCTGAATGTACTGAAAGATGCAGGAATATAAAACCATTTCTATGCAATTCTACAGCTTCCATAGCGCATTGGAAGCAGCTACAGGGACGTGTATTGTGCAGGAGTTTATTGCAGCAATAAGAGTTTATTAAAACCATTTCTGGGACGTAGGACGCAGTTTTTTACGTGCTGAGACAAACTGGTTAGCCAGATTAATCTGTTTGGAAACGGGGAGACCAAATTCAGACCTGTCCTTGCCAGAGACTCTGCTGCTCAAGGCAACACTGCATGAGTTGCTGCATGCCCAGTGCCGGAACTTGATGGGCTTTGAATCCTTCCATCCTGGATACTGTTTGTTTTTCTTCTATAAATATTGCTAAGGAGATGATGAGAGTGTTTTAAGGTACTGAAAACAAATATAAGCCATTCTTGCCTACAGGAAGACATCTGGTGACTACGATGGCGTTCTGGGGCTGGGCTGATAAGGGAACCAAAGCTTATCCCTGTGTTTAGGAAATTGTTTGGCTTTGTTTGGGGCTTATTACCTGCTAAAGATAAAAAGGACTAGTAACCTATTGCAATGAGGCACTTCAGCTAATGGGTTTATAACTGGGAAGATACGGTGTGTAAGTAATTGTGCAGCCTGTACTTTGTTACTTCATTCCATTTCCGCAAGGCGAATGGATTTCCAGCCATTTTACTAATCTGACAGAGGCTGGTGCTTACTGGTCCTGCTTCCCACATCTGTTGCTGGACAGACCCACGGGGTGAAGATGGGATTAATGTGGGAAGAGAAAGGGGTTGCAGTAACTTCCAGTATTAAATGTAACCACCTGATGAGCTCCTTCATTCAGGGGTTCATAGCAAAGATGTTACCTTGTAGACTGGATTGTGTTTTCTAAAGTCCATCCTCGCTCAGAAAAAAGAATCGCATGCAGAAGGTTGCAAAAGGCAGAAGAAGCAGCAGAATCCAGGTAAGCTAGAAAGTCAGTGTGTTGAGCCAGAAAACAAGGTGGGGAAAAAAGAAAGGAAGGAGAAGGGATATAAGCAAAAAGATAAGTGGTTTTCAAGTCTACTCAAGAACCAAATCTAAATCGAATTATAATCTATTGGGAGGGAGCCCAAACACCATTGTAACTTTAACTGTTCTACCCAAGAGGAACAAAGCAAATCAGCATTAAGATGAAAGATTTGCACTTTTAAAAAAAGCCTGCTGCAAGCATTGGGCAAATTAGAAACTCAAGTTGGTGATAGATTAGAAATGTATTTTGAGAATAGTGGTGTCCCTAGTGCTGAATACAGTAATTGTATCTGGTCTATGTGATATCAAATTGGTGCAGTGATAATTTTACTCGACAGCAGGTGGATTATCTAAAGAAACGTACCTTTGTTCTTGGCAGTGTGGTAGTTGCTTTTATCACACACTCTGTTTTTATTGGACGGATATGATTTTCTCAGTATTTCATAGCGCTCAGTGAAACTTTGGAAAGGGATCCTGTTGGACAAACGTACAGTTAATTCTAGGCAAGTATCACTGACTATATGGGTAAACCTATCCTTTGTGGGGGAAAAATTGCAGAATGGCTTCAAAAATCCAGTGCAGTGAGCTCTGAGACCAGGGGTATTTTAGAGACACCTCTGGACTTCCTTAGTATTTGGTATATTGTTAAGAATCTCATTGCCCTGAGTGCAAGGTGTGCTGCCCTGGTTACTATACTGCTGCTGCACTTCTGGGCTCACACACCAGCAGAGTTTCATCCTCCAAGACACTGAAAAGCAGTCCAGATACGCAACAGGTATTTTTGTCTCCAAAAACATGAGAGAGGCACTCAAGATGTTGCTTAACAAGTTTGGACTTACCTAACGGGGAAGCCCGCTGCGCTGATGGTGATGGCTTCGACTATCCCACACGCCTGGAGCTGGCTGAGAACCTGAGGCACAAATGGAGGTGGTTTAGGTACCCGCTGTCCTGTTTGTGGAAGCTGTTGTGCTCGGGGGAGCTTGCCTGGTGCACCCCACGCTGGGGAATGAACCGAGAGGGCAAAGAAGGGGACTGTGCGGCCACCGAGCTGCTGCTTTGAGGAACACACGGAGCAGGGTCAAGGTGGCACTGACAGAGGGACAGGGCTCATGTGCCCTCTGCATCAGATGAGGTTCTTTAACTGCAGCTTTAGCATCTGCTGCTCTGCGCCCAGAGACACGCTAGTCCTAGACTAGACTGCAGAAGAAAGCAAAGTTTTATTGTGGGCATTCACCCGTGCAACTGCTGAGCGGTCAGATCACCTTTATGTATTTTGAGGACTGGGATGGGATCACCCCAAATAATCCAGGAGTGCAACAAGTAAGTTGCATCTGGAAGAGCTGCTATGCTCACCAGCTCTATTTTGGACAAGCATCATCAGTGATTCTGAAAGGATGTTCATCTTGAAAGGAGCAAAAGCTATTTCAAGATGTGCTGGGAAAAGAGCTTTGCAAGTGACTAAAGATCGTAAGAGACCTAATGCAAAGCCCCATGTGATGTCTCCAGGAAGCTTCTCATCCACTGAGTGAGGAAAAGCTTTTGGAAGGTTACCTCTTCTCTTTGAAAAGTCATTGCCTTGCAGCCAGCGTTAGGCTTGATGCATCGGATGTAATGCGGCGTGGTGCTGTTCACAAGCTGCATGAGGTGTTCCAGTGAACCCTGTAGAGAACAAACACAGGTTTAATTAGGGACTCCCCCTCCACAGGTAGATTAGCTCACAGGTGGTCATCTATAAAAACAATGAAGCCATTTTTTGCAAGGATGGTTTCACAGACTCAGTGTTAGCAGAGCTGTTCCATAAGGACAGCTTGAGCAAAAAATCCACTCTATGGATGCTTTTGTAAAACTGTTGATAGTAAATTCACAACATTTCCAAAATTATAGCAGGGCCACTAGTCAAAGGTAACCCCTCGAGAGGAACAGGTAGGAAGGAGCCTCACAAAGTCAGATGTCCAACTGTTAAAGGCAAAATTGGAGTGACTTACAACCAAAAACCCAGAGAATCTCAGGAATCTGGAGCTATTTCTGTTTTGCAGCTGTTTAATTTTAATGACATTTAGTGATCTTGGTCCAACCCTACTGTTCTCTTGTCTAGTTATGAAGACAGCAGTAGAAAACAGAACTTGAATAGGATGTACCTTGAACTTTGACACCACTGTCACAACAGCTGCTCTGTTCTGGGTTTTGATGTTATTTTGGTTCCCTTCTGCCACGGGAAATAATCTTTGAAGCAAAGGGTCCTTAGAATTCTGCAAAACGTTGACCAGCTCTGGTGGAATGGGGTCCTGCCAACACAAACGTGACTCATGAATATTTGAACTAGGGCAGAAACCTGCCAGCTTTGAAATGACTAGAAATTCCACAAATAGAGATGGAATAGTATTTCTGATGCAAACTTTGCTTTAACCACAGCTGTGGTTTTGAATCCGACTACATACATTAGTTCATAGTCAGATTCAGGAACAGAAAACAGTGTCTGGCTGAACATCCAGCAAATCTAGTCAAATATACGACTGTTCTAACGTTGTTCTCTTTATACAACTTAAGACCAAGAGTTTTACACGGCCTGGAGGATTTGGCACAATCCATCTATATCCGGTAAACATGACTGAATATACATGTTAGTGGCGCTTTGATTTAAATTGCTTTTAGTTTGTAAGGGTTTTTTTGTGTTTTTTCATTTTTTAAACAGCTATTTCTGAAAACACCTACCTTATTCTTCTCCACCATTGCTGCCAGCTGATAGCAGACTTTGCCAGCATAATGTGAAATAATGAAGTTCGGCTCCTTACTAAACTTGTTTCGACTTAAACATTGATTATTAGACAAGGCTTTCTCAATCCGAGTTTGGAACAGGTGGGTGTTTGAGGGTCTATTCAGACGGCACTCCTGTAGAACAAACAAGACAAAATTGCAGCATATTTGTCATAAAGATCAGTCTTTAAAAGCTGAGACACTTTAAATCACAACCGTTTTATTTTTTTAGAATTGCTTTGAGTATGCAAGCCCTGAAATACTGTGGGAAAAAAAGTGAGGCTTCCTATTTGCATTAGAACTTAGAAGAGGATGAAGTAATGCCATAATTGTTCTAAAAAGTAAGTTCTACAGAATTTTTATAGCTGACAAGTTTCCTACTAATTCAGCATTTTCTTTGGCGGCATGGGATGGGAGGCAGGCAACCAGGCCAAAAGCACGAGAGGTTTGGATCCACACTTACCTCATTGAGCAGAGAAAAAATGCTGAGAGGATTGGCCTCGATCAGCTCGAGGCAGTTCTGGTTGTCCTGGTAGTTGATGAACGACCACTGGAGCCCTTCTGCTGCATATTCTTCCTGCGGTCAGAGAGAAACGGTTTGTTCTGCAGCAGAGGGCACTGGAGCTCAAATAACCACGTGCCTTTTTGCAGTTACTGTTTAACAGGTTAATCCCAGGCTCAGCCTGCTCATCCAGAGCTCAGCTCATGTTCTGTGGCAGTCTCCATTTAAAACACTGCCGCAGGTAGCTTTTGAGGACGTCGCAGCTGGTCCTGCGGGATCAGGGAGAGCAGGCTGCAGCAAAGGCGGTAACCAGGCGGGTTCTATAAACACGGGGCATGAATCAGTTTCAAGGAAAGTAATTGTGTGCTTGAACTTGGTTTTCATCTTCACTGACCATTAACCCCTGGCATAGTGACAAGGGCAGGCAGGCAAAAAAGGCTGGGCATATGAAAGCACAAATTATGGTCAGAGAGATACTTATTTTGTGAATGAACTGATAAAACTATGCTGGGAGGCAGAAGGTGCCATCATGTTGGAGCTGTATAATAAGAACAGATCTCCAGTACCCAAGAGAGAAAGCTGTTTCATTCCACCAACTGCCCCACACTCTCCTCTTTTAAAAAGTGATTGTTAGGCACATCCTACTCATTTCTGTGGCATTGCTTACTTGACTGAAGGCTGCAATCTGCCCAGAGGCACAGAAGTACAATTACAGAGGCTTAACATGCTGGTTTAAAATTAGATATTTAACATTTGATGTTAGTGGGGTATTACCTGTTGTGCCTTCAGATAGTGCGCTACAAAGTGCTGCTGCAGCTTCTCGTTGGCATAGTTAATACAAAGCTGCTCCAGGCTGTTTTCAGGGAAGGCTTCAAAACCATAAACATCCAACAAACCTAGAAGGAGTACGGGAAGAGAGTACGCTTGGGTCTAGGAGCTTGAAGGACTTACGGTTACTCAGTTAAACCAAGGTGAAAAAACGTACCTATGAAGCTGGTCCATGCTGATGGATCTGTGTAGATGCTCTCGTTTATGACCAGAACGAGCCATTCGAACAATCTGCAGATAATGACAACTGGATTAGTTGGGAAGTGCTTGCTCACAACAGAGTCCTGTTCTTTTACTGCTGTTTATACCAGGGTCACACTGTTCCTGAGCCCAAGCAGAAACCAAGGAAGGTAAATCTCCCCGGCCTCACAGAAGTGATGGGGCTCAGCAGAGCAGCCGGGCCCACGTGTCCTTACTTGGCGTAGATGGCTTTGGCCAGGCAGTCCCTCCTGGTCTCACACTCGGCTCTGGAGCACGGCTTCTTGAAGACTTGTTGTTGTTTTCCAGCAGTTATTGTTCGAATTCTTAATGATTCCAGTAGCTCCTCGACAGGTATTTTCAGCAAATCTCCAGCGGTCTTCACAAAATCTTGTTCAGGAAAAAAAAAAAAACAACATTGCGAGGTTATCTGGAGTGTCAAATGAATGCAGCCCCTTTACACCTACGGAAGGTCTGGAGAGATTATGGAAAAATGACACTTCTGTGAAATCACCAACTCAAATGTGGACTTTGCCTCACCTTTGGTTTTGTCTTCCAGTTCACAAGGCTGAGCTTCATCCACTGGGTTAGAGAATTGAATGTTCCCGAGATGGAGAAGGCCTGACAACACCTGAAATACAGTCCAGCATTGAGTTTTCTGAAGCAGAGCTCCCCTCCAAGGCAGTGTCCTCTTAGCCACACAAACAGGACAAGTCAACGCATTTCTGCACAAAAACAGCAAGCACATTTCAAGCTTTATGTTAATTCCTAATGCTCCAATTACCGAAGGGAAACTGAAGTTCACAGGTGCAGGCTCTAATATATGGCTACACAACCTCTTGTGTAACTGCAGGCCCTCTGGTCAGGAGTACTGAACAACCCATGCTCTGCACGTTGATACGGATTTACTTCCCACACTAAAAAGACATTCCAAACGTCATTAGCAGCCTCGCCGTGACTCTGTGTTGTACCTGACCTTGAAAATATTGTTCTGCGTGGAGCGGTCAATGCCCAAGTGAAACATTGCGTCTCTGGTCACCTCGAAGCAGTCCTCTGAAAAGCCAGACAAGTGCTATTTAAAAGAAAGCCATGCACACAACCAGGCAAGCAGAACGCTCTACACCATGTCCAGTTGAGCTGGGACTGCCAAAGGAGATCAAGGCACTCTCTTGGTAAATCCCAGAGCACAAGCTGGAGAACCAAGCCATCGGCTTAATCCACACCCTGTGTGGCTCTGAGTTAGGCAGCAGGTCGCTGAAGCACACCCACGGACGAGACAGTTTCTAAACACAGCCACAGAGATGCAAATTTGCTGGGCCAGAAACCGCTGGTTTAACCCAGGTGAAAACCCTGAATAGTGCAAACTGAAACTTTAAAAGAATCACATTAATGCAAGCGCCTTTGCAAAACGCCTGCTGTGCACTAACCACCCTGGGTCATGGCGTTTAACAGGACAGACACATTTTGCTGCCCTCCTTTAAAGTTACAGCTGCTATTAAGGGACAGTCTGTGAAACTCATCTTTACCATCTAAGTTTCTTTCAGAATTTGGCAGCCAGCGGTAATCAGCCCCTTCTGGAAGGTTCCATTCCAGCCTCTCCTCTGCAGTGGCACCTTTTGTGATCTGGAGACAGAAAACAAGTTAACAACTGAATTTTGCCTTTGGTCTTTACAGCTCACAGACAAGGAAGAATAATGTACCAGGAAGCATGGCAGACAGGAAAGCTGTTAAATATTAGAAGTTGCAACTGTGCTAAATTAGAAATATCTAGCAAAATTAACTAAAGGCAAACCTGATAAAAAATATGAAAGTTTCTTTCATTGGGGGCCTGATAGGCAACTCTGGTCTTCTCCAAAAGGAAAGTCTGAATGGAAGCACTGCTCAGGTGGTGGGATCTGGAGTGGAAAAACAAGCAAAGATTTTAACAAAACTTCCTCTCAGAACCTGATAGGTGTTGTGTTGTTACAATACCAACCCACTATGAATGCTTTGCAGTTCACCTTCAATTTTATACAAGTTTAATGTAATATTTTGTTCAGAGTTCTTAACTGCATCTCTGTTTTTCCATTGCTCTCTGTTAGAGATCAGGGTGAGAGCTTGCAGGAAAAAAGAAATCATAATAATGTAAGCTGCCAGCAAATCAAAACAGCTTCTAAAACCAGATAAAATATGGCAGACTTCAGAAACAGGCTTGTAAAGGTTCAAAGGAACAAAACAATATGTTTTTTACACAGTAATTATTACCTGTCTAACTGAAGCTGGATGTATTTTCCAAAACGGCTACTGTTGTTATTCCGCAGGGTACATGCATTTCCTGTGAAGTTGCCAGTGACAGATAATCAGAGTGGTTTTACTCTTCCATGTTGGACATACAGAACTAAGGGTGATTTGTACATATCTTCAGTATTTGAAGAGTTTGTCTTTTAAGAAGAGGACCAAGAGCTAACTTAGACTTGTGTATTAATAAAGACAACTCCCACAGCAGCTGCTACTTGGTTTTGCTGTTAAAAAAGCCTCATTTACCAAATGCTTCCATGACAGGGTTGGAATCCAACACTCTCTTCTCTATCCTTTCCACGGTTTCATTGCCTTTTGGCGAGATAACTGAAGCAGCAATGGAGGCGTAGAATTTCATAAGGCAGCGAGATGTCCAGGTCTGCAAGAGAGAGGCTTCACAATAGGTCTTTGTTTTTACCACATTAGTTATGTCAGTTAGTAAAACAGTGCTAGCTTCTGAAAACACAGTATGCAGCTGGCAACGATGCTAAAGAGAGTGATCACGTCAGGTTTACAGCTCTAGTTCAGCAGAAACTTGCTGCGCGTATGCTTATGTGCAACAGCCTCGCATTTAAATGCTGTTGCGGTGCTTCGCTGAATGGCAGTTTTATCACGATGTAACCATCTGGAAGCTCAGCTAGAACTAAAAACTGGCATCTTAAGATGAATTGAGTATAAACTGACTTTGAGTCATTAACACTCAGCATATCATTTTGTTCTCAGGCTTAAAAATATCCTCAATTTCTTCCTGAATAGGTACAGACCACTACAGAAGGGCCCAGGACAGGATCTGAACTCTCTGCTGCTTCTAAGTCTCTCCACAGGGTTTGCTGAGACCCACAACAGATCAGCATGAGACATTAACTCAGGTGCGGTTCCTGTTGAATTATTCAAATCAAGCCCTCACAGAAATTACAGATGTCCCCTCAAGAGCAGCTCTATTAAGCAGAGTCTGTTTAACTGCAGCAATCACTTCATGCTTCACGCATATTTCAAGAGTCACGCTGGAGCAGACTGGCTACGTGCTCTGTCAGATTTTTTTCTTCAGCTTTGCTTGTTCACTGAAATACTATAAACTACAAATCACTTGCAAATCTCAAAACTTAGGAGCAATGTCAGAAAACAATCTCCTTACCTTCCCAGCACCACTTTCTCCACTCACAATTATGGACTGGTTTACAGGTTCTCTCTGGCTTTGGACGTTTCTGTAGGTTTGCTCAGCCACTGCAAAGATGTGAGGTTTTAAATCCTGGCAGTAAAAGAGAATATTCATATTTCAGAGAACAGTAATTACCCAGTTCAACAGCAAAGTTCTTCTCACATTTATCTGAAAAGAGTATTGCTCTTTTAACAGAACTCATATTTCACTAGAAATGGGTTTTATCCTTTAGGATTATTTTGCTCATATAGATTTTGAAGAACTTGACATCTGAGTTCTGCGGAAGGACAGTTATTTCAAACGTAAGGATTACCTGAGGGCGAAGTGCACCATGGTACTCTCTCATAAGCTCGGGCGAATAGAGGCAGGAGACAGGCTGAAATGGATTTAAAGCCACCAGGCTGCAGCCAGCATTTGTATAAAACAAGTTTACTCTATATCTTGCTTGAAGACATTTCAGAACTGAAAGACACACCTTCTGTTAGCATCTTTTGAAAAGTGTCTTTGACTCTTCCTGCTCCTGTTGGTAACAAAAATCTTCAGAAATGTTACCTATTAGGTTTAATAGAGAATGAGGTGATCAAGGGAGTGGTACAGATCAAATACACATAACAATGTCTCTAAGAGTTGCTCTCATTCTTAAAAATCTTAAGGGATCTGCTAACTATTCCATTCAATAAATCCTGTGCTTTTATGAGGTTTCACATAGTCCTATGAAGTAAATCTGTTCCCTTGCAGAGCAGAGGCAAGAGTTCCCCATCTGCACTAGAAACAGGCCTCAGCTTCCCTTAACAGCATCATCTTTAAAAGTCAAGTGTGGAATTTACTTTTCAAAACCAATTTCATGAATATATTTTTACTCTAAGTTAGAGCCTCATTTTCTGATATGTTCGTGTAGCACCAAACTGCAATCACAAGGTCATGCAGGAGCCCTTCAACAGCATTAACTCCCAGCACCCAGCGACCTGAACCAACAATACAAACATGAGTTCCACAGAACTTGATAAGAGATCAGCAGGGCTGAATCTAAAATAAAAACATTCTGAAAAAAATAAAAATTCAACCAAGCCAAATGTGAATTTCTAAGGCTTTGAACAGGCTTTAATTTATTTATTATTAACAGGCTCTATTTAATACACTTTGAATCTTTAACTCCTGTGTTCATGATAGCATGAGTGCAATGAGAACAGTAACTACCATATGTTAGTAGCCACCAGGGCAAGTGGCTCCTCAGGAGATACTCCCCTGCCTGGCTGCTTACCTGTCGTAGTTGTCACCGGATTAACTTTCGTGAGGTCATCAAAAAGATGCAGTTTCTCTTCATCACTGAGGAACGCTCTAACTTCTTCTCCAAATGACTCACTGAGGTCATTCTGGATGGCGGAATCTTCTTTTTGGCCATTTTCCTGGAGAAGAGGGCAGATCAGCATCAGTCAAAGGCTGGGCTTTCACCTGTCTGCTATAATGTATAGCTCTTCTGCTGCTTCCATGTAACAGAAGTTCAGCCTCAGCAGGAGCCACAACTTAGGGCTTTTGAGCTGCTCTTCCTCCCAGCTGCCGTCCCCCGGCATCAATGGTTCCCATGGGGTGCTCTGTATTTAGAAAGGTATTATCCGTCCTATGAGAGAGGGCAGGCTGACAGGGCTGTCTGTGAACTGAATTCATCGCTGGGACTTCTGGCTGTAAGCAAAGGCACTTGGAAAGAACGTGTCCTTACGCTACCCAGCACTTGCAATTTTGCAGGTCGTTTAGCACAAACGCACTTACACAATGTTCTTAACTGGCGTATTTCTGGTGGTGGTGGTGTAAGAGCTGGCCTGCATTAGGTGAAGATTTGTCTTTTTGAATCACCTCAAGTATTTAAATCTTAGCCTCTGGGCTCCCATGCCCTTGACAATATTAGTTGGAAGGACACATTTGTTGTGCAAACGTAATGGAAAACTTAGCCAGAGAGATTTCAGGTTCTCTTTGTCATTTCTGGGAGGAAGGAGAGAGGAGCTATAGGGGAAAATGAAGAAGGGGACAGATGCCAGGCCTGCTTTTGCAATCTGGACATTGCTTTTCTGTTCAGTAACGCCATCAAACTGATTTCTGTAATTCTCAATGAACACGGAAGTTTGCTGCTTTCACAGAGAACAGACACAATTATTAAATACTCCACAGACAAGATGAGTATCTACCAGTCGCCCATTCTTCCCATGCCCTCCCATGTGTTTGCTGTATTACCGTGGCACCAGCCAAATTCTTAAATCCACCGTGCAGCTGATAGTGCACGACCTGAGAAAGGGCTTATTTTTGATCCCCTGCACCCCCTTGCTCGACATTGCTTCATTTGAGATGGTGATCGCTTAGCCAAAAGAAAAGTATTTGAAAATACTATCACTTCTCATACCTACAGTGCGTAACTCATGCGTCCATTAATTTCACTGAAAAGATACATTTAAGAATGTATTTGCTACATGCATTCACACCTGCCCCGTATAGCATAACAAAAATCACATGCTGGTGTTAGTAACACAGCTCAAAACCATACAGTTAATAAGTCCAGTCAATTAATGGCAGGAGTAAATATGCATTAGCAGTTACCTAATCTGGACTGCATGGAAACAAGCCAAGAATTCTTTCCTGGCAGTAAAATTTAATTAGCACACAAAATTTCTAGTTTTCTTTTTACCTGTTTTGGCATCTTGTTCAGCCCTACAGACGGGAACGCTGGAGCTGGCCTTTACTCTCAGGTATCTCATTCAAATCAGACTGAAGAGCCCCTAAATTGAAAAAAAAGGCATTTAAAATACAATAACTTTGGTTTTGCTGCGTTACTCCTGAAAGATCCGTGGGTCTGATGGCCTCAGAGAAGCTGGTGCTTTTGGAAAAGCAGTGACTCAGAGAAGTTTTGCGTTGCAGCAGAAATAAGATCTGCTGGCTTGCCGTCCTCTTCCTGCTTCCTCTGAAAATCAGTGGGAGCCAACCCAAGGTGAGTCAAACTCGCCCTCTGAATTTCTGCGATAAACAGAGATTCCGGCCACATAGCCAGGAAGAATTCTGTCTTCTTCCACCAGCTGAGACTGCCATCCATTCCATTCCATTTCTAAGTCTTAGTCTATTCTTACCTGGCATGAAAACACCATTTAGAGACCACTTTGATCCAGGAGCTGAAGCGTGCAGAGCTCACGGGACACGCAACCATCACCAAGACCCTCCAAAGTGCTTCTAACCTCTTTATTACCCTTTCCTAGGAGAAGCTTTGCTTACAGCGGGCAGAGTTCTTTGTGCTGGTTAAACCAGTTCCCCGAAGCACACGGGCTATCGCAGCTCCCGCTGATGCAGCCGCTCCCCGAGGCTTTTCCCGGGCAGACCCGACATTGGCCCGGCCCCCAAGGTCGCAGGGCAGCACCGTTCCCACTGGCGCTCACCCGGCCACAGCGAGACCACGCGTTGCGGGGCCACGGCCCGGCGGTGCGGGGCAGCACCCGGGGCAGGGGGAGCGGGAGCGGGGAGCGGGCGCACTCACCATGGGCGGCGGACGAGGCGGAGCGGGGGCGGGGGCTGCGGGCGGTAGCGAATCGGCCGCTGCGGAAGCGCAGGCTGCGGCCGCTGCCGAAAGTGCGGGCGGCGAGCGGGGGCCGCGTTTACTTGCGGAGCTGGGGCTGCGGCAGCCGCGCCGGGGGCTCCGGTACCGGCGGGACCACAGGAACGGCCCGGGACGCGCAGGGCAGGGGATGAACGGACCCCGGGGTGCTCCGGGGCTTGTTCTGCCACCCCGGCGGCACCTCGGGCTCTGCAGGGGACGGCAGCGCTGAAGTGCGGGTTCGGTCCCTCCGACATCCATCTCCCCGACCGGGAAACTCTCCGGAAACCGAGAAATTCTCCAGAAACCGGTGACTGATCCCGAAGCCGGTAAGCGATGCCGCCCCGCGTGGGGAAAGGGCTGCTCAGGTCAGTGGGTTTTAGCTGATAAAGTCTTTGTTGTGACCCCACACTGCGGCTTAAACAAAACCAGCAATTTTGGGTTTCTAGTTAATGCTTCTCGCATTTAACATGTTCTCTTGAAGCGGGTCACCCGAGCCTCTGGGTCTGGGGCCTTTTTTTAAAAGGCACTTTTGTTGCAAGCGGGGATTTTAGCTGCTGGTTTTATTGCTGACCAGAAACTCCATTAGGGCCACATTTTTTATGTATCTGTTTCATTTATACTACAGAGAATATGACTTACAGAGCAGGACATATGGTAAGATTATTCACAATGTGAATATTCAAGAGAATACTTGATATTTAGAGATCTTTAGCAAAAATATGTTAAGAATCTTGTTTGGACAGCGAGGTTTGTGATGGTGAAAGTGGGTCAGGCTCCCAGCAGCACCAGGGCTGTTATGGATTATTTAAATTGAAGAGTAACTGAAGAACAGATGACTTCTTAACCAGTGTATGTGTCAATGTATGTGTTAATGTTAATGTAAGGTTCATTTTTGAAGCAGTTCTAAGAGCCCCGTTTTACAAAACTATCTCAAGTTCACATTTGTATTTTCAGAGGAAGAAAGAATGTCGCAAAAGCACCTGAAGGAAGCCTTCATCAGCAACTTAAATGGGACCAGCTTGCTGGAAATTTCATTGGGCTTGACTCTAGCTCCACTCTGCCTGCTTTGCAGAGGGCTCCTCTTGATTCTGTATTACCTGCACTATGGGAAACCTTTAAACTCAAGGAAACACAGCCTGCTGCTAGACTTCCTTGTGCTAGTGTCTCCTCTCGTGTTCTCCTGCACAGTCTTGTCTCCAATCATGTGTTGCGTGCCAGCTATCCTTGTAGCCTTCTGTGCTGGAATATTCTCCAAAATATACAGCCAAAGAAAACACGAGACCAGAGTCCCTTTTAGGCAAATTGTAAAAGACTTCCAGGAGACGTACTTGGATCCAGACTACATTCCAGCAATAACCGCGTTTCGTGTTTATGTCAACGTGTTGACATCAATCAGCATTTTAGCAGTGGATTTCCCGCAATATCCACGGCGATTTGCCAAAGCCGAGACCTATGGAACAGGAGTTATGGATTTTGGGGTTGGAGCTTTTATTTTTGGTAATGCTCTTGTTTGTCCTGAAGTTAGACAAAAGTCTTGTGTGATGCAATCCAAATTTTCCAGTCTGGCCAGGCAGTTATTTTCAGTTTGGCCGTTGATTTTTCTTGGCGTTGGACGACTGCTGAGTGTCAAATCTATAGAGTACCACGAACATACTTCAGAGTATGGAGTGCACTGGAATTTTTTCTTTACCTTAGCATTTGTGAGGCTTGCAGCATCTCTCCTTTTAGCCATATTTCCAAAAAATATTTCTTGGATCATTGCTATAAAGCTGGCTGTACTTTATCAGCTTACTCTTAACACTACCTCTCTGAAGATGTTTATCTTGCATGGCGGCGACGGCAGAGGTACCAGGGTTGGCTTTTTAAATGCCAACAGGGAAGGACTGCTCTCTCTCTTTGGATATTTAGCCATCTATCTGGCGAGTGTGCAAGTGGGGCTGTGTCTGCTCAAGTGCAGGAACTCGGTGCGAGGCTGGATCCAAGCGGTGTGTTTGTCGCTGCTCACGGTTCTCATGCTCTTCCTAATTCTTCACTTCTCACAAGCCCTCGCGGACCCCGTGTCGCGCCGGATGGCTAATTTATCCTACTGCATGTGGGTGGTTGCTCACAGCCTGATGTTCTTGGTCTGTTTTGTGGTGACCGATCTCGCCCTGGTGTTCACAAAGCTGCTGGTGAAGGGCTCCAGCGTGCCCTGTTGCTGGAACATTCTAAAGCCCCCCAGTACCAGTGGAAAGCACGGAACAGAGGCCATGCCTGTGGGGAGGGCAGGCACGCTGTCGCACATTTGCTTAATTAGCGCTATTAATAAAAATCAATTACTATTTTTCTTGCTAGCAAATGTTATGACAGGTACTGTGAATATACTGATAGATACAATCCACAGCAGGACTGCATTTACATTGTGTATACTACACTTGTATATGTTTGTTAACTGTTTAATTATGTATATATTGCATGCCAAAAATATAGTATTAAAGTTTTGGTGATTCCATTCTGGCTCAAGTGGACTAGTTGAACTTTGTAGTCAACTGTAGCTGACTACAACTGGAGTTGAATTATGGTATTTTAATGGAAAAACCAGTATTTTTCCGGTACGTATTGCAGTAATTTATAATTTAGCATAACTTTTAATAATTTAATATTGATTATTTTTAGTGGTTTGTTTTTCCAAATCATACAGTCAATGCTGTTGGAGTTGTTACACATTGTCCTGAAAACTTAGGTTCTGAGATTGTTGAAAAAGTGGATACCTAAAAATGTTTTGGCCCCAGTCCTGCAAAGACTCATGCATGTGCTTAACTTTGATGAGAGTAATTGCATGTGGAATGTTAATCATATACTGAACTCTAAATTAGCCTTTGAATTAAAGCTAAATTTTATTTTCATCCTCACTAATGAATATAAATGAAGACCTTAGATAAAGTATGATGCTCTGAAGGATAAAATTCAACTGCAGATGTGGGAATTTGTGGAGCAGATAATAAGAGCAGTACAGACTTTTATCTGAACATACAAAGATCCAAAACGAATTCACCCCCAGCCCGCACACCAACATGTTGTGACAGCTCCTCTTTAGGAACAGTGTAAAATACGGTCTTCAAAAGTACTCGAGGCCCACCTACTTGTCTATAAAATGATTTTAAACAGCAGCTCATTTAGTACTGTATTTTGACAGCTGAGATGTCTTCAAGTGCGAACATGCTGTATTAATTTTCATTAGCAAACAAACGGTGTGCAGATGGGAAGCAGCATGAGGCGGTGGGTCAGGGCACTGGCAAGAGTTGTGCTCAGTTTATCACAGTCCTTCTGCAAGCCCAGAGCAGAACACCCTTTTTGTTCACTTTCCAAACTGTGACAGTTCTTCCTGACCTCATTAAGTTGTTGAGAAGATAAATACATTTAAATATTGTGAGGAATTCAATAATGGCAGATATAAATACTCAAGAAGTAGAATATAAAAGGTGATTGCTGATAGATGCCTGATGTCAGTGGAGTTAAGAAGTCCATGTGGACCATATTTCAAACTTCTTATCAATCAAGTGCGATGAATCATAAAACCTATGGAGATTAAGCCTCTAAATCAGATTCCTTGAGGCAGACACGCTGGGGAATATTCTTAAAATTTATAAGGTTCTGTAAGCCGTTGGCCAATGGAAAGGTGAAGTCTGAGGGTTATAGGCTGTGGCCATGCTGATTTCATGCTTGTTTACTTCCCAGTTCTAGCCCTATAGTCTCCAGAATTAAAGAAAAACAGCCTGTATTATCCTGGGGACAACTGCAATGAATTGGCAACAATGTCTTATAAACAGTTGTCGCAGTTGATAGCACAGCCTTCTGGTAACTGGTGTATTTATTTTAAAACATTTCCTAGGAAAAAGAGGCCTCCGCCATGAGCTGAGTGGCACTATATGTTTATGCAAAATTACTCATGGGTATTAATTTTTGAAATATTTGAAGCCCAAGACCTGCAATGAGTTCTGCCTGTGAGCACAAGTCTATCAATGTGATTCAGAATTAAGGCATTAATTGTGTGTGACAAAGCAGAGTTGTGTCTGGACAAGCAGCAAACTGGATGCTAACTCCATTTTGCACAGCAAAAATTCCGTGGGAGGTCTGCCGTGTCTGCGCAGAGCCTCCTTCGCCCCCAGTCCAGGACAGGAGCTGCGCTTTGCAACAACAGAGCCGGCAAATACAGGGGATTGCGGTGCACAGGTAACGACGAGAGTGGGAACAATCCGCTTCTCTCAACAACAGCACAACACCGCGTCGTGAGGCTGTCTCCCGCTTCTAAAGCCGTAAGTTGTTCACTGCCGAATTAATGAGAGACAATTAATTCCCATTGCTTATTGTCAATAAATGTGGCGAGCTCTGCCCTGAAGCAGCCAGCATAGTTATTAATGCTGAATGTTTAGGCTATGAGTAGATGCAGATGATTAACCATGCTTCTGAAAGAACCAAGAAATGCAAGTTGGCAGCCTTTGATCACGGAGTCTGTACGAGGAAACGGCACCGTAGTGAGTTTGAAAAGATGCGAGAGAAGTTACCACGACGCTGCTGTAGACACTCTCGCCACACACACTCAATAGCACAGGGGATGGTAGGAGCAAGAACAGTAAATTTCAGTTCACTTTGGGGTGTGTTTAGACAAGTAAGCTTGTACAGATCAAAGATATATTTTTAAAAAATCCGAAACTTTGATTCAGCTGTTACATAATTTGTAAAAAGATAATTCAACTAGTAAGACTAAAATGGCTGAACTATAGCATACCGCTGACTTCAATAATAACAGTAAAGCAGAGAACTGGGAAAACATAACTTGTTTTCTCTTTAATGCCATAATTCCACCAAATGACCTTTCTGTAAGGCTGCAGGACAGAAAAAAAACGTGGTGGGAGAATAGAGCTGATTACATTTATCCCTAACCTTGTTGTTTGTTAAACATTAGTAGCTTCTTACCAAATGTAATTATTTTTAAGGATCGACTCACTGGCATGCCTTTCTTTCCAACCCGGTAGTGTCTCTTTTGAAGTCAAATGTTACAATAAAGATATTGGGCAGTATCCTATTTCAAAGCTGCTCTGTCCTAAAGAACAGATATTTCTTCCAGGCAAAAGATGCGGCATGCAAATGAACAGCATAAAGGGGCTGTCGGTCTTCCCAGTGTTTTGTAGATACGAGAACGTGCCGCATTTTCTAGCCATGTAAAAACCCCTTTTCCATGGATAAAACATACATGCAATGTTACGGTGCTTTTCATACATAGTTTACCAATGTGCACCCTGCGAATACAACATGTGGGGCATTGCTGTTTTGTTAATGTGATCCCACCACACCCCGGGAGCCGGGGCAGAAGTGACAGAGGAGCCTGCACGCCCAATGGACCCTGCAAAGACAACGTTTGCTCATCACAGTCCCATGTGCTCATGGCACTAACGTGAGAAACCGTCCCCTGCTACAAAATGCCAACTTTCTTTTTTTAATGAAAAAAACCCATGTAAATACGCAAACTGCAAACTGTGCAGCGACGTGGCATTGCACGATGTTTCTGTTAGTGGTAGAGATGCTGCATGATGAGTTCAAGTAAATTAACTCCTCCACTAAAGATGGTTTTTATGCAGAAAGAAGAAAAAAGAAATCCCGCTCCCTAATTGCCTCCCCTGCATTTTCTTGTGAGGACTTCAGTATCTGTCTACATAAATAACAAGCATGAACAGATCAACCGTGTTATTTAATAGTTCAAGAAAAGCTTTGGGGTTTTTTTTGGCTGCCTGAATTAAGCAGCCACAGGATTTCTAGCTGGTTGCACCAGGGTGCTGCAAAAGCCAACAGCCCGGAGTCAGAGCCCGTAAGTCCAATTACCGCCGCCCTGGCAGGGAGATCTGCGGCCGCACTTTGATGTTCGGGCTGTGTCTGAAGCGCAGGCGTTCGATGCGTTTTTGTCAGGCTGTGCTCCCGGCTGCACCCACAGCAAAACCTCCACACGCGGGCCCGGTCCCACTCGAGACAGCGACGGGTTTTCACCCCGCCAACGCTCTGGGGTTTAACCCCACCCGCCCCCTTCACCCGCCGCCTCAGCCGCACCTCACCGGGGGTCGCTCGCAAACCTCTCTGCGGCCGGTTCCTCACAAGCCACCGCGGACACGGCGCCTTTCCGCGGCGAGGGCGCGGGCTCCCTGCGTCCCGCCGGCACCTCAGCGCCGCGCCCCAGGGCGGGAATCGCCTCACGGAGGGGAAGGCCCGCCCGGCTCCCCCGCCCGCAGGGCCAGGCCTCTCCCGCGTCCCCGCCCTCAGGCCCCGGGGCCGCCCCCCTACCTCAGCCTCCCTCCCGGCCGCGACCTCCGCGGCTCGAGGTCGAACGCGCCGCTCCGGCCGTTTGTGACAGGGGCCGCCGCGCAGCTCCTCAGGCGGCCGAGCCCGCGGGGCGGGGGGCACGCGGGGCCGGGAAGTAACGGGTGAGCGGGCGCCTCCTGCGGGCAGGCCCGGGGCGGCGAGGCGGGGCCGCGGCCCGGGGGAGCGGCGGGGCTGCGGGCTCTCGCGAGAGGAGGGCGGGGCGGCCCGGGGCCGCGGCCGCCGCCTGTGGGGAGGGCCCGGGAGGGTGAGAGGAAGGAGGCGGCTCTGTGGCGGAGTCCGTGGTGTCCGCCCGCCTGTCAGAGCGCCCGGGCCGCCGACTCGCGGAGGAGCCGGTAAAGGCCCGAGGGGGACAGGGTGGCGGCCCCGGCGGGGCTGAAGGGAAGCGGGAGGGGAGGGAGGCCCGGAGCCGGCCCGCCGGCTGCCTCCGTTCGGAGCTGCCTCCCCGCCATCGCGGGGACAGGGCGGAGAGGGGTGGGTCTGCAGCCCCCGGCTCGCTCTCCTTCCCGGCCGCCGGAGGGAGCTGGTGGCGGTGCCCCCGGGCTGGAGCTGGGGAGCGGGAGGGCGGCGGGTCCGCTCCCCGGGGCTGGGGGTGCAGCGGCTCTGCCGGGGGAAGAAGCGGCCCCGCTTCGCCGCTGTTCATCCCCCTCCTCGGCCGCCGCGGGGCGGGACGGGGGCGGCGGGAGCCGCAAACCCCGCTCGGGGCTGGGCGGGTCCCCCCGGCCTGTCTGGGCCGGTGGCGGGGCAGGGGGAGCCCCAGCCCCCCCCCAGTCTCCCTCACCCGGCCGGGTGCGCTCCTCCTCGGCCGTCCCCTCCCTGCCATGTTCATGTCGCATTTCGTAGCCTGCCCACCTCTCCCGTTCCCGGCCCGGAGTCTTTTTGAGTCCCTTCCAAGGCTGGAAGCGGCGGGCGTGGGCTGGGCGGAGGGGCCGGCGCTCGGCGTGGTGAATCAGGCGATGGGGTAACGCAGGCTGCTTCCCGGGCTGCGGAAAGTGTGGCGGGGAAGCGCGGCGGGTATTTACCTCCGCGGGGTTTGGCTGCTCGCAGGCCGGAGCTGGAGGCGGCGGCGGCGATGGCGCGGCTGGTGGCCGTTTGCAGAGACGGAGAGGAGGAGTTCCCCTTCGAGAAGAGGCAGATTCCCCTCTACATCGATGACACGCTCACGGTGAGTCCCCGCGGCCCGGGAGCGCCCCTGTCCCCGCAGCTCCAGCGTGTTGCAATCCCCAGGCGAGGCCTCTTCCCCGGACAGGCCTCGCAGGCTCCTCCTTGGCTCCTGCAGCCTTAATCTTGGGGACTTTGCAACACTTCGGCTTAAGAGCGCTTAATGTGGCAACTTTTTTTTTTTTTTTAATCTGATTCCCAGCTCTAAAAACACGGAAACCGCATAATAAGAAAGTTATTGCCAGGCTGGGGCCTGCACGTAACTTGTTTTCGGGTGGCAAGCGTGTCTCAGTGCCCAAATGTGGAGCAAAGCCATTTTACAGTTAATAAGGAAAGGAGCCATATTAACGTTAAACCCCAGGTTTACAGCTAGGTAATTATTATGCCCTTAAATAGGTAGGAAAAGACTAAAGGCATTTCTGAAAGCTTTGGCTGAAAGTGAGGGTTACAGAGTCTGTAACAGCGTGCTGCTGTGTCTACAGCAACAAATCTGAGAGAGTTTCCGTTTCTGCGGATTATTCTCAATTGAAAAACATGGGAGTTTTGCCATTTCCAGAAGATTCAGTGGAAAAATGAACTAACTGCAGCTTGGAGGCTCTCTAGTCTCGCTTCTCTTCCTCGTGTGTCTAGAGGAAGGCTCAGAAATTGCATCGTAGGTGAACACACAGCAAATGGAAAAATTCTCTTACTGCCCTGTTGGTTGTTTTAATTCTTAAGGTGTGAAAACGTTGGGGTGAAAATTAAATTGGACTTAATGTAGTTTGGCATCTGATTTACTCATATTTTATTTCTGTTGCTGTCAGTGGTGTGACAGTAACTGCTGTTACTTCAGATGATGTAAAATGTATGTGCTTTAAATTCCTAATTTCACGCTTTAATGTGAAAGAACACCTGACTTGCATCAGCTAACTTGATCAACATTGTAATGTAATTTCCTCCATCTTCCAGAACAAAACAATTGAGTATCTTCAGACAGTGTCTAAACCCTCCATCCCACTGCTAAAGATGATCTGTCCTGATCCCATCTGGTTCTGCTAGAGTCGAAGAAAGGGTCTTTGCTATATTTTAGTTTTGATTGCTTTAAATAGTGAATTGCCAAATATCATCGCTGCTTTTAGCTTTAGGTAGTCTGTCGTCTCCAGTTAACTGTGCTTGTACATTAGGCAAAGTTTCCCCTTAAGTTGTCCAGAGCAATGTCTGCCTCTCCTACAGTGGTTGGTTACCTGGAAACTGTGCAGGAATAGTTTAAGTTTGGAGGTTTTTCTCATGTCTTGGACACACCTCCCCGTGTAGTTTTAAGATCTTGGATTCCTCTCTTTTCACTTCTCTCCCCTGGAGTCGTTGCTGTTGTTACCTTTCTGCTTAACAGGCTGGGAGAGAAAATGTGGCTAAACCTGGCATCAGGTAGATGGCTTCAACCGACCTAAAATTCCAGGTGTGATTTAGTTCCAGAATTTAATTCCAGGCCCAAACTTTGTGCAATTGCATGGTGTTGTCGTTGTCATTCTACTTTTTACACCAGAGGCAAGCTGTCCTCGTGGTTGAAGAGGTTCCCATAGCTGTAAATCAGTTTTGTATCCATCTGGATGAAAGGCATTTATGTAAGTGCAAGTCATCCTCACCGTGAAGAAATCTTAGCTCAGGTCAATATTTTTGTTTCATTCTGTTAATGTTGTTACAAAGTACTCAGATTTCTAGGTGGTTTCTGGAGGCTTTTATTAAATAAACCTGCAGAAGCAGGTAAATGAATTCTTACCTTCCTTGTCTCTGAATCTTCTATAATGTATTTTTTAAATTCTTATTGAGAGCTATTGTAAGAGATGCGGTTGTCTTTGAAACATCGTTTAACATCTGCAGCATTATCTTTAAGATGTAGTCGTGCTTATTGGTGGTAACTGGCTTGTGTTGACCTCTTTTAAGCTCAGACTTTAAAAATAATGGAACTTCTTTCTATCAGCCAGCTGGAAGACTTAATCTATGCCTTAAATCTAGAAATGGTGAACTAGTGATTGCAAATTAGTGACTGAATAGCCTATTATGCTCTTAAATGTGCAACATTGCTTTGTAGTAGCATAGAACGTTGTGTAGGTGCAGTGTGATACTGCTCCTCTCAATGAATTGTTCACTCTGACTTTTCTGTTATGGCTCAACTAGAAATTAAAGGAAGCTTAAATATTTAACCCCTTTCATTTCTTCAGCAGCCTTTATGATTTCTAGAAGGCATTCCATTTGATGTGGTATTATGGGAATTTTTTCTTCCAGTTCAGGGAGTGATGGTGGTTGATGTGTAACCACTTAATAAGATCTCATCAGACACACGAATGAATTTAATCTTTGATAATTTCACTCTGCTGTACAAAACACCTCAGAGTGTTCTCTGATAGTGGGAGATGAAGGTAAAGGGAAAAAAAAAATACAGATTTATCTCTTTTCTCCATTATTGGCAGATACAGCTTTTACTTTTGCATGCAGCTTGTTACCCACAGAAATATCAGATTAGCGATGTAGGAGACCTGTAATTCTGCAGCAAATGCTGCTGCTTAGTGTGTGTGGGTCGGCGCAAGGGAAACGAGGAAAGAAACTTGTGGGGGGTCAGAAGTAGCACGGACTGGCACTGTTCTGCACAGAGATGGGGCAGCTGTGCCCATGTTCCAATTGTAGCATGAGTGAAATCAAAATATCGCCTTGCTTTCTGCCCTTAGAGAATAGGTGTTTATTTTGGAGCAGTGTTGAGTGTCTGTGAAAGTAAATGTCTAAGTTCTCTGGAGGTAGGATCAGCAATTATGAAGACTGTGGGGAATTCTGTCTTTACCAGACAATGGAGGGAAGGCGGAGGGGGAAAAAGGATGAATTGGACCATTTAATTTGCTCTTGGTTGGTGTTAGAGTTGTTAACCCAAGTTGTTATTTTGTCTTTCAGATTTTAAAGTGAACTTCCAGTATTCATAATGATAAATTCTGTATTTCTCAGTTTGTCCAAAGAAGATAAACTAAGCCAGTCTTTACTCATTTTTCTAGTTGGTTTCATTTATTTCCACAGTTGCAAAGTTGGATTTTTGACTGAAAATTATTCTACCGATTTCCTCCCTCCTCCAAGAAATCACTGTCTTTGTTGCTCAGTAATTGGAAGAGAAATATTAATTACTTACGAGTAATTGCATTGTTCTGTAGGCTTAACATTTTACTTTCAGCCTCTTGAGAGTTGCAGCTGCAATCGTACAAAACAAAGTATACCTTGGAGTACCTCGTTGGGTTAATATGGTTTTAAATTAGCCTTTGAAAGAGTCGACTCGGTCATTAAGCTGTTGTGACTGTTTCTTCATAGCTTTATAAATAGAGTTAGGCTGTTGGATCAATTTGGATCTCACTGTAGTAAAGTACGTTGGGCTTATTTTTGGGGATTTTTTAATGAAACAGAGTCTCAAGTCATGTAGACAGAGTAAATACTCATGTTCCACTTAGCAACTTTTGCTTTCTCTGTAACAGCTATTTGAGTTGCCATTTATAAACTGCCTTTAGGACATTATATTAGTGAAACATTTAGTTAATTTGCTGAAACATTCACTATGTTAAACTGTTACTTTTATCCTTTCCCAAGCTTCCGATAGTTACGTGAAAAGTATGAGGATTTAACGTAATTCCTGCCTTATTTTCCCCAAAAAAGTAAAATAAACTGATGCTCTGTGCTTGACTTTTTTCTGAAAGCTTTTTTTTCCTCTCTTACATAGATGGTGATGGAATTTCCTGATAACGTGCTAAACCTTGATGGACATCAGAATAACAGTGCGCAGCTAAAACAGTTCATTCAGGTAAATACATCCTTTGGTTTTTAAGGCAGCCACATATCAGATCTTGCTTTCCTTAGACTTGTGCTTTTGCTTCTCAGGGAGATTCTCACTCCTGGAATGACTTCAGATGCATCAGCATGTATATGTGATTATGTCTCGGTACCAAAGTACAACAGGAGCATTCGGTTTCTGTACTTAACAGGATTTATACATTGTTATCATGTCAGGAGGCAATTGCTGCATATCTAGTTAGAACTGATATGTGTCTTCTGGTCACTGCCAGTTTTATACTACATGGAAACTACAGTTTCTAAATACATTTTGATTTTTTTCTAAACAGTTCTGAACTGCTTGTTCAAGTGGAAGTGTGCGTTGCTTAAGATCAAGTTCTTATGATTAGTACCAGACCAAGATAAAGTTAATGTGCCAGTTTATAGATTATACACAGTTGAATAGGGAGAGATGGTTTTGTGGTGCCCCTGAAGCTTTAATTACAGAAACTTATCTGCTTATCTCTGGTAAATAACTGTAGCACTGTAGCACCTGTAGTAACTAAAAAATTGTGCCATTTGATGTCCAAAGGAGCGGGTCAGGTTGCTGATACGCAGCTTGCGTGTCTTCATTCGTGTTTTGCCAGCAGCAGTTCAGACATATGCTGCATATAAAGCATAGCTGTGTTGTGAAAATAGCTCATTCCTGCTGTTGCCGTGACTAGTACTATTAATTACAGGAAAGAGGATTATTGCAGAGTGATATCACTTGTCAGATTATTTAACGTGCCTGCCTTGAAGAGCACAAACATTAAATGTTGTCTGATAATAGCTTTACTCTTCATAACATGTATTACATAAAATGAGCTGAAAGTATTTTCTCTTTTCAATTGATGTATTTACACGTTCCAAGGGACTGATTAGTTTCACCATGATGTGCGGTCTTCTCTTTCTCTCCCCAGAAGTTGTGACAAGTCATTTCTACAGTAGGTGTGTTTAAGTGGCGTGATGTGGCAATAATACAGAAAATACCATCATGGCAAAATATTCCCCATATAGATACAGCTATGCTTACAAAGCTGTACTTTGTATAACCGGGGAAAAATGTCAACGAATACACCGACAGGACTCTGCTTTTACAGATTATGTTGGAAAATGCCAGTAGTTCTGATAATCCAAGCGCAGATGTGTTGACTGGTGTGCGAGGAAGGGGCTCTCACTCTGTGTAGCTGTGCTACCACCAGTTCAGTGCTGGTGAAGTCCAAGTTAGTGATTTAACAGTTAGAAGAAGAAATAGAAGGGCATGTGCTTTTTGTGTGTTTGTGTGCCTGGATGTGTTTGACAGAGGAACCAGGAGAAGCTCCTAAAATTGTTTATTGACGTAAGAAATATTAGGTGGTGTTCTCTTTAATGTTCTATTATTAGCACACATTGAATGTTTGCTACTGAAGTGAAATGTTTCACCCTGAATAGCAATGCGTGCTTTTTTTTAATTGATTTCAGGTGTCAGAATTGTAATGTGAAATGGCATTTCAGCCTTCCAGGAAAAATATTGCTAAATTGTCTTGGTCTGAACAGAGCAAGTTTGTTGTGAGATTTCCACATATGCTGTTGGGTGTCCAGGAATTTTCATTTCTATGTGCTAAAGATAAAATAAGTGTGAGTAGAAGATGAAAACTTGCAGAGTTGTATGTGAGACCCTTTACTAAAACATCTGTGCTGAGGTGGAGAGAAAAAAGGCTTTCCTGCCAAGGACAGGAAGCTGTGCCATTTGGTAGGAGGCAGCATTTACTGGTTTGAGTAGCAGGAGGAAGGAACACGAGGAGAAAAATATTAGCTTCCTTGCAGAGGGTAAACTGTAGGACTCAAAGCAGGATTGCTCCTATGATATTAGCAATTGTGGTTTTGTTTGTGGTTTTATTTATCTTTTAATTATTTAATTTCTTGTTCTCTTTTAGAGACATAGCATGCTTAAACAGCAGGATCTAAACATCGCCATGATGGTGACATCGCGTGAAGTCTTGAGTGCACTTTCTCAGCTGGTCCCGTGTGTTGGCTGTCGCCGGAGCGTGGAACGGCTCTTTTCTCAGCTTGTCGAGTCTGGAAATCCAGCGCTTGAGCCCCTGACAGTAGGGCCGAAGGGGGTTCTTTCTGTGACTCGGAGCTGTATGACTGATGCAAAGAAGCTTTACACACTGTTTTATGTGCATGGGTAAGTGTCTTGGAACTGCTCAGGTTATTCTTATGGGGGAAAAGGCAGGCCAGCTTCTGTGCACCCGACTCTGCTTTCTCGGTGATACTCAGTTGTCAGAAGTTTGAATCTTACAGCACATACTTGTCTTTTACAGCCACGTTAAACTAGTTATTGCCTAAACTGAGAAAAAACAAACCGGAAAGACCTAATCTTTCATATCATCAGTTGCAGTGCAGTGGCTGCAATTGAAATATACCTTTATGAAATTGTTTAGTCATGAATCTGAAATGAGCACTGTGGGTTTTTCATGATCTCTGGAAAAAGTGTGTTTCTTCGCCCCACTGCTTTGCACGTAAAAAATAAAATCATAAAAATATTAACACCTTCCCCCCAAAAAAACTTTCTACTCTTGAGTAGAAAGGTAACGCTGAGAAAGCGAAACCTTCTGGGTTTGGCAGCACAATAAATATTCTCGGTCTCAGTGCCATTTGTTTCCCAGCTGTCGGCGGCCCAAGCAGCGGCTGCTCCCCGCTGTGTGCCTTGGCCTTCCCGCTGGCTTCAGCTTCTTATTGCTCCCGTTAGCCAGGCCAGTGAGAAGCAGGAAAGGTTAGTGCAGGACTGCGGATATTGAGATTTGGAAGGTGAGGTAGGGTGACTCGATACAGGGGTCTTAGTGGTTCCCCTTGCTTTTGAAATGGATGTTGTTGCTCGAGGTCTGGTACTTAGGAAGTTACGCAATAGCTTTTCAGATGTGGGTTATGGTCTTGCTTGCTAGGATTTGTCTGGAAAATCTATACTGTGTTTTCCTTGTGTACTGCAGGATTGTGTGTCCTAAGAAGTAAAAATTTGGGACAGGAAGAAAGTTTTAGATTTCGTGTTCATCAGCATACTTGTTTCTGATACATGAGCTGAATCAATCCCTTTAAAATTTCTCTGGATCACCATGTTTTCAGAATACTGAGTTACATTTTTTTTTCCATAGGTCCAAACTGAATGATATGATTGATGCAATTCCGAAAAGTAAGAAGAACAAGAGATGTCAGCTACACTCCCTGGACACACACAAACCAAAACCTTTGGGGTAAGTTTGTATGAAAATATCCATGCTTAATTTCAAAACCAGTTGCCCAAATGCAGCTTTACCATTACAGACCAGTGCCCTCTGACATGCTTGTCACATCTTGTCTGACATAACTTGGCATATATTCTGCTCAGGGCATGGATGGCTCCTGCATTGTGATAAAAACAATGCTCTGCAAAGACAAACTGGGTTTTGTGCTCTACACCAAAATGATTGTTCAGCAGTTTTTGTCACATTGAGGTGAAAGGGTACATACTGAACAAATATACATCATTTTGCTTGGGATTCTTAGAAATGCCCCGTGCGACTGTTAATAAAGGGCTTTATTGTGGCTGAGCTGCAAGGTTAAACCTAAAACTCTGTAAAATGTATTTTCTCAAAATGTGACAACGTGTTTTGAATACCAGTGAAAAAGATGCATCTACTCCTCTGTCTTGAAATGGTTTATTCCAACTGGTTAACCAGAAAAACACTCCCTGTACATCTCTTGTGGATTTGGGTTTTTTTCTTATTTGTGGGGTGTTTTTTGTATATTTTCTTTTTTTAAATGATGACTGATAAATTAGACTACTATGCTTAGTTGACCTTTTTTAGTCAGTGTGTTCTGCTTCTTGTTAAGCATACAACCTGGGAAAGTTCGGCCATGGTTTCCAGTTACAGGATATGTATTTTTCTATGCAGAGTTGAGTCTCTTTGGGTTTAGCTAAATCCCCTGAAATGTGGAATTTGACACTTGATTTTTACTTGTGCTGCTTGAGGACAGTGGTAGCTAATCATTATCTCCTATTACATTTTGGTTACAGACAGGCCTTTCATGTAATTAGTTGAAAGCTTATGTTACACAAGCAAAAGATCATAGGGGTATATATTTTTAATATAAAGTAAATTCAGAGCATTGTGAAAATGTGGGGGTTTATTTTGAGTGCTGGAAGCTTAATAGGGAGTATATGGAAAAGCAGTATTTAAATATATTGAGAGTAAAGCTTTCAGCTTTATCTGACAATATGGTGTGTGGACAATGAGTGTCGTTTCCTAAAGAAACATGACTTGCACTCTGCTTGCTCAGTTGATACCTGTTTGTATCAGGGTGTATCAGTACCGATATTTCTCCAAATAAATCTGCCACTTGAAGTGGAAACAAATATGCTCACACAGTAGATGTAGGGGCATCAAATAGAGTTGTCTTACAGAACAAACGTTCTTTATCAACTTAAAGCTTCTGCTTGACTTCATTACAAAGAAGTTCTCCAGATGAGTTGCATCTGTTAGGCATTTTGTACACACAAAAAAGGGCTTTGATTTGTAGTGGTGTGTTTAATTATCCAAGTTGCGTAACTAGGTAAACTGCTTGAGAGGTATATGGCATCTGCTGTTTCACTCTGCCTGCTTTATGGCTACTCGGTGCCATTCGGGGCTACGGAGCATTTTAACTTCTCATAAATAAGCCGTATGATCTGGCAAAGTGTACATAAATAGTCTTGAGGAGCTAATTATTAAATAGGAGTGCCTCTTCCCCTGCTCTCCTGCGCTGTTGTATCCACACACGAGCTTAAACAGAAATGACTGTTCTGATAAAATGTCAAGTGCAGACAAGCCTGTAAGTCAACATGACTTGCTATTTAAAGTTTGTTCTGTCCTCTATAAGCGTAGTTTTAACATATTCAAATGTGTGGTGTCAAGTTGTTTGGGTTTCTTTTTTCAAAAACAAATTTTGGAAATGTAACGTAGGGTGTTTTATGGTTTCTTATGGTGGTAGATGTGTAGAAGTTTGGGCTTTCTTGTTTTGCTTTTTTCCTTTTTCTTTTAGTAAGTTGTCATATGAAATTTAATCTGCCAGGAGTATTAAAACTTGCATATGCTTATATTTAAGGCAATATTCTGAAAAATTACTGCTGGCTTTCAGTTGTAACTTTAAGAAGTTGTTATGAATCTGGGTTTATAAACATGGACACCAAAATTTGTATCTCCTGTATGGGCCTGACTTTAGTGGAAGTTAAGACTTAGCCTGTAAAGGATTCAAAGTAAATTAAGGAACACAGTAGCATTTACGTAGCATTTGTTTAGGAAAAATAATATGGTATAGGTTTAAAAAAATGTTTTTTAATACTATGTGACAGTGAAGGGAGCAGTAACACACTCAGTACAGAGAAAATAAGTGCAGATAAGAAAAATAGTGAAGACAGCAGGAAGGAAGAGAGCAAGTGTAGCATCACTTTCCACTGTGGACCTTTCCAGGGAGCAGTCAGGTAAACTAACGGTGCTTTATTTTGCGTCTTTTCTAAAGCACTAACAGGGTAATGTACAGCCTTTGTTCCTTCTGCTATTTTTTTCAGGGGTTGTTGGATGGATGTGTGGGAGCTCATGTCCCAGGAGTGCAGGGATGAAGTAGTTTTAATTGACTCTAGTTGTCTTCTAGAAACGTTAGAAACCTATCTACGAAAACACAGGTATGTTAAAAGAACAAAGACGCCTGCATTTTGAGGAACACACGCTGCGTTGTTTTGTGAATCAAAGTGTACGTAGAGTTCACACGATGTTTAAAAGTGTAGAGGATTCTCCTCAAACTTTAAATCTGAGCTTCGTGGCGATGGAACGTTGCCAGACTGCACTGCGACAGGTGATGAGACTGAGATGGTGAAATAGTCTTTGTTTTACATGTTGTTCCGGGTTATTGTCGGGGAAATGCAGAGACCTCCAATGAAGTCATAACTGCTTGTCTCAATTTTTTGAGTCAGGATTAAATTCTGATTGACAACTTGATGTATTAAAGCTCTGCATATTCTTTCATTCTCTGACAAACAGCCTACTCTGTTTGGGACTATGTCTTCTTTTAGGCTTGTGGGGAGCATGTGTGGTTTCAAAATAAAGTGAACTAAATGAATACAAGCAGATTTGGGGCTTGTAAATCACTGGTTTAAACCAGTTGTTTACGACTTAGTAGCGCTAGTGCTATTAGGTGTCTCTTTCAGGGAAAAAACAGGCCACTAAATTATTGTTGCATGTGTACGGTAGCTACCAAGCTGATTAAAAAGTTTTAATTTCCAGTAGTCTCAAGGTTCTGATACAAACTGTGAGAGCACAGGTGGGTGTGGGGGCGGTGGTCGTGTGGAAATAACACTTTGGAAACAAAATAACTTTAATCTCCTGTGACATTAAACACGGTGATGGCAGCGGTCCTGATGCTAACCTGCAATAATATTGCTGTTTTCTTTCCTTTCACCACAGAAACTAGCCAGTTATCATAGTTGTATCAAACATCCAAATATGTTTGACTTAGTCTTGTCAAGTGACTCGACAAACTAGGAAAGGGAAAAACACCATCCAGAGATGGCCTGAAGAGCCAGCTTTTCGAGCTGAAATGTGAGCAGCTTGTCTGACTTGCATTTTTAAAACAATACAGCAAGAGGTTTTATACCTTCTTGAAGATTACTTCCTCTTATAAAACAGAATGATCTTAATTTGGTCGTATTTTAATGATAACAGACTTCATAACTGTTCTCAGATTAGTGGTCTGAGCTATCACAGGTTTAAATCAAATACGTTGTGTTTAAATAAACCTTCTTTGGCTATCAGTGCGGTAATCTTAATAATTTAAAGTATGTTTAAAGGTGCTTGTACTGGAAACAACACTCTGATACAGCAGGCAACAAAGGAAACTTGTTTTTTCTTATTGCTTATCACTCACTTGAGTATACTTTAAATAATTGCTGTAGCGTAACTTGGAGTGTGCTACTTGAGGAGAATTTTGCCTGACTTGCACTAATGATTCACTTTGTTCACTATTAGATTTCGGATTTTTTTAAGAAATACAGAATTGCATATCCATATAGGAATTTCTCCATGTTAACAACTAGCCTGATTTGTACCCTAGAGCATGAAGCATCCAGACTTGTAATATACGATAGGTAGTATAGTACGTATAGTAAACTTATGTGGCTTGCAGCCAAAGCCTTACTATTTTACCATTTGAAGTAACATAAACCCTATGTGACCTAGTTTAAATATAGCATGCACTATTAAATAACTCTGTATGTTATAACTTAGACTAAGCGGGTCAACATTTCTGCTTGACTAAGAATTCTGTTCTGTTTTAACACAGGTTTTGCACTGACTGCAAAAATAAAGTACTTCGGGCGTACAATATTCTCATTGGTGAGCTGGACTGCAGCAAAGAAAAGGGCTACTGCGCCGCGCTTTATGAGGGTTTGCGCTGCTGTCCCCATGAACGGCACATACACGTATGCTGTGAAACAGATTTCATCGCACACCTCTTGGGTCGGGCTGAACCAGAGTTCGCAGGAGGGTATGAGTATGTAATTTGCTAGAGTGGGCTATCTAGCGCTTTGCTTCTTTATTTTATTACGGAATGTGTTTTGCAAAAGTGATTTTTGCCTCCTTGCTGCATAAGAAACTTCTGGATGTAAATATTTGTCTTGAAGTAGACTTTGAAGATAGTGCTTCGAAGTAGTGAAGATTTGATATGTGCTCTTGCCTTTAAAGTGCATTCAGCTCTGAAGGCAAGACTGAAAGAAATTGCCAAATGTCTTCTAGTTCATTTGTTCCCTCCCTAGGGCTGCCTGCTTTTCCATTGAGGTGTTCGAAATATGTGAAATAGAAAGAGCCTTGGTTGACAGTTCTACCAAATGACAAGTGTTCAATTTAGTTTTGTCACCATTTGTGTGTTATAGTAATTTCTGAACCTGTTCTAGCATCTTAAAATCTTCCAATGAAAAATACATTTCTGAGTCCAATATCTTTAGAACTGTTTGATTAGGAAGGTAAATCCTTTTATAAAGATTTTGCCTGAGTAGATACAGATTAATACTGAAATCTTTTTACTTTGTATGGTAAGTAATATATAAACTTCTATGTGTATTTATTCAGTTTCAGTTAACTGATGTGCAAACGTCTAGGAAGCTGAAATATTTGCTGTATGAACTAAATACAAGCTCTAGGAAACAAAAGAATGGCTGCATCTCTTTGGCATTAAAACTCTGCTGGTCCTTCCTAGCAGCACTTTGAGAAGTGGTGGGTTGGAAGGCACAGCACAGCAGAACCAGCCGTGCACAGGTTAACGAGTCAGGAGTGTAGTGGTGCTTTTGACCTGGTCCTTTCTATTTTGCATCTGCATGCAGCACAGCAGAACTTGATTTAAAAAGCTGTTTGTGCAAACTTAGCTTCAGTTGTACGTACAGAAAATCCATCATTGAAGTGCATTGATCTCTTGGTAGACTTCCAGCTGCTTTAACCGTACTGTACTTTGGTTCGACTCTTCCTTTAGACGAAGAGAAAGGCATGCTAAGACAATAGACATAGCCCAAGAAGAAGTTTTGACCTGCCTGGGTATTCATCTTTATGAAAGATTACACCGAATCTGGCAGAAGTTGCGAGCTGAGGAACAAACGTGGCAGATGCTTTTTTACCTAGGTGTTGATGCTTTACGCAAGAGCTTTGAGGTAAAAATCAAATTTTATCTAACTTGTTTGAATTGCTGTAGTGACTGTGTGTGTTTTCACTAAAATGATCTTTCTGCTTTCTACTAATGTTGGGCTGGAAGGAGCTTCAAGGGTGTTGCATTCAATGCCGTGTTCCCTGTGGGCAGCAGTTGTGAAATACTAGTGCATGGCACAACCGAGTCGCGTTCCGACGGGAAGTCTCCCGGAACGTAAAAGGTTGAGGCTTGCTTTTAATTTCCAAACTGCATATTACAGTACGAGAGATCTGTGTTTTTAATTCACAGAGGAGGTTTTGCTACCTGGTAGCGTTTAAAGTAGCTCTGGCTGCAACAGTTTTTATTTTGACTTATTAGTAAAAATGGAGGATGTGCTTTTGAATTACAAACACAACTGCTTATTCTTGCATACAAGTGCGCTCTAATCCTGTGGGAACTTGCACTTCAGAGGGAACTCCATGCGTTCCTTTAACGTATGCCAGTAGTATACTTGCCCTTCGGCATGACACAGATCCTTTTGCTTCTGTTTATCATCCATTCATAATGACTGTTGTCTCTAAAAACTTGTAAAACATCAGAGGAGGAAGAACAAAATCAATTTGGGAAAGATCACAGAGGGATGCTAATGCAGTTAGTTGGTTGGTTGTTTCAAAGACTTGCAATGCTATGGAAGTGACACTGGACTGTGTGTGCTCTGGCATTTTTGTTAAGTTTCGTCTAGGTGTTTTAACCTGGTAATGTATGGCGTTGAAAATGCATTTACATCATTAAACTCGGGTAATTATACTGGTATGCGAGGTTGGCTATGAATTTGAAATACAGATCTGTTATTTCTTTTTATGGAGTCCTTTTCTAAGGTGAGTGGGAACTGTAATGTTTCATTTTGGCTTCAGGAGTTCCCAGAGTGATGTGAAACCTGCCCCTCTGGCCCTCGCTGAACATGTTTTCACCTCTGCAGGAGCACTGATCCAGAATAATTTACTAGTTTAACTATATTTGTGTCACTTTCTATGTAGACGTGCCATTGTGATATTTCTTCTAAATTTAGTGTTAAGGAGCACATTTAGATACTTGCTATATTTTGAGATATGCCTACACTTCAGAAACCGGATTGCCTAGAAAATCGGTTCGATTTTTCACTGGTTAACCTGGACAAAAAACTGCAGGAATTCTGTAGCAGTAGCTCTAATGTGCTGTTGTGTTAAATAATCAGAGTATTTACCGTGTAAACACAGGTCCAAATTGCAAATCTGGGCTGTAAGTTAAATGCAGCGCTCCCTCTTTACACGCTTCTTCCCCAGCAATGGAAATTTAGTGACTAAATCTGGATGGGCATTTTTCTTCTGTAGCTGATAGTTGTCTTGCTGTGACTTTATAATAAATAGTCTTTACCAGCTATTTTCCTCCTCCTTTTTTTTATAAAAGTAAAAGTTGAATTGTGTTAACATCTATAAATAGATCTAACCTCTTATAAACAGATGGCTGTGGAAAAAGTACAGGGTATTAGTCGATTGGAACAGCTATGTGAAGAATTTTCAGAAGAAGAAAGAGTGCGGGAGCTTAAACAAGAGAAGAAGCGGCAGAAACGAAAGAACAGACGGAAAAATAAGTGTGTGTGTGAGATCCCTGCTCCTCTGCCGGCACCAGAAGAGAAGGAGCTGAGTCAAGCCAAGGTGAACATGAGAGCTGGGCTTAAGGAACAGGAGTTCTGACCTGGTGCTCACGCATCAGGTCACTGTTCCATGTTAGAATTCTTGAGAGGTTCTAGCTTTGTTTCAGTTTTGGGAACTGGTTTTTGATCACTGGTGGAACTGAATGCTTTTTCAGATTAGTACAGTCTTTTATAAAGTAGTTGTCTGGAACTCCGTAGCTTTTGGGGTTTGGTTTTGGTGGGTTGTCTTTTGTTGTGGGTTGTTTTGGTTTGGTGTGTTTTGTTGGGTTTTTAAATCCTAAATCTAGGGGGTCAGGTTATGCTAGAATATTTTCAACTATTGGTTCATAAAGATCACTTAGAATATGGGAATTCAAATGCTAGTTGCAGACAATTACCGTTCGATTTTGGGAAAGGGGAAAGCTCTAATTGACTAAGTGCAATTACTGTTCTGTTGATGGGACTTACTGAGCGAACTGTAGGTTATTGTGGGGAAAGTCGGTGTGTGTTTTTGTTGTCTTGTACTTCTGCAGAACTATAAGCAGTGCTGTGGCTGTTATCAGCCAGCGTCAGCTGTTTTTCCTTGTGGAAGGAGAATCCTTGATGAAGACGCTGGCTGAGCTGCTTGCAGTCCTTGCGAATGTTCTTTTTGTTTTTGTTTTAAGGAAAATTCAAACTTCACGGAAAGTAGCTGCAAAGCCTGTGGTAGCACCGAAGAAGCAAACAATTGTGTAGAAGTAATTGTTACTAACGACAGCACTTCTTGCACTTGTCCTACTAGTGGTAACCTATTAGGTTCACCTAAAATCAAGAAAGGTAGGTTGAATGACGTTATTCTTAATTTCTAAAAACATGTAGGATTTGTGGGATAAACAGTGCTCAGCTGTTTGTAAAAATAACTTTTTTTTAATAATTCTTCCTTGTTAGAGGCATAATTAAAGAATACGCAACAGCTGCTATAGCTTACCGTAACTTTTCCCTTTGTCTCAGGTTTATCTCCGCATTGTAACGGCAGCGATTGCGGCTACTCGTCCAGCATGGAGGGCAGTGAAACGGGGTCTCGAGAGGGATCGGATGTGGCCTGCACTGAAGGCATTTGCAACCACGATGAAAACGGTGGGTTTGGTAACAACGTCGTGTTGGTTTAGTGTCCACAAAACTTAAGTATGTGAGAAGAAAATGAGCCGTGTTTTGCAGGAGATGACTCGTGTGTCCATCGCTGCGACGACAAAGAGGAGGATGGAGATAGCTGTGTGGAGTGTTGGGCTAACTCAGAAGAGAATAACACAAAAGGCAAAAACAAAAAGAAGAAAAAGAAAAGTAAAACTTTGAAGTGCGAGAATGAACACGTAAGGAGCACAGCTATTCCAGAATGCTGCTTGAAATGCAGACATTTCGAAGTAGTTACAAAGCTATTTCAAATTTCAACTGTGACTAATCCTGAGACTGGTGTAATGTGGATCTTCTGTTATCTCTCCATCCAAATTTTGAAATCAAGGTCCTTCCTTGAATCGGTTGTGGCAGGAGGAATCTCTTCTCTCCCGTGTTCCTCAGCATGTGCACTTCTGCGCACTCTCAATGAATTAACATACTATCCCCCCTCCTCCCCAGGCGCGCACACAGACATAAATATATATCCTTGTCTCTTTTTGAACTTTTTCCTTTCCTCTTTCCCCCTGCATCCACGTAAAACTGGGATGTTTCATGTTTAACACTGCAGGTTGTTCATTACAGGCTGTTTTCCGTTTTAGATTCAGAAACTTGGAAGCTGTATGGCAGATTCAGGGAGCAGAGAGACCTCAGGAAACATCATGCACACAGAGTTTCATCGCGACAAGACCAAAGACACACATGCTGAAAGCCGCTGTAGCTCAGAAAAAAGCGGGCAGCCGTTGCCTTGGTTTGAGCATATGAAAAATGTGTCACAGTTTGCAGAACCGACAGAAATGTCACTTATTCCTGATACTGGAAAAGGTGCCAAGAGCTTAGTGGAACTCCTTGTAAGTAACCACTTGATTTGAGTTTTAGGTTGTAGCATGCTGCTTTAAATCCCCGGGATTGAGGATGGCGTTTGGAACTCAAATCCCAGTGAAGAGCAGTTAGAAGAGAATGTAATTGAGGCCAAGATGCGTAGCTGACTCCCTCAGTGTTCAGTTTGTTTGCTTTTGCGTGTTCTCTGTAAAGTGTGTAACTCAGACGCTTTGCAGAGGAGGAGAAATTGCCTGTCACTGGAATGCAAGTGACAGAACTTGTATTATAAGTATTCATTATCAAGGATCGTATTATTCCGTAAAATGAAGTGTGCATTATTGTTGCCGTCGTGCCTCAAATATTACTTCCCACTACAGGCTCCTTGGACAGTTTTGTTCTCTCCCTTCCCCTTGCTTTACATCTCTTTTCCTTTCTTTTTCCTTTTAAAACCCCCGATAAACCCATCCTCTTTCAGTGGAAGCCTCTTAGAGTGCAAGCCTTATTCTGTTAGATTTTGTGACTGTATGGGCTGCCTCTTACCCAAAAAATAGCAGAGCTTTGTGTGTGATTGGAGTGACTGGATTAGCCAGCAGAGCCTCGTGCTGTTGTGACACGAAGGCCACGTCGTTCTTCAGAGCAACTGTGACGATGGGTACGATTTGGGACACGTTCTGCCTGGGAAGGGCAACGCCTGAGTTCTTACGTGCCTGTTTTCATTTGTAGGATGAGTCTGAATGCACTTCTGATGAGGAAATCTTTATCTCACAAGATGAAATCCAGTCCTTCATGGCAAACAACAAGTCTTTTTACAGCAATAGAGAACAATACCGACAGCATCTGAAGGAGAAATTTAATAAATACTGCCGCTTAAACGATCACAAGAGGCCAATTTGTAATGGTTGGTTGACAACGGCTGGAGCGAACTAAACACAATAAAATAGCTCTGTCTTTCACTGAAATTCTCAAGATGACTACTGCGCCTTCTCTTTCAAAAACTTAATTTAGTGACTTATGGCAAAATTTTATCTTAAATTAATGTGATTCTTTTTTTTTCTTGTTTTTTTGGGGGAGGCTGGTGGAGGTGATTTCATTAATTTTGTTCTTTCTTCAGGCTTGTATCTTTAGTTGAGTAGCTGTGCAAGCCTCTCTTATAATTTAAGCCATCTCTTTTCATTAAATGTTTCTCTTACTGTGAGACTTACAAAAAGCAAACCTAGTGGCAAAGTAATGTTGTACCTATAATTCTGTACAGAATGACAATGAGCTGAATATAAGATTTTACAAAGTAGACATCCATTCGCAAAATGTTTTGGATGTAATATGTTAAAGCGCAATGTGCAAAATTTAAATAAAGAATATTTATTAATATGCATAGTAAAAGTGGGTGTACATGCTTGTGCTTTAAACACGTCCCCGCGGTTGTGTTCCTGCTGTTTGATCAGCGGTCGCTTCACTCTGGAGCTCCGTGGAGGTGGGTGGAAGGCGGATAAACCCCCTGGAGGAGCCTGGATCCGCAAAACCCGCCGTTCCCCGCAGACACGCGGTTGAGATCTTGGAGTTATTGGCCGTGTTCCCGCTACCTGGCGGTGTCACCGTGACCCTGCACACAACCCGCTCAGCCTGAGCGGCTGTTCCGCTTCCAGGACCTTAGATAAGAGCTCAGTGCGGAGCTGCCTGGGGCCCGAGCAGCTTCGTGCTCTCTGGAAACTAAAGGAGAGGAGGTTCAGCTTAGACAGGAGGAAGACATTCTTCACACCTTTTTTTCCAAGTTAACTAATATCCAAAGGGCCTATTTATTTAAGGTATATATTTCACGCTAAGTAGCTATTTTTGATTTAAACCGGCCCATCTCTACTTCTCACCCAACTGCCATTGCGTGTTTTACATTTAAAACAAGCCATTTAACAGCATTTCCCCTTTCTGATTTCTGGACTCACCCACCTCCCTGGGGACGTTTTTTGGGGTGAAAAATCGCCGATCCCGGTCAGTGCAAGGCGGTTGGGACCGGGCTGAGCCCCCACAAACTCGGGGCGTGCGAGGCGGGGGGGGCGTGGCACGAAGGGGGCGTGGCCAGGGCGTGGCCGGTGGATGGGGGCGTGGCCTGCGGCAGCGGGCGGGCGGTGCATTGTGCGCGGCGGCGGCGGCGGGGCCGGGCCGGGGCCATGGAGCGCTGGAACGGGCGCGTCGCGCTGGTCACCGGCGCCTCCGTGGGCATCGGCGCGGCCGTGGCGCGGGCGCTGGTACAGCACGGCATGAAGGTGGTGGGCTGCGCCCGCAGCGTCGACAAGATCGAGGTACCGGGGCGGGGGCCGCGGGCACCTTTCGACTGGGGCGTGGGCAGCCCCACGGCGGGAGCGCCCCACGGGCCGCGCCGCTGCCGCCTCCCCACGGGGCTCCGCCGGGACGGGAGCTGCTCCCGGCAGCCGGGCCGGGCCCGCGGGGGAGCGGCGGGCCGGGCTGCGGGCGGCGCCCCGGGCCGGGCGGGGCTGGTACCGGTACCGGAGCGTCCCCGGGCTGGGGTGGCCGCCGGGCCCGGCGCCCTCCGAGCTCCCATCCCGCTCGCGGGTCGGTCCTCGCCCCCTGCGGGTGCGGGTTCCCGGAGCACCGGGAGGAGCCGGGTGCGGGGCTGCCCGGCCGGGCGCACTCACGGAGCCTTGGGGGGTTTCGCAGCCCGGAGGGTCCGGGACGGTTGGTTGGAAGTTGCCCGAGGCGCAGGTTCAGTTTTGGGGTGGTTTGTTTTGAGCTGCTTCTTATCGAGGTCAAAAATAGCATCCGGCGGGCTGAAGTGTCTAAGGGCACCTTAAACCCCACCCGGTGCGAGATTTAATGTGCTTTCTGTCCACACGCTGGGTTCAGAGATGGGATGCTCTTATGAGTTAATGTTAAAATAGGGTTTTGATCCTTAACGTCGTGTTTGCTCCTACAAGATGTATCTCTAGAGCTAAGTCACAAACCTCATGATATTGGCTTAAAAATAAAAATGCTTAAAAGAAATAGTTTCTGTGGGATGCTTGGATTTTCTATAGTTGGATGCGTTCGTAGGCTTTACCTTGCAGTGGCAAGAGCTAATTTACTTTTTAAGAAGTTTCCTCTGAGGAAACAGTCAGACAGCTGAAATATTGTCATTTTGGTGATCTGGTGCCTGCCGAGCCAAAGGAGATCTGTACAAACACCCAACGTTTGCAAAGCTGATACGGACTCGCTGTGCACAGGAGACCACATGAAGAATAAATCATAAATCATCCAAAAAATCACCAAAACAAGGCTTGACATTGCTGGTGCTGCTGAGAAGTGGGGTCAAATAAAGAAACACTCGGAACAAGCGAAACTTTTTCCATTCTTCATGGTGAATCGGAAAGGCACCGCTTGTAGAGAGGAGAAGATACACTGATGTGACTTATTCAGCTGTCCTTTGGGGCTTGCTTCTAATTTTGGGCTTCCTGTCGCGGTTTCCAGGGAAAGCCGAGCTCTCCAAAGGTTTTCCCACGTGCGACTGATGGTGTTTAATGAACTTTCCTTCCCTGGCTTCATGAGGCTGCTGTGGCCTCACAGCGGCTGGGAAAGGATGCTGTTGGTTCCCATCCTCCCCCAAAAAGGAAAGAAAAGCCATTTCCAGTATTGCCATTTCTGTTGGTTTTCTTTTGAAATACTTTGATTTTCTTTGGTAAAGAAAATCAATGAAACTTCTGTTTTCCTTCAGTGCTCCAGAGGACTTTCCTTCTTTTCTGAAACTTTTCTGGCAAAAATACGGTGTGTATTTAAGGGAGAGTAGTCTTGTAAAGGCTTTACCTTTTTATATGAATCTGCACAAGATGCAGTTGCATTTTATACAGATGCTTTGGCATCTTCCAAGTCTCTTGTTCCTGTCCTGTTTCAGAACCTTGGCTTTAACTCCGCAGCTCATGTTTGTCCCTGCTTGCTTCTGTCTCTCATCCTGTCTAAGGACCCAATTGTGTCTGCAGCACGTGGTCGTTTGTTTTGGTAGGTGTCTGGACTGTGTTTAGCGCCGTTGCTATTCTGGTTTTATTTATTGCGAAGCGTGTTTCCTTAAAGAGGAAGAAAATCCCAGAGGTGCTACTGGGGATGGCGGCGGAACACGAGGTGGTCCCAGGTCACTCCAGGAACGGCTCCATGGCCTGGGACGGGCTGCCAGCGACACTTGTGTCAGCACAGATGAGTCCTGCCAGGCCTTCGGAGCAGCGGGGGCAATGGCAAATAAGCTTTTCTCCAGGAGCTTCCCTTTGTGGGTTTGGGGGGGGTTTTCCCCTTCTTTTCCCCTTCCTTTTTTCTTGTCTTTTCTCTCTTTAATTAAAAAAAAAAAAGGAGGAAGATATTCAGGCTTCAGACTGTTGAGCTCATGCTGGAACCTGGGACTTGGGACTTTGGCCGTGGCTGTGAGAAGCCACCGGAGGAGCAGGAGCCGGTGTTGGGTGCGGGGGTGACGATGCTGCGATGCAGCCGGACCTGGCTCAGGAGCCGCTGGGGACGGGCTGGGGATGCTCTGGGCAGTGGGAAGGTCTGTGCTGCCCATGCTCTGCGAGTGTGTTGTTGCCTTGATTAGTTATTGTATTACCTGATCTAGCTGCAAAATCCACTCACCCATTACCCGTTTCCAAGTCATCGTTGGTTGGAGGTCGACATCCGTGCGGGAAGCTTTGCTGGGGTTCCAAGGATGTGCAAATTCAGGGAGAGCGGCTCATGCACAAGGGGCAGGATGGGGGAGCTGCGCTGGTGTTCAGGTGATGGAGAGATGAGAGGAGAGAAACACGAAGGAGCCGAGGGCTCCGTGTTGAATAAAGGAGAGGTCAGAGCATCATGGGCGTAGTCGCTGGAGGACAAATCTTGTTGCTATATAAAACTGAACAGTTCACGCCATACCACTGTGGATAAGGGTGTTCTGAGGAGCAAACCCAAAACACACATCAAGGCAGCTTGCAATAGAAAAAGTGCAAAGGGTATAGTTTAAACTCAGGAATACGGTGCTCATTTTGTAGCACAAAAGCGTACGTTTTCGTTAGTGCTATGCAGCAGTCATCCATTTTAGCACAAGGAGGCTGGAACCACTCTATATGGTGGGTTTGTAACCTGACTGGTGACTGAAAGAGTATGTTGTCTTGTGGGGAATTTAACTCAGGCAATAAAAGCTGCGTCAAGATTTCTTAATCTCTTGGAAAATCAGATAAGGGCTCGAGGCAAGATAATGAAGGAGTTGCAAAGTTGAGGTTTTAGTCTTAAACCCGTGTCATGACTCCAGTGCTCTTTATTTGACTTTGGAAATAAAAATGTTAATGGATTGCGAACACTGCAAAAGCCTCTTTATCTTTTCTTGCCCTGGCTCTGTAGAAAAGCCACGTGCTCCGCTTGCCTTGAGTCAGTGCTTGGCTTGACTTGGCTGCTGCCATTTCAAAATTGGGTTTTATTCTTGTTTTGTCCCATTCTCGTGTGCTGACCTGGCAAACGCAGGTTCCAGCGCTGGCTTTCCCTCTCATCGCGTCCAGCTGTGACCCCCCAAGCGCGGTGTTCACCCCTCCAGCCCCTGCGCATGTTCCCCCCTCGTCCTGACGCTCTTGTGAGCAGAGACTTTGTGTTTGTGTTGTCCACCAGTAACGTTTTCACTATAGTCAGACTTCAAGGAATAAAATATAATTAAAATGGCTTTATTTTACTTCTGCCTGCCAGGAGGTAATTTGGGTTGAAAGCTTGTTTTAAGTGAGAAGCCTCAAGGTACTAACAGCTGTCACAGACTTTTTGGCTTGCGTTCTTACTGAGTATTTTCTGCTCTTCAGATACCTACACGCGTTCCAAGTCAGGAGCGAGCGTAAGTGCCTTAATGACCCAACCAAGAGTTTTTAGCAGGCTGAGCTTTGGGGGAAGCTGCTCCCAGTGGGATGTTCCCTCCCCAGGGACCCCCTCGCTGGTCACTCAGGTCCCCAGCGGTGAGAAGAGTCGCTGTGATTTAATGACTTACTCCAGCTTAGCTGGGACATGGTAGCACATTAAACTGCAGGCAAAAGTCAGACTGGTGCCTTTGATGACTTCACTACAAGGCTCTTCAACTTCCTTCTTCCTGACACTTTCCAGAAATTTGTATTTAGTGTCTGACCTCTTGCAGCAGCACAAAAAGGGAGAGAGTGACTGCAGGTCACTTCCACGGGCATGGGACAAAGCATTTCCTCCTCTGGCTGCTAAAACACTCTCCGGTCTTTTATTCAGCGTGATGCATCAGTTCTATTTTGCAGTGTTCTTCCCCCGGGGCGTGGGGAGGCTTGGGAGGGTTTGTGGTGAACGTAAAGTCTTTGTTGGGGTGCGGAGAGCGAGCTGTGCAGGAAGCAATAAATGTGGTTTAAGATACGAGGCTTAGGCAGTTAATTCTAATGCATTTGTGACAGTTATTGATCAAAGGTAACATTTATAACCAGGGACTGCATTGTCAAGGTTAGATCTCGCTCAAGAAATAGCCTTTGATAAGCTGAGCTGTTTATTGCAGCTTCGAGCAGCCTGGTGTCTGAAGAGGCTGGTGCTCTTTGGGAGAGGTGTGGGTTTGGGTGCTGGGCTCGGTGGTTCCTGTTCTCCCCATGCCCAAGGCGGATGAGCTGCTGTCCCCAAATGCTCGTCATGGACCTTGTCAGTCCCCATCTCTGTTCCCCGGTCCCCGTGGCTCTGCTGGCACACAGGCTGCTGGGCTGCAGAGCTGCTGAGCTGCCTGTTAACCCCATGAATTATGTTTTTAAGGCAGGAGTCGCAGCTCCCAAGGCACAGTCCCCGTGTAAATGAATGACCTTCAAAATCTCCTTGGCCTCTGGAAGGGCTTGTTTTGTGTTTGGCAAAAGGGTTCTCAAGGCCTCCGAGGTGCTTTTATTGCCACTTGTCCCTGACCAGATGCTTTCCTCATAAATACGAAAGAAATCCTGTAATTGCTGTCCCGAGCAGCAGGAACGAACGCTTGGCTGTCCCGATGGTTTTCCTCAGCCTTGGAGCTCAGGAGGCACGTAGGGAAGAGCTGCTTTTAAACTGGGTTGGACTCATCCCCCTACCCCCCAAACTGTGCTTTAAAAATGTCTTATTGCAGCAGCCCCCCCTTCTCTGCTTCCCTGCTGTTCCCTTTGGCTTCGCAATAGAGCAGCGATATCGGGGTATGTTGTGCTTGCAGCCCTAATTAATAACTGAGCCTTTTAGAGGTGCGGTGGGTGCTTGTTCTGCCTTGCTGTGTAACAAGGCAGATCAGGTAGCTGTCCCGTGCCTCAGTTTCCCCATGTAAAACCCGGCAGCTGCCCTGGGGAGGAGCGAGGGCTGTACTGGAGCAGGGCTCAGGCACACAGGGGTTTCTGGCCGGTGTTTCGGGTTTATGGAGACTGTCCCAGGGCAGGGAGGTCCGGGCACACCTGGCACCGTGTTGGGGAATAAATGTGATGGTGTTTTTCCCAGCACTTGTGAATAGTTTAAGCTCCGCAGCAAGTAGCAGCTCAGCTAAAGTCCAGCTTTAACCCTCGCTCCTGCCACTGTCCACGTGGGAAGTGTTAGTGGTAATTTCAGAGCGTCGCTGGGCATTTCATACACCGCTGCTGCAAGATTAGGTGGATTTTGTTGTGATTCAAATCAACAAGTCTTCTTCTCGACTCCCGGAGCGTAGTGCAGGCGTGCTGGCCCCGGTGGAGGTGACACAGAAGGCACGTGCTGTGATCCCAGGGTGCTGGGCTGAAGCTGGGGCTCAGCTCTGCCCTCCCAGCGCTGTGTTTGCAGGTTGCCTTGGAAATCTGTGCTCGAACAGGCGGCGATCGGCACAGACCGTCGGGTTGGCTGTGTGCCGGCACTTGGGCGCTTGGAGCTGTGTGGTTGTGGAACCTCCTCGTGCAGGCTGGTGGGCACCACGGGCGGCCGCAATGCAGCGTCTCCAGGCTCCATAAAAGCGCTGGGATTCCTTGAAGAAGGAAAGCGTGACGTGCCTGGCTGCGTGGGAACCCGCTTCACGCACGTTGGAGCTGAAGGGCAGGCAGGCACCTCTGGTGCTTGTTTTAGGATAGTCATACCTCAGAATAAGCAAGAGACATTGCTCTAATGAGCTGTCATCGCAGCAGCAGCGTATTTCCTCCTCCCCCACGCCAGCCTGTAGCAACGTGATCTGAGCAAGCAGTGAAAAAACACACCAAATGCCTTCAGCCTTGACGTAAGGAGCGACTGTTTGAATGCCTTAAGGTAGCAGGGGCGTTCAGGGCAGCACAGATGGGGCGATTTGGCTTGCCTGTGTGATGCTGGAAATGTGAAATGGAGTTAGGGAGAAAAATAATCTGGGATGTTTGACTACTGAAAAAGCACAGGGAGGAGTGAGGGCTTGGAAAAGAAGAGGCGTGATTCTGGAGCAGCCTGGGAGGACAAATACCAGCAGTGGGAAGGCATTGCTGCTCAACCAGAGCCCGGTTCAGCAGCGGGGCTGGCTTCAATGACGGGGGTGACACCGGCTGAGCGGCTCCCTGGGCTGCGTTCAGCCATGGGCAGGAGGTGGCTGATGGGCAGGAGGTGACTGATGGGATGGGCAGGAGATGCTGCTTGTCCCCTGCGCAGCCTGTGCGAAGGGCAGTTTCCATGTTGATGTTCCATGCCCAGAGCCTCGCAGCATCCAGGACATGTCCCAGATGCTGGGGATATGCTGAGACGTAATTTGGGGCTGTCTGTGGTGGGTATGGTGGCTGGTGGGAGCACAGGGTGAGCAGCCGGCGCGGGAGCTGCCGTGCCGAGCTCTGGAGCCCTGGCAGCGGCTGCGGTCACGGCTGCTCGGCTCAGATCGTCACCCCTTCGGTGTCGCTCCGCAGTTGGCATCTCACTGTTGGAAGCTGATAAACAGCAAATAGGTCCAAGAGGTTCCCCAGGGTTTTATTCGCTTCTCTTCCACAAAACAAGATGTGATTTTTCTGGGTTATTTATTATATGAGTGCTGATTTTGTGTGCCACCTGCGAGTCTTGGCAAGGACTGCAAAGTCAGTATATTTAGGATGATACAGGGTGGAAAAAATACACACAGGGACTTAAATTTCGTCCAAGTTTTGATTGCTTTCTCCTTTCCTCGTGCCAGTGGGTTTCTCGAGCTGTGTATAAGATTCAGTCTCCCTGATCAGGCAGCTTGTACTTGAGATGTGCTTCAGGTAAATGATCCAAAACTGGTGCTTGTCCTCCTTCTGCACTGGGTTTTTGTATCGGTGTCCCCAGCTGGGTACTGCATGTTTGCTTTTCCATTTAAACCTTATTTCTGAACTTGCCCATCCCCGCCGTTGTGCTCTCGGTCCTGGATCAGCCATGGATCTGAGCTGGGAGCGGCGGCTGGCAAACAACCAGCAAAAAGCATCGATTTAAAGCTCGTGAGAGGGAAGGAGAATCACATAGTGTTTTATTAATTTGAGAGCTCTCTTTAGACTCCCATGGAGGCCCTGTTGGGGCAGCTGGAGCCAGGCGAAAGGAATGGCAAGAATTGTGAAGTACTGCTTGTCCTTGGGTCACACGCAGGCACAATGCCCCGGATACCCAGCAGCTCTAGGAAGGGGCTTAATATGATTATCTCCATTTTACAGGTGGGGAAACAGCTCTGAATCCTGCCCGTGGTCACAGACCACGCTGTGGAAATAAACCCCCGTCTAGTGCTTTATTCACCATGTATCTCTGCCTCTATTATGCTGCTGCACTGGTATTAAATCTTAATTAAAAGAAACTTCAAACTTGCCAATCAGTAAAATGAAAGGATGGGTAAGCTCCCAGTTTTCTTTCACCACTGTGATGCTGTTCGTTAGGGGTTTTTCTCCTTCATTTCCTTTAGATAGAAAAAGTAATTGGGGTGACTTTGGTTTCTTTCCAGTTGGTTTCTTGGTGTAGCTATGGATTTAAGCATAAGCTAAATCAGTAGGACGCAAGTCCCTGTGATGAATGGCAGGTCAGATTAAAAATTACCTAATGGTTTCTTCTGGCTTTAATCTCTCTGAACTAAATGTGTCTGAAGTTAATAGGATGGTTTGCCAAATAAAGCCCTACATGACTCTCTTCTTTTTTTTTCCTCTACTTAAGACTCCCCTTAAATGTTTGTATCAATTAGTTCTGTAAAACCGTTTTACCAGGACTGAGTCTAAATGCCCTGTGCCCTTTCCAAGCGTTGTAGGAACAGAAAGCATTAACCCTTTATTGGAAGAACGTGATGTTGCGTTAGATGGCGACTCTCACGTTGCTTATGAAATCTGGAAAACCAGCTTTTTAATTTTTCCTTGTGCATGTGGTGTGCGCTCGAAGTGGAATGAGCATTAATTAAATGACTTAATGGGTGCTCTGAAAAAACATTGTGAGCTCCCTAATTCGCAGAGTTGCTTTACATACGTCTGCTCTTGCAAACTTGCCCGCAGTTGATGCTTCTTTGAAGAGCCTGTGATGACTCTTTATCTGTAGATGGTTGAAGCGTGTTCAGCTCCGCCTGGATGTCACTGACTGTTCGGCACCTCGTTTTCAAAGAGAATTTGTTAGCACAAGTGTAGCCTGACAGATTAAAGGATCCGCATTGAGTTGCTGGAGGTGGCGAGACGCCAGGCAGGAAAAGAAGGATCCTGAGGGAGATTTGATTCCTGTGGTCGGTCGTGGCAGAGAAACCCTTCCCCGGGTGAGAAGGAGCTTTCTCTTGGTGTATCTAAGACATAAGCTGAAGAGATTGACTGGGGAGCGGGCTGGGCTGCCGCTGGCCCCAGCTCCCGTGTTCACCTGCTCCTCCGTCTGGGCTGCAGCCCGTGGTGTTCAGGACCCGTCTGGCTCCATCGAGCTGTCCGAACAGTGAAAAGCGACAGCTGAACGTGGAAGCGGAGATACGAAACGGCATTTCCCTCCAGGCTGGGGATGAGCTTGTCTGTCCTTGCCCTTCCGTGCTGCTGGACCCGCTTTCTCTTGGTCACAGAGCAGGGCTGAGCATCCTCATTGGGAGCGGGACAGACAAGCCAGGACCTCCAAGCCCCTCTCTACATCCCGAACATACTAATTTTAATTACTGTGGGACAAATGGCTCTGTTTGGGAAATGATTTTCAACTTTCCTCAATACCTAAGACCACCACAGAGGTGCCCCAAGTCCCTGAACAGTGAATTTGAGCTTTTCTGATCTGCCTTTCACAGCAATCCACAGCTCTCACTCAGCACACACCGAAACCAGCCCGAGTGTAACGCTCTGGTCCAGAAGCTGCTCTCCTTTCTGGGTACCGCTTCAGTGAAGCCATTGCAGTCACACAAGAATCATCAGTGTTATTATTATTACCCTCACAGCACCAAGGAAGAAGGGAGCAGACGTGCTGAGTCCAGCCCAGAGATCGATACATCCCAACAGCGTCCCGCTCTCTGGAGGGCTCTGCTCGGGCTGAGCTAGACAATATTTCTGCCCGGCGGAGAACAAAGGCGCCCCTGGGATTGAGTCGTACCTCTCTGTGCCCTCCTGGGGCTGCTTTCGCTTTGCTATACATGCAATCTTGTTGATTATGTGCTGATAAGAGTAGAAAAAGATATACTTTTTAAAGCTCAGAGTATACACTTGAGAAAACAATTGGGGGAAAAAACCTGCAAGAGCAGCATTTAGAAAATGCTGGTTTCAGCATCTGCCTTCTCCAAAACGTGAGGATTTCTCCATGTGTTTTCCTGGAGGGCCGGGTGGGGCTGGGCCAGCCCGGGAGGTGATGCTGGACCTCAGCAAGCAAAAATGCCAACATCCCTCCTGTACGAGATTCCCAGTGGTGTTTCGGGTGGTCCAGGGTGCTGTGGCTGCTGGTCCAGCGTCCCCACATCCTCCTGGCTGAGCGCAGATGCTCGGCTGGGGCTGGGATGTTCATGTGCAATCACCATCCTCCCTGTCCTCCTGTGCTGGGTTTACACACACAGCTGTGAACTGCAGTCCTTGGCGTGCGGGGAGGAGCAGGGAAGCTGCCCCTGGCAGGAGCGGGACTTTATTGCACCCTCCGAAATGTCACGTTGGTGGAGCCGCCGCGGGCGATGGCGTTCGAGTGATGCGGTGGACGTTTGTAGCCAGAGTCCATCTCCCCGCAGGAACCAGACATCACGTGGCCCTCGCCTCACGCTGGAAGCTGTCACTGTCGCTAATGTGACACATCGGGGATGAGATGCTGCTTCTCATTAGCATCAGGGGGTAAAGGGCATCCTCCCGAAGATTCGGTGCGGTGCTGCCGCATCATTAACACAGGCGGCCGGCAGCAGCTCTTGGCCTTTCATTTGCTTTATATCGTCAAGTCTGATAAAAGATCCGGATGGTTGGAATAATTGTTGGTAATGGCTAACGAGGAATTGTCAGGAATGCGATTGCCGCGTCCTTTATCCGCACGGCAGTGTCGCAGATGTGCAGCCTGGTGCCGCAACAGTATTTATTTGTGTTTTGCCAGCACCTGCTCACCTCGACCTGTATTGCCTGGGGTGATGGGTGAGCACAGAGTGTGTCCTCAAGTTTAATAACTTAGAGGCTGAAGCACTCATACTCTCACGTATATCAATATTTCTTCTTTTCTTAATTAGCATTTCCAATAATTTTTCCCTAGTGCCTGCTGTTAAGACGGGCTCGCTGAGGAGCTGCCGTGTTTGCTAACCCTGGGGTGTGTTTTTAAGCAAACGGCTGGATAACCTTCTCCTCGAGAATTGGAGGCTGATGGCTGTTTTCTTCCTTCCTTTCTCTCCCCTAGAAACTGGCGGCTGAATGCCAGAGTGCCGGCTACCCAGGGACCCTCATCCCGTACAAGTGCGACCTCTCCAACGAAGAGGAGATCCTGTCCATGTTCTCCGCCATCAAGACCCTTCACCAAGGCGTCGATGTCTGCATCAACAACGCGGGGCTGGCTCGCCCGGAGCCCCTGCTCTCGGGGAAGACGGAGGGCTGGCGCACGATGATAGACGTGAGTAGTGCCACAGGAACCCTGCTAGAGTTTTGTTTCTTCTGGCCACCAGCACTGTTGTCCCTATCTACTTATTTTACGTGTTCAGAGCTGAAGAACCTGCTTCCCATCTGGCTCTGCCATGGCCGGGGTTTGCTGATTGTGAAGTGGAAAGACATCATGCACTGCTGGGCCATGTGCTTTTACCTTGCAGTATAAACCACTCAAGACTTTCAGCAGCATTTTTTCCTTTAGCTCAATGCATTTCTACAGGGTAATGAGCCTCGTGGTATTTTTTTCTTCAATAAAATATGAAATTGAATACCAAGCATTGGCTTTTGTAGCTAATCCTGTTAGTTGTAGCAGCGGGTTGTAAAATGGGCAGATTCTTTTTGGCTTAAAAAGCTGTAATGCTTTTTGTCTTTATAGCTTAATTTTCTGCCCATAATCTAGTTAAGGGCTGGATGTGAACGAGGCAGTTTGTGCAAACGGTCCATGCCATTTACCAGCAGCACTTCTCCCTGGGTGTTGCTGTCCTGAGGTGCTGCTGTGCATCTTTTTGGGTCTTCTCCATCTTTCATCATTATGCAATGGCCTTTTTTTCATGGTGGCCATGGCTGTGGGACCCCGGGCCAGTCTGCTTGCCCTTGCAGTGGCCCTTTTGTATGGGCCCTCTGCAGCTGCACCTCTGGTTTCCCAAAGGTGATGTTCCCCTCTTGTCCTCCCTACCTTTGTGCGTGAAAGTGTCGTGCTCATAGGAACAAGAGTTGAACTCTGGGCTTGGAGTAAACCTTGCAGCATCCCCAGCAACTTGTCCTGGTGCAGGAGAAGACATTTCTATTTGAAAAGCTACTCGAAGCTTGTAGGCTTGGGGCTACAGCATCTGGCAGCGGAGTGAGCCGGGATCTGTCAGCTCCTGCAGCATCCGCTGGCTCTCCATCCATCTCAACATCCATCGATCTCTCAATTTAGGAGGCACTAGAGCCTCAAATTAAAGGCATTTTTAGTTTTTGGTAAAGCTCTCCATCGAGCAGCGGGTTCAGGGGCTGAATGAAGCAAACCAGAGAGAAACACTGAGGCCTCAGACTTGCTGCCAGAGCAAGAGCTGCCATACCCTGACTAATTAAGTTCTCATTAGGATTTTGGCCGGTCTGCTGGCTGCGGTGACCGCAGCCAAAGCAAGCTCAGCTCAGCTTTGTCTGCCCAGCCGGGCTTTTGTGGACTGCCCAGCCTGGGTCACGGCACAGCCGCATCCCCCTGTCCCTGGTTGCCATGGAGTCTTTAAAGAAAATTAAGTGAAGTGTAGCAGAGGCCGAGCTGATGTAAAGCAGGGCACTTCCAGCCTTGTCTCGCTGCAAGCCTGGCCCTGCGGGTCGCCTGCGCCTTGTGAGCCCCGTGTCCCGGTCGCTGTTGTTGCGTCTTCTGCAGATGCTGCGTGTCTGTTTGTCTTTGTTCCTCTGACCTTTAGTTCTTTGTAAGGTGGGCAGGCTGGGGGGGACGTGTGGCTTTTGCCCTTCCCGTCTCTGTGCTCCCTTCCCTGGCTGCTGGGGTGGGAGCGCTCCCTCGATCTTGCCTTCCACCGCTTCTGGGGAGAAAGATTTCGGAATGGGGTTTGTCCTGCGTGAGGCATTCCAGTGTTGGTGTTTACAGTGGCTCAGAGTTTGGGGTCCCCATCCTTGTGGGTGCTGCTGCGTGCACCCTTTGGAGCTGCTTGGGGGTGACGGATGGGATGGGATGGGATGGGATGGGATGGGATGGGATGGGGGCAGAGGCAGGTGGTGGCTCCACAAGGGCTCTGTCTCCTTCTAGGCTCCCCTCTGAGTATATCTGTTCCATAAAATACCCTGCTATACATCTAACAGTCAAAAATCATGTTCTCATTTACTTATTCCTCTTCTTTTTCATACGTTCTGGTTCTTTATTGTCTGGTATTTATTCCCAAGGAGGGAACTGCTTCTCCCTGGGCTGCAGGAGTCTCACGTTCGGAATTGTGTCTCCATTACTTTAAAGCAAGCTCGGCGTGCGAGCGGGAGGGATCCTGTCATCGCAGGCAGGTTCCGAGTCTGTCATCTTTTGGTTCACAGCTTCTCCCCGCTTTTCTCTCTACTTGTTTGTGAGGCTGTTCTTGACATGGGGCTGGAGCAAAGTCCTGCGGCCATCGCTGCGAGGCGCTGGATGCTGTGTACACACTGACTCCGGGCCCTGGGATTCAAACAGCTCCTTCACGTTTCACCTACTGACCTTTACAGCCGGGAATTCAAGCTGAACTTTGCATTTGCACTGCTGGGGGCACAAAGGGCTGCAGCACATATCCTCTCGCTCCTCTAGACGCTAAATGGATTTGATTCTTCTTGGCATTATCTATTGACCAGCAAGGGTCTGTTCTTCTTGCGTTTATATACCATCTGTGCGGAGACGTGCTTTCTGTAAGCTGCATTTTAATATGCGCTTAGGAGCTGGAATACTCTTTCTGATGCCTTAGAAAAGGCTGATTCTGGGAAGTGAAATGCTCAGCGCTTCCAGGAACAGGATCTTTCATGTTTCTCCCAACCTGGCAATTGGAACTCATTAATTACTAGAAAATGTGCCTTCATTGTTTCTGTTGCATGAGCGCGGGCGGGCGGCAGCCGCAGCCCTGGTGCAGAGGCACAGCGCAGATGTGCTGGCCGGCTCTGCTAAGGGACCTTTGAACCTTTTGTTCTTAAAATAGGAACAAGGCTGAGAAATGTCTTCCGTGGTTATTTGTAAAAACGGCCTTTAGGTTATTTCTCAAAGTGATATAGCCCTAAGCCTTGCTCATTTTCCAGGCACATTTGTAGGTTTCTGAGTGCCTGTTCCATGTTTTGAAATGGGATTTCACCCCAAAATCCTGTGGGTGCATTCAGGACAAGGCAGCGAGGCAAGCCCAGCTCCGCTCCCTTCCAGCTGGTTGTTTTGTTGTACCAGTGTCTTATCACACGGGCTCCGGACTTCCCCATGTGGCTATTGATCAGTATCTTGCTTTGCCAGTAGCTGTCAAGATGTTGTAGCTCTCTCCATGCAAGGAAGCGCTGCTGAGCGTAAGGAAGTGCTGCTGAGCGTAAGGAAGCGCTACTGAGCGCCATCCCAGCGCTGGAGCTGGTCTCAGGCTTTAGGCTGATGTTACCCTCTAGTGGCCTGCAGGGATGGAGTGGAGCCGGGAGCGATGCTGCACCAAAGACACAGCGCCTGGTGGGTTCAGGGCGTCCTGGGACAGGGAGGAAAGTGGGGATGGTGCTTGTCAACAAGGTTTTTTATACTGGTAGCTGCCCAGGTCTCTATCGGAGAGACCTGGCTCCTCACATGGTTGGTGTGCCAGACTGGAGCAGGTTACTCCCGCTTTCCTTGACCACCTCCCTGTGAAATCCAGAAGCATCAGACTCCCTGCTCTGGGCTTCGCGGCAGTGCTGAGGGGGTGGTACGGTCCCACTTCAGCTGGCACACCTGCTAGCTTTCTTCCTGGCACAGCCCAGGTAAATCTTCAACCTGGTGCCAGGGAATTTATCTCTGCAGTTCCAGGTATGACAACTGAGATATCCGGCAGTGACTGTGTGCTCAGCCAAAGTGCACTTGGATGAGAACGATGACTCTACTTGTTGTGTTGCCTGGGTGCTCCAAGATCAGATAAGCACGTTATTTATCTATTGCCAAGACAAAAACTTGTAAGCACGGCCTCTAGTAATGAATAGAAATAATGACTGAGATACAAGCAGTGACCGGAAGATCCTTCAGCTGACTCCGCTCATCCTTTGTGTGCTGCTCAGTAATTACAGCTTTGCAATTCAGCCCTTTCTGCCTCATACTTTCTGGTTTCCAGACTAATGGTTGTCTCTTGGACGTCCTTTTGTGCTAGCAAGTCCTAGTTAGCCTGTCCCATTCTTGTTTATAGCTTTCACGGTGATGATAGCCAGCCCTCGCGTACCCTTCGCTCGCGCTCCGCATGGCCTGTTCCTGCTGCACTTACAGTTGCACCTGACTTCTGATTCATCAGATATCTAGTTCTGCCTGGATATTTAGATTACAGCAGTGTTCTTAGGCTTGTCTGGCTTGCTCATTTAGTTAGCAAAGTGTCATGCCACTAGGTAGGACCTACCAGCGTGTCCTGCCTTGAAACGGTTACATCCTTTCTAAAGAGCTTCAGCAAATACTTTATACCTTTCAGGCACTGTTCCAAATCTCGGCCCCTATGAACATGAGCAATTAGCACTGCTGCTGAGACAGCTTGCTCATCAGTCTCCCACACGCCTTTGGCTGGTTTGTATTCCAGCTGGGGAAATATCCATATCTCTGCCTTCCTGGAGACTTTGATTGTGTGGTTTACGGTCAGCAAATGCTCAAGGCACCTGAGCATTAGCGGTGCCACCTTGCAGAGGTTGAGTTTAACCGAGCCACGGTGTGCTGGGCGGCGCTGGTCCAAAGAGCAAGAGCCTGGAAAGCTGTGGATCTTGTGCGAAAGGACCGGAGAAATTGCCATGTCCTCTCCTCCTTGGCTCACCCAGTTGGGGCTGAGAAGAACGCCGGGGACAGCGTGCCATCGGTGGCCATCCTTTCGGCAGGGTCGCTGGCTCTCCCCACGGCACGGCGTGATCTTTGGCTCCGTGTGTGCGCAGCAGCTCTTTGCTGGCTGCGCGGTTCGCAGCGCCTCGGAGCGCCTGGCTCTCTGACAGGCAATATCTGGGGATTTCCTCGTTAACTACCTGACCTAATTACCTGCTGTTACTGCCCTGTCAGCTGCCCAAACTCCAGTGTGCTCAGTGTTGTACAAAATAAACAAGTTTGTATCTAGGACAGAGTGCTGACTGTGGGGAAGTGAGTTTATTCTGCCTTACCTTGCACTCTACCCTCACTCTTGTGTGTAAAACAATTAAGTCCATTTATTTCTGGCCGAGGCCAAGCCTGGCTTAGAAAACTGGACTTTCTCTGCCTCCCCTGCCCAAATCCCTTGTTACTGCAGCCCTGAGTTGGGTTGCAGGGGGATGTGGGGCGTGCAATGTGCTGCTGGGTTGAGTTTCTACTTCTATTCTCATCCCCCAGGTCAACGTGATGGCTGTAAGCATCTGCACCCGGGAGGCCTACCAGTCCATGAAGGAGAGAAACATCGACGACGGGCATATTATTAACATCAACAGGTACACAATGGGGGAATGTGGGATCAGCCGTGGGGGTGTCCTCCTCCCCGCCTCGCAGGGAGGATTTAAGCAGAGAAGCTTTAATCTCGGGGTGGGCCGGTGGTGCCCAAGAAGGGCTTTGCCAAGGATTGCGATGGGCTGATTTTCAAGCCATTATTTTTTAACCCCTGTTGGTCTAAATGCAAGAAAGACCAAACCAAGGAGAAAAGGCTGATGCCACCGCTTGCGATGGCGCGAGGTTAGAGGCTCAAACTTCTTGACCGGCTCCAGGAAAGAGCTGTGTCGAGAGGAGCCTCTGGTGATGTGCGTTCCCGCAGAGGAGCCGCCACCCCAGCGCCGCCATCTCTTTCTGTCTGCGTTACAGTGGTTCGAGTCTCCCGTTGGTTCCTTCTCGGGTCTCCGCTGACCTCCCCCCTCTCAGCACTTTCCATGTTGTTCTCCCCTCAGCATGAACGGCCACAGCGTTGTGCCGCAGTCCGTGGTGCATTTCTACAGTGCCACCAAGTACGCGGTGACGGCCCTCACGGAGGGGCTGAGGCAAGAGCTCCGAGAAGCCAAGACTCATATACGAGCTACAGTGAGTACTGCGGGCTCCTCTCCTCAGTCCTGCTTTTGTGGGTGGTAGAGAACCAGCAGGTTTCATGGGACAGAAGGTTTTCCGTTTGGAAAACAGGCAAGGAAGTGCAAAAATAGGGCTCAGCACACTGGGAATGTCCAAGTCCTATGGCCAACTGGCCCTGGCCACTTCTCTTTCCCAGGCAGAGTGGGGAAGAACAATAGAAAGGGGGCTGGATTTTGGGGCTTTTTCAGTGCTAAAAAGTTTTATTTCTTTTTTTTCTTGGCATTCTTCTACCCAGGGGGAATTACAAATCCTATTAGGATGTGCTCTGCTTTTTTCCAGTGTATATCTCCAGGACTGGTGGAAACGGGCTTTGCTTTTAAACTTCATGATAATGACCCCGAGAGAGCTGCCGCAACCTATGAGAGCATTCGGGTAGGACATGGAGAAATGGAAATGAAGGGAAGTGGTTCTGTTTATAGTTGTAACAGTCTCTCTCCTGGCTAATCACACAAAGAACTAGTTCTGCAGAGTGCTCAGTGTTTTCCAGGGTGTGATCAGCATCCGCGAAGTCTCAGACCTCAGGTTTTGCACTCGTATTTACACACTATGTAGGGTTTCAGTGTCCCACTCCCTGTATTTTTCCTTTTATTTTGTTGTTCCTGTAAATAAATATCAGGCAGCTTTGGTACTTGGCAGGCTGTAACTTCTTTATTGAAGAGAAGACATAATAAGCAAACATGCCTACACAAGAAGAGCGACAGCGTGTTGTCTTGCAGGTGGCTAGCGCAGGATTTCATGTGCTTCTCTGGTCATTTTTCTATAAGGATGGCAGAATTCCTGCACCTGTAGTAAGCTTATTCACAGCAAATGGAGAATTTTCAGCACCAGACACATCCTTTGTTAAATTTTTAATGGATTCTTTTCTACCTGCTTGCTTGCATCTTTTTGACGTGCCCCACTGACACTGTCAAAACTCATTATTGATGGTCAGGAAAGATGTGACCTTGTGGCAAACTTCCCGAGGTGCCCTTTGACTGAGAGTCTCTTTCCTGTCTTTCCAGTGTCTCAAAGCTGAAGATATGGCTAACGCTGTCATCTACGTCCTCAGTGCCCCCCCCCATGTACAGGTAGGCTGTGGTTGGGTTGGAGGACTCTGTGGCAGGGGGATCTGTGCGCGTTCTGGCCTTTTGGATGGTGCCATCTGAGATCTGCTGATGCTCTTGCAGCTGGGTTCTGCCAGTTGCCAAATAGCATGTTGGGCCTGATCCTGCCGAGTGCTGTGCACCTCCCCAGGGGTGGTGTGAGGTGCTTGAGCTGCCAGAGGGATTTCCCTCCTGTTAAACAAGAAATAAGTGACCAGCTTTGAGCTGGAGGCAGGAGGAGGCAGGAGCGGTGTCAAAGGTTAGTACGTGCAAAGTTGCAAAGCAAACTTTGATCATGAGAGGTTTAGCAGCCCCTCGTGTGAACTCTGCTCCTTTGGAGCAAGACGTGGCTGTCTTGACGCTGGATCCATAGTGAGAGCTGGTCTTTGCTCTTCAAGGGACAAAATCTCCTGCCCGTGGCTGGTTGAGCAGTGTTTCTGCTTGACCTTCTGTGAGCAGAACCAAACTAAAGACTTGAACCATGAGAGTTGTTATCGGCATCATCTCACGCTCTTTTCTGCTCATGTTTGTGCTTTTATCCCTTTCGCTAGAGGCAGAACAGTCGCATTCACTTTTATTTCTTTCTAATATCTCATAAGCAGGCTCGTTTCTAGTCACAGGAACTTTCTTCACGTGCAGCATGGACGTGCAGGGTTTAAATGGACTCCAGTGCTCCAGTAAAATCCTGCGTTGGTCTCTTCTAGATTGCAGATATACAGATGAGGCCCACGGAGCAGATATCGTAGCGAATGAAGAGGACCGTGAGCAGCACCGCGTCTCCACTCCACTTCGAACCCTCTGGCAATTCAGGGTGTCGTCGGCTGGCTAGCAACCTTTTAATCAAGTACCAAGGATCATGTTGAAGAACTGGTTTTCTCTCCCTCTCTCTGAGCTGGTGCTGGTGCTGAGCCAGTTTAAGAAAAAGCCGTAGTGGGTCTCTTTTCTCCCCCACTCCTTTCTGAAACTGCTTAAGAGTAAAAAGTATCTGAAAATAATGCAGGGAAGTGGTTTGTGGAAGATTGTTGTCTCCAGGCTGGTTTATTCTTCCTTTTGCTTTCTTTTCAAGGTTTGTTTGATCTGATTTGCTGGTGCTGTGTCTGGACACAGGTGAAGCGGCACGAGGTGTTTGCCGGCTTCAGCGTGTGTAGGGTTTGAGATTTTCAGCGGATGTCATACATGAATCCATCTAATTTTGGGGCTTATTTTCATCAGGTTGATTACTGGTGGTAATGACGCATGTGATATTTTCTACACCTTTCATACTCCACTGCCCTAAGCCCAGTGTACAATCTCACCTCCCCAAACCCTCCTTTCCCATTCATATGAATCATGCCTGCCAGGTTTGAGGAGTATAAATGTGTGTGCTTGCTATTTCTTTCTTTCTAGGTAGGTAGGTAGATAGTTGGAGGAAAAGTACCTGTACTTTTGCAGGTTAGAATGATCATCTAAGTGGCATAGTTAGAGTAAGGGCGAGTTGTTTGGTATTTTTAATAAAAACTAAATGTGTGCTGTCTTGTGATCACCTCTATCCTTGGTATCATCTCCCAGCACTCTCGATGTTTTTGTACGTGATATTTGCATGCATTGACACTTTTCTGGAAATATTGATCAGTCTTAGAAAGATGTATGGTGCTGTTTAAATGCTGGTGCTGATGAGCTGGAAATGTTGAATGTTTGCTTATATGCAGAGGTACAAATTCAGAGAGAGAGAGAGAGTGAAATGAAGCATGCTGAAGCTGTCCAAAGCGAGAAGATATTAGTGGGGCGCTTGCCTACAAAGCAGCAGGTGAAAGGTCTGGTTGAGATCTCGTCCTAGTTCTGCGCTGGTGTAGCCCTGTTGTTTTGCTCTGGGTTTATTGTAACTGGAGGGAGAAGCAGATCGGCCTCGAAGCTGGGACACGCAGAGCTGGGCAGCGCTGGGGTGTCTCCAGACCCCTGTGGCACAGCAGGAACACGTCCCTGTGCCGTCCGGTTCACCGCAGGGCTGCGTGGCTGCCCACAAATGCGTTGCCTTGACATTGCAGACCCGCTCCTGCTGCGCGCTGGACTTCCCGTGGTGATTTGAAGGCGGAATAGTTGGTTTCGGTGGAGTGGGTACGGTCGGTTGATCGGAGTGGAGGATTAGGAGCCGGAGAAGCTTGGGTTGGATGGTTTTGCTTGCACCAGTACAGCTCTGTGGGAGTTCACCTGTGTTACACCACCATAAGGGAGACCAGAATTGGGCCACTACGTTATGAGCTTCAACTCCCTGTATAGCCTTGGGCAAGTCACTTTACCTCTCTGCCTCAGTTTCCCCATCTGTAAAATGGGGATAATAATACTTACCTACCTCACAGGGGTGTTGTGAGGACTCACAAATGTTTTGTAAAGCACTTTGAATATGAGAAGCGCTATGTAAGTGCTGAGTGTTGATATGAAGTATTATTATGAATTGAATCTCGTGGTACGTAGAATTCCTTGTGCCAAAGGTGAGTAACTGTAGAAGGATACAAGGAGAAAACTGGTAAAACATTCCTTTGTAATGACAAAACAAAGCAATTTGCCCCTTTTTTCATTCTTCATGAATAGATGCTCATGATGTGTTCTGTCCATTTCTCATCTGCCACCAGTTTTTACTGGCGAGTACCCATGGTCTCGTCCCTGGATTTGGCCTTTTAAATGACTGAGAGTGAAATTCGTAGGGTCGCTTTTGCGGGAGATTGTTGAAGTTCAGCAGATGCGCTGTGCAGTGTTTGCCGTTTTAGGAGAAGATGGTTGAACTGGGAAGCCAAAAAAGAGAAAAGTTGAGAAATTAGGAACTTCTGAGCAGCAAACGAACGAGGCATTTGGGTAGCACCGGTGAAACACCTGAACTGGTGGCTGCAACCGTGTTGGATGTTAAGCCGATGTTGAAATGCATGGCCAAGGAGGGACCTGGCTTATCTTTCTGCTCTGTGGAAGGAGGATTCACAGGGAATTGCTCAAGATGTAGGGCCTTGAAAAAGAGTATTTGCTCCCTTGCAGATACAACCCGGCTGACCTGCAGCCCTGGAAGTTGGGTTTATTTTCCTCCCCAAGAACATTTGTAACATTTGCTAGTCTATAAACTAACTTCGAAATGATATCCGGTATATTTTTCCATTTCAAATGTGTGTTTTTAGGGGATAGTTCCTGCTGCCCGTTGCCTTCCCACATGAAGCGCGGCCTCCGGAGGGGTTTGTTGGGGTAGTTTGGTCGCTCTGCCCCTCGAGCCATCGTCCCGGGATGAGATGGGGTTGGCAGCACAACTCTGAGGCGTTTTAAAACTCTGTAATTTATCAGTAGGATCCTAATTGTGAACTGTAAAATAAAGAATAAAAAGAGAGGCACACTGTGGTTCTTCTGTTGTGTATATTGTGGGGTTTGTGTTACAACATAACATCCTTTTTACCGTTCACAGCCGAACCTTTGTGAAGAGTTCAAACAGAAACGCGTGGGTTTGGTTCTTCATGAGAAAAGCTGTAATTGCTTTCTAGAGCAGAAGAGCATCCAGTTGTCTCAGGGATAACCGTTGAAGCCTGGGCTTGCCTGTCCTCCTTCAGAGGGGTTCACTGAAACCCCCAGGTAGGCTGGGTTTAACTAAACTGAGCAAGGGATGAGCCAGACTTGGGTATCAATTGCATTTGGTCTCTCGTGCTTGCGTCTAAGCAAGACCAAGTATCATCGTTGTTAAATGAAGGCATTCAGTCCCCCTTCAGCTTGTCCAAACGCAGAGGCGCGTTCCTAAGCTCAGCTTTGCTGTCAAAATACAAAGTTTTTGCAAAGAACTAATGAATAGCTGAGCTGGCTGCCATTGCTGGATTTGGGGCAGATATTTTGCACACCTTGTAAACAGGTAGAGGGCATTTGTAGCATTAAAACCATGGGGTTTGGTGGTTTTTTTGGTCCTATAGATTACATATTGTCAGTTATGTTATGTGTGTGTTGGAGGTATGGCAGTTTTATTAGCAGATTATGTGATCTCAGGGTACTGGTCTCACCTCGCATTTTTGGGGGGAGGAGCTGTGAGCAGGAAATACGTGATTTTATTTGATTGTATTTGGTCTTTACACCTGCAAAACCAACTTCGTTGTAGTTTCGAGGCCCCGCGTACCCTGCCGGTGCTCCAGTGGCGCTGTGCCCGGCCGCGCCCCCGCCCGCCGCCAGGCGGCGCTGCCCCCGGGGCGGGGCGGGGCATCCCCCCGCTCCTTGGTGCGGCCCGGAAGCGGCGGGCGGAAGGGGCGGGGCGGCGGCACCCACGCGTGTCCCCTACCCCGTGCCTCTCCACGTGTCCGCGCTCCCGGTTCTGCGGGTTGTCTCTGGGACTGGGCTCGCTGTTTTCCCCTCACCCTGCCCGTGGCGGTGCCAGCGCCGCCCTGTCCCCGCGTGGAAAGGCCTTTGGGGCACCCATGGAGCCGGCGCTCCGGGCCGCTGTCCGTAGGACCGTGGGGCTGTCACCCGTGTTACCGCGCTGCTGGCGGGGGCTGAGGTTCCGCTCCACGCGGGAGGAGCGGCCCCCGCCCTTCGCAGCCGCGGGTGGGGATGTGGAAGGGCCGCCCCGCGGCGGGGATGGCGGCCGGTTGTCCCCACCGGCCCTCCCGGGGGGTTCTCGGCTGCACGTGTCCCGTGGGGACCCGGCCCCGCAGAGCCGGCCCTTCCCCTGGCACAGCCAGCCCGGGAGCCCACGGGCGAGCGGCGGCTCGAAGCGGCTGGAGCGAAAACCTCCACCCGTGGGCAGGCCCGAGGGCTCGGAGCTGCTGTTCGGGGTGGCGCCGTGCGCGCTGGCGCTGACCCGGGCGCGCAGGGGCCTGTTCCGCCTGCTCCTCCAGCCCAGCAGCGGCGCCCGGCGCCCCGTGACCGCCGAGCTCGCCCTGCAGGCCGCGGCGCGGGGGGTCCCGGTGCAGCGGGTGCGCAGGAGGGAGCTGGACGCCCTGTGCAGGGGTCGCGTCCACCAGGGAGTGTGTTTGGAGGCCACCCCTCTGCGCTTCAAGAGTCTGGAGGAGGCGGAAGAGCCCGAGGTGGGGGATGAAGAGAAGCCGAAGCCGCGGCTGGTTTGGCTGGTGCTGGAGCAGATCCAGGACCCCATGAACCTGGGGGCTCTGCTGCGCTCTGCCTACTTCTTGGGGGTGGACAGAGTGGTGACCAGCCAGAGGAACAGGTACGGGGCTGCGCCTCCAGCTTTTCTCTTGCTGCCTCCCAAGTTGGTTTCCAGGCTGCGTTGCTCAGCTGCTTTAGAGGGCTTGCTGGTGCTGAGCTCAGCTCGCTGCTGCTTGGCGTTCAGTCTGCAGGGAGGCCATGGAACGTGATGTTCCAGGCTGGCAAGGAATCTCCCTGGGTCCCTTTTGTTTTAGCCCACTTCATGTTTTAGTTGCCCATTTGTGCACAAAACTGCTCTAGCCTCTTTCCTGCGCTAATTTCTGAGCCCTCCTATTCTCCATAGGATAACAATACACACAGTGAGCGAGATCTTCAGTGGACTAATTGGCTTTGGGTGGTACCAGCAAGAGAAGAAAATACAGCAACAGGAATTCTCCTGGATTTCCTTTTTTGCTCTCATATGGCACTTTTCCTTTCTTTTTTATCCTTGCAGCTGCCCCTTGACACCGACAGTGAGCAAAGCCAGCTCTGGAGTTATGGAAGTCTTCGATGTCTACAGCACAGATGATCTCCGCAGCTTTTTGAAGGTACAATGATCAATGTTTTTTGTTTCCTTTTCCTTTCAAGAAACCTCAAATATTGCACGTATTGACCAACAGCGGGGAGGTACAGGAAAAGGACTCTGGTACTTGCAGTGCCCTGTGCTCCTGCTCTGCATTCCCGTTTGCTGCCGGTGGTCTGTGCTGTGGGACCAGCTCTGACAGGTGCGCACCCCCCGTCCCCTTCCATCGCGTGAGGTGACAGGGCTGAGCTGGGGGTCTTTTTTTCTGGAAGACAGCGATAGCAGGATAACGCTGCGTGTGTATCTGAGCTCGGTAAGACGGGGTCTGTCACCCTTTCTGTCCATGAGGATGGGGTCCATCTCCCTTTCTCCCCATGGGGCTGGCGCTGCCTGCAGCAGATCTCGCCCAGCGCGGGGCCGAGGCAGCATCCCGGGGCGCAGGCACACGATGGCAGCATTGGGCAGCCTTTGGAGCAGGGGGGAGCAGAGACAGCAGGGCTGGTGCCAGCTGCTGAGAATCCTTTCATGCTCTACCTATGAGACAGGGCTCTTTGCAGAATGTGCTGCAAAAGGAAAAATAGGAATCCGCATGGAAAAACATGATTTAAACTGAAACCCAGGGATGTTGCTTTGAATTGACGGTGCGTCCATCACCTGAGTAGCAGCGTGTTACCACACTGGCTCCTCGTGGAGGTTCCCTGTGCCCGAGGAGCAGAGCTGCAGGTCTCCTCTGCCTCCCCTATTCGTGTGGGGTCCCCCAGACCCAGGGAGCAGTGGGGTGGGAGGGCAGGGGCTGCAGATCCGCAGGAGAACGGGGGTAGCTGGGGTCACTGTGTGTCTGTGTCCCTTTGAGGACAATCATCGTGGTCTGGTGTGAGCACAAGGAGGCTGAGCAGAGGTAAACCTGGGCTCTTGGTCCTGGAAAACCCTTGTCCAGCTGTACAGTCGGTCCGCTAGCTGGAGCTCTAGGTGATGGTGAAATGAAAGGTAGATAAAAGACATTGATATTTAATTGAAACAGCTGGAAGAATCACTTTGTTACTCTAAAGCTTGAATTATTAACATTTTGAGCCATTGCAGCAGTTCATTTAATTGGACCCGGATTCGCAGGCCTAACCCTTTGCATTGCGTGGCTGGTGTAAATTTGATATAAGGTAGTATAGAAAGTGGCAGTTTCACAGGGAATAAGGCTGGCAAGAAGCAGCAGTTCTTTTATTGTTAAAATGGATTTCCAAGAGAAATAATGAAGGCTCTTTTTACCAGGGTGTGGGCGGGAAGGCTGGTTCTCTGTGCGTTGAGTGCCCGGCCTTTTGTACGAGCCGAATTTTGGCATCTGGGTTGGAAAACATGCACTTGTGTTGGAAAACATTACTGGGGGTTCTGATGGCTGAGCCTGCACTTGAGGACTTGCACTGCCCTGCTCTGCGGATTAGCCTTATGCTAATTCGTTTAACACTACTTGTTTTGTGTGCTTTCCTGGCAAAAACCCTCCTAGAACTGTTGCATGGGGGAAAACAAACGAAACCTCAGCTTTTCAGTTGCTGTTTGTTCGCTTGCTGAACTGGAATAAACACCAGAAGGAAAATTAGTGGTTATTTTTCATAAGTCAAGGTTTGTGTGCTGGTGTGGTGGTAAAAATTCAAGGGATGCTACAAAAACCTGGGAAACCAGTCAGCTGAACTGAAAACATTCAAACAAAAAGTTTGCATGTGTGACTTATTTTCTTTTTAATCTTGAAAAGCAGGCATTTTTTTAACATTTCTTTCCTTTCTCTTTCTAGGCTAAAAGTGCAGAAGGCTGGGAAGTCATTGGAACAGTGAGCAAGCCTGAGGATGTGGAAAATGTTCCTGTCATCAGCTGCTTGGAATTCCAGTGGAATAAACCCGTTATTCTAGTAATAGGTATTTCAAGTGACAGAGCGTGGGGCTCGGTGGAAGTGCGTGTGTGAGGGAATGATCAGGGTGATGTTGCGCTCCAGAGCTGATCGCAGGGCTGTAACGTTACATCTCGCTTTGGTCTGGACAAGAAAAGCTGAGCAAGAAGTGCCAGGATGATCTGGCTGCAGGTGAAATGGGGACCCAGAAGAAGAGGGGGGCTGAGGAGCCTCCTCGTAGGAGCTGCAGGAACAAGCCGGTCTGTGCAAATGAACGGGGCGTTCAGGAGCTGTGGATCTTAATGAGAGTTTGTAGGGGCAGGACAGGCTCAGCACAGTGTGTTGGTTTGAGTTTAATCCCATCTTAGAGCCCTGAACCTGGTTTTTCTGTGTTGGCGAACCACAAACCTGCATGAGAGACCCAGGAGGTGCATGTTTGCTCTTGCTTTGCTCCATCATCTTTCCTCTTAAAAAAGAAAACCAGGACTGCATCTCTGTGCGCAGTTTGAGCAGCGGGCGCCGCTTTCCTGAGCACCCAAACTGGGCGATTCCTCCTGCTTCTCCCCTCTCTTTGCGTAGAGGATGCATGTGAAGGATGCTGTCATTTGTAGGCAGAGTTTGGGGTTGTGCAGCCTCCCAGAAGGTGAAGAGAAGGGGAATAATGGCCTCGTGGCAGCTAGAGAAGGAAATTCAGCCCCCCTGTGTGACCGTGCCTCAGCCCCCGCTTTGTGTCACCTGCCACAAGAGCTGGTTTGAGCATTTACACTTGGAAGTAGCGTCGTGCTGGCCGTGAGCCATCAAGGGGCTGTAATCCTGCCCCTTGCTGCGGTTTCCTTGGCTCAGAAGACATTCCTTTAATTAAAATGTTTATTGAACTCCTAGAAATACTGACAAGACAACGCCGCAAATCTGGCATCTCTACAAGATGTGTGGAGCTATATCATAGAGGGAGCAGGGAGGCTGGCAGTGCTGCTGATGGACCACAAAGAAATGCATCCCAGAAACGACAACAGCACCAGGAGGAAGGAAGGGGGTGAAAGTGGCAGTGGTGTCGTTACCTTGAATTATGAGAGATTTCTCCAGGAAAAAGTCCAAATATCCTTTTGTCAAGGGAGATTGGAGGCAGATTGGTAGATGCATGAGGAGAGCTCCCAGACCTTGCAGCAGTAATCATTTCAACTCTCTGCTGAGCACTAACTCTTCGCTGAAAAGAAAATTGAACATTACAGTCGTCTGATGCTGGGGTTGTTTGAAGAAATGTCCTACATCTGAATATGGAGCGTACCTGTGCTGCAAACAGAGAGCAGCAGAAATAATTTAGCATGGTAGTGAGCTTCCTGGCATTGCAGAGATTGTCTTGTAACTTGAACACTTGCAGATGTGAATTCCCCCTCCTGACATCCTCGCCGGCTTGGCAGAGTGATTTGGAGAGTCCAGCGTCACGTCTGTGCTGGGCTGGTTGCCGAAGGTGACGGGCAGGCTGGACCTGTGTGAACAGGAACGGATGGGGAGCGCTTAGATGTCTGAGCAAGAGGAGTTTCTGGGTAATTTGTTCTTCTTACACCCCCAAGTTTTAGCTCAGGGTTTAAGAAATGGTTTTGTCGAGATGCTCATCGTGCATATTTCTCTTCTGCCTGGACTTGAGCTCCCCGTGCTGGGAACTGCAGTTATAGTGATGCTAATTGTAAACAGGGCAGGAAGCTTGTTATATCGTTTCAGACAAGCTCTGATTCTGAATGTTGAGGCCTGTCGGTGAGGGACAAAGCTGAGAGATGGAAGTCAAAGAAGTGGGAGGCGTTTTGTTCACCAGTATAAACTCGGATTTAATCTCATTCAGTCAATACTCCCTCCCTTGTGTCACTCTGTGCAAGTCTTTTTGCCCTGAATTTATGGTTCCTAATTATTTTAAGCAGCCAGTGCCATAAAAAGCTTTGTAAAAGCTGGAAGCAGAATTGCTGCCTTTATTAGGAATCATAAGACCCTGTCAGGGCAGGGGGGGTTGCTCCAGGAGCCCTTGCACCTCTGGCAATAGCTGCTGTCCCAGTTGGAGAGTCCCGGGAGAACGTGGTTTGAGAGCAGACACGTCTCTGTACGTTGTAAAACTTTTCTGTGTTGAATCAGGAAAAATCAGGATAATTTCTGAAGGTTCCTTTACCCCAGCCAGAGGATGCTTTTGCCTTTATGGCTTATTCCGTGTGGGAAGGTGATGCAAGATACATTACCCAAAGCATTCTTTTCCTTACAGAGTGCATCTTGCTGGTTAGATCAGGCCAGAAAAGCATGAGCCCGTCTTTGACATGAGCGGGGTGTTCTTGCAGCCCTGTAGCTGTCTGTGTAGCTCTAAATAATGAATGTGGAAGAAATCTTTGGGGAGCCGAGCGGGCTGGGAGGTCCATGTTCTTCTGCATTTTCACTTGTCTGCGCGCAGGATTGTTTAAAGCCTCTCCCTTTCCATTTCCCTTTGTGACAGTGTGAGTCAAACAACTACTAATGACCTGGGATAGATTTCAACTCTGTTTCACCAGTGTATCAGCCCAAACATATCAGGGCTGTTGGATGGTTTAACAACTAATCAATTGAAGCCTCTGGTTAAACTGTCTGCATTCACAAGTTGCACCCAGCTGGTGGTACTGTGTGCTGAAAAGGCAGAACCCGTCACTATCGATAGGGACGTGGGATTTGCTGGATCTAAACCTGTGGCCCCTTGTCTGCTGTGTCCCCCCGGCAGCAGCGGCGTGCGGGGCTCAGCCTGCCCTGCTCTGCTCTGCGCTGTGCACGCAGGAGTGTTGCACAGGTGTTCCTCAAAACCACTCCAGATACTGGAGAACAGAGAGAATCACAGAGTCATTTTGGTTCGAAGAGCCCCCCAAGATCACTGAGTCCAAGCATAACCCACCTCTGGCACTGCCCCATGTCCCCAAGAACCTCCATCTGTCCAACCCTCCAGGGATGGTGACTCCACCACTGCCCTGGGCAGCCTGTTCCAATGCCCCACAGCCCTTCGGGAAAGAAATTGTTCCTAATATCCAATCTAAAAGGTGTGGGGAGGCTGGAGTGGGCCAGGAAGGAAAGGCAGGCAAGGTCCCTGTCTCATCGTTGATAGTTCTTGGCTGTTGCTGCGTGGGAGCTACTGAGGTTGCTGGTGAGCTCAGCGGCAAGGGTGTAGTTGTGACAGAGCATTGGCAAGAACTGTACTCGAGAGTGGGGAAAGGGACGTGGCAGCAGCTGCAGGACGGCCTGAGCGACGTCTTTGTTCTGCAGGTAGCGAAGGTGACGGGCTTTCCCTGGAGACGCAGCTCCTGTGCCATCGGATGCTGACCATCCCCCCCGGCAGAGCGCTGCACCCCGGCATCGAGTCGCTGAACGTCTCCGTTGCTACCGGTAAAAATGGTTCTGATGCACAAAGGCCAAATTTTGGTATTTAAAAATCAAACATCCAGACCTGCAGAATAACTTTCTTGTGGTTTAGAAAAAGATCTTTCTTTGTTTTTACTTTCCTACAGGTATTCTCCTGCATTCCATCTGCAGCCAAAAGCTGAGGCACGGTGATTGAATGTGTTTTTCATTTGGTGGGAGAAGCTGCTCCCATGGTCCTGAGCTGCACCTTGGCTGACGCAGGATGCCACCAGAACCCTGGTTTGATGCTGAGGTTGGAGACCAGCCTGTGGTAGGTAACACCTCCCACCGGCCCCTCGGAGCAGCAGCCGCAAGGAAGGGACACCGAGCTGGGTTTTAAAAACAGCCACATCCTTCAGTTCTTGCAGTGAAATACCAGTGACTGCCGCGAGCTTTGTGCTTGTTGCACGGGGGACTCTGTGCATCACTCGTGCTGTGGAGAGAATTTGGGCTGGAAGTGAGAGGCGGATGGACGCAGCTGTTAGAGAACAGCTGTAGTGGGGGGAAGCGCAGCCCGGTGAAATAAAACCTCTGTGAAGATTGGTTGTAGGCTCCACTCAATCCTTTTTTGTGTCGTGTATAAATCCAGAGCGTGATTAGCGGAACAGAGCGCTGCCTTCGGGTGGGAAGGGGAATCAGCAGCTCGTTCTCTTCTGGCGAAGTTTCCTTTCCACGCTGGGCCTGATCCTCTCGGATGCTGAGCTGCCCCAGCACCACCGTCCCGCTGATGACACGGAGGAGGTGGCTTCATTTGCAAATATCCTGGTTGAAAACCAGGCTGGCTAAATTATTGAGAACCAAATGAATGTTATCACTTAGCCCCTAATTATTTTATTTAGCTACTGTGGCCCTTTGCATAGGATTCCTCATTAACACTTAATTTACAGTGCCCTTTAGGGATAATTTCAAACAATTCAGCTTAGTCTCCCCCCTCCCCCCTTTCCAAATGAACAAGTAAATCACTCGGAGTGACTAATTAGGACTTTGAGCTAAATGAAGTCTGTGGATGTGGAGGTTGTTCAGATGGGTCCCTAGGGCCCTGGTCGGTGGGTGCTGCGGGGCTGGGGACACCCCGGTGCCCCACTGGGGTCAGGGCCTGGAGCCCTGTGCCTGCCGTGGCCTCTATCCCTCTGCCCGAGACCTCTGCGGTGGCCGCGGTGCTGTCCCCAGGGCCACGGATGTCCCCGTGTCCTGCTGGGGGTCCCCACAAACCCCAAATTCCCCCTAAACAACAGCTGTAGCATGAGCCGGGCTCTACTGCCCCGCTCTGAAGGCAAATGCTGAATAACCGTGAACATGCATTGCTGGGGTGACGCTCTCGCACGGGGGTGCAGCTCTTGCATTTTGTGAGCTGCGTGTGTGTTTTAATGCTGAAATCAAAAGGCTCGGGGCTGGGGAGCCACGGGCCGCCCCCCCCGCCTGTGCTGCCCCAGCAGAGGGTGCCCGTGGCTCAGATTTGCTCCTTTTCAGAGAAACGTTTCAGCGCTTGGGGCTAACGGAGCCTTCCTTCCCAGCAGCAGGGACGAGGATAAAGCATTCCTTTATTATTGACCTATAGGTGAGTAGATATATTTTTCCGATTTCATACGAACTGTAGTTTCCCCCTTTTTTTTTTATCTTTATTTGAGCAGTACTTTAATAGAGGGGGTTTGCATGTGTTTGGAAAAGCCAGACGCCATCAGAGCGCACTGGCTCACCGAGGAGGAGGCAGGTGGGTAAGGATGGAGCAGCTACTTGACTTCTTGAAGGCTCCCACAAAACCTCGGTGCCCACGGCGGCTCCACCGATGGGGTGGGTGCGACGGACCGAAGTTCCCGCGGTGGTTGTCCCTCAGCCCCATGGCCAGCGTGGGTTTCCCACGGAGCACCTTGGTTTGGCCCTGGATCAGATGAGGCTTATGGGGAGCTGCGTGAGGCTTGGAGTTTAAGAGGCAGGAATCTGGGTGTGTGAGCGCGGCTGCGGCTCAGACGGCAGCACAGGCTCTTGTGAGCGCGGTGAGTCCCGCTCCGCAGGACTCTGCTGTTCGCATTCAGCCTCTTTCCCTCGGTGCGAAGTTTTGGCCCCGTGTTGTTTCACGTTGATCCCCCTCTGCCATCAACCGGCGAGATTTTGGGGGTACCTGTGGTTGATGAGTTTTCCCCCCAGTCTCATCCTGCTCCGGGCTGAGACCCCTGCACGCTCGCACCTTTGGAGATGGAGCTTTGTGCTGTGCGATTCGCCCCGATCTAATAAATGCGATCCATTAATTGGATCATTGCCTGCTTCTCCAGTTAATTTCCTGGATATTTTTAAATGTTAAAATGTAGTTTTTATAGTCTTTCATTATTTTTAGCCTTAAGCTTAACTATAATTGTCCCTGTAATGTAACTGTAAAGAACTGCCAGCTTTATATCATAAAGGAGGACATTAATTGTCATTTTTTGTGTACATCAGCAAGATCAAAACATGCTTCCTGATTACTTCTGTTTGTACATACAATCTCTTTGATATTTAGATATGAATAAAGTGTGTGTGTGTAATTTGAAAGTCAATGTTTCCCTCCCTGCTGCTTGTCATGGATTCATTTCAGAGGCTTATTTACCAAATTGATTTTAAAACTTAGTAATTGCCCTTCCAAACTGATTTCTCAATAATCAAAGTGTCTCTGTGCAGAGTGGCAAAATGTTTGTCCTCCTTGGTTCAGAAGCTGCACCTCGGCCTGTCCATCCTCAGACAAGGGCGGACACCAAGCTTTTCAACCCCAGGGAGAACCAGCGGCAAGAGGAGCTCAGCTCATACCCCAAATTTTGGGTTTGTGCACAGATTATCGACACAACCGGAAGAAATCCCGTTCCATCAAGCGCATCCCTGGGTCCCAATGAGGTTTCTTGAGGCCAGGAGAGTTTTGAGGCAGAAACAGCTGCTTTGTCTGTGCGAAGCTGGAGGTGGTCCCAGGGCTGAGGGAAGCGCTCACCCGTCCTCGCCGGCGACGGGGAATCCTCCATCGCATCGGTAAATGTAATCAACCTTGAGGTCTTGTTACTTCCACAGGTGCAATTAACATTACCATCTGCTAATCCGTGATTAACGATGTTTACAAATATGCTACAACATGTTAAAACGTGCAGCACTCGTTTTTTTCTTACGTTTTCTCGCTCCGCTCTCCCCATTCCGGCACGGGGGGGTCTCCCAGCAGAGGGCTCCCCGTACCCCACCATTCATTCACAGACATTTTGCTTTCATTATTTAAAAGTGCCGTTCAACTCCAAACCAGCTGTAGGAATGACAAGTTCACATCAGAAGGTCAGTGCTGCTAAACGGGATTTAATTGCACGGGGGTCGAGGTACAAACTGATGAATCTGAGTAATAAAACTTTGTGGGGAGCAACATATGGCACAGTTTCAAGTAAATTTTTATTGATCATCCCACGACTGATGTGTTAATGGGATGGCAGTCTTTGCTTTGGCTTTGATATTGATGTGGAGTTTTAATAATGTCACACAGGAATATTGCGGAGGGATTTATAATGTAAAAAAGAAAAAAAGGTGTTTTCTGTTAACAGCCTTTTTCTTCTTAACACAGAGAGGAATACATTATACCGCTACTGTATGTCCTCCAGATCTAGGTTACATGTAATTGCTTGGTAATTGGTAGAACCATGTAAAAGCCATGGTATTTGCCAGTAAACCTGCCTAAGTTACCATGAAATTGAAGTGTGATATTTATTCTCTACAAAACTTGCTGCCCAAGTGTCGCGTACGCCGGGGTCCGGTCACCGCAGGGCGTTTCTGCAGCGGCCGGGCCGCGTGTCGCCCCTGCAGAACTCGGCCCTTGCACCGGCCCCATCCCCACGGTTTGGAACGGGAGGGCCGGGGGCGGTTTCGCTTCAAGGGAAGATGCTTTAGCCTCAGCATTATTAAAGCTATTCCAAAGCCACATTCAAAAATATGGAGGTTTGGAGGTAGCTGAAGGAGTTCTCATGTTTTCAGTGGGACTGGCAATAGTAATTACGCTTAATGATGGTTTTTGAAGCCTTTGGATATGAATTATTTGTCCGTACGCTGGGGGTACACCCACTGCCCATGTGTATTTTATCTCCTTGTTAAGCAGGATGTGCAAAACTTGGCAATTCCTGTGATTTCACCATGATTTCAGAGGCCTCCAGCCCTGCGGATGTACGAGGGGTCTCTGCTGGTGATTTTCCCCTCTGGTAGAGCTTTTGCCCCCTCCCGTTAGCGCCGGGTGGGTTCAGCGCTGGCTCCTCGCTGCCGCCCGCATGGCTTTCCATGTGGGCAGAGGTAATTGCCTTGCTTATGATCGATAGTTTTATTCACTTTAAAAACGTAACAATACCCTTTGAATTGATGCAAAGTGAAACCTGCCAATTTTTTTTGGCTGCCCTGTTTTCGAACTGCAAACTCAGCAGTTTCCTGCGCCGGGGAAGCGGCAGCTCAGCTCTTTTCTCTGAAGATCCCAGCGTCGCATCCTGTGCATCCCACGGATCCAGCCCCGGCTCTGTGACTTCGCAGCCGCTGGCCGAGAGCTGGGAGGCTCTCAGATCAAAGCTTCCACACTTATGTAAATCATTAGTGACACTCCAATGTTTAATTAATCACGGGAGCAATCGCTGCCTGGTTCTCCTGCAGGAGGCAATGAATAGTAAAATGATGCTTTCCCTCCTCTCCCCTTTCCATTGCCCAAAACTGCGATTGCTTTTCCCCTCGCTGCCCCCTCACCTGCCATTGGGTGCTGGTGCTTTGGGAAACGTCCCCTTCCCAGCTGGGTGCTGGTGTGGACTGGGGTGGCGGGAGCTGGAGGTGACATGGGAGCGAGGGGGTCCCGGGGTGAGAATCATGGAATCACAGGATGGTTTGGATGGGAAGGGACCGTCAAAGCTCCCCCAGTGCCCCCCTGCCATGACAGGGACATCTGCACCAGCTCAGGGTGCTCAGAGCCCCGTCCAGCCTGGCCTGGGATGTCTCCAGGGATGGTTCATCCACCACCTCTCTGGGAACCTGGGCCAGGCTCTCACCACCCTCAGGGCCAACAATTTCTTCCTTGTGTCCAGCCTGAATCTCCCCTCTTCTAGTTTAAAACCATCACCCCTTGTCCTCTCATAGCAGACCCTTCTAAAAAGTCTGTCTCCATCTTCTCAGCCCCTTTTAAGTATGGAAAAGCCACACTAAGGTCTCCCCGGAGCTTCTCTCCTCCAGCTGAACACCCCAACTCTCTCATCTGTCCCCAGCAGAGCTGTTCCAGCCTCGGGTCATTCCTGTGGCTCCTCTGGCCCCTCTCCAGCAGCTCCATGTGTGTCCTGTGCGGAGGACCCAGAGCTGTGGGGGACGATGGAGCGATGCTGCGGGATGAAGGTTGTCCCACCAGTGCTGCAGCCAGGTGTCCTCGTGCACGCTTATAGCAAGGTATGGGATGGTATCACACATTAAACACGTGACAGCAGGATCATAGCAAGCAGAGTTACCCCTTTCCCATTTGGGATCATTGCTGGCACACAAGCTCCATCCCGCCAGCAGAATCTGGCAGTTTTGCAACCCTGGACCAAGCGGCAGGCACAGCCCCATCCCTGTCCACTGCGGATGGAGCAAATCAGTGCCGTAAACCCATCTCGAGTGGAGCCCGGGCAAACCCCCACTTCCCAGCAGTGCTGGTGGGGAATCGGTAAGTGGAAGAAGAGTTAAAAGCAAGGGGGACGCAAGAGCGATGTGCGAGGGGTCGCGTTAGCTGGCAGAATAAATGAGCTGGTGGTGTCTGGCGGCGCCTTCGCAGCTTTGCCAACCCTCATTAGCACCTTGCAGCAAAGCAGAGCTTATTCAAACTACCTCACAAGTCTTTTGCTGGAGATTGCATCTGTGCCTAATATGCATTTTTATATAAACAAGGGTACTAAATGGCCTTTCAGTTCCCCCTGTAATGTCTTTTTTAATGGAAGGTCCTGAATTAAGAACATATATATATGACTCTAAGAATTTTCTAAGTGATATTGAAAACCTATTGTAGAGTAGGATTTCTTCTTGCAAAATTATTTTAATGAGGTTCCAGTTTATTTTCTGGCTATATTTTACTTACTGAATCCTCCAGAGGGGCTTTTCAGAGGCAGCATCTCATTTTCAATGCAACTATTCTTAACATTAGGGAAAACTACCTTCTGAAATGCATGAAGGAAAAAAAATAAGGAACCAGAGGAAGATGTACGAGATAAGAATAAACCTGAAAAGCTTTGAGGTGGTTTATGGCTTCTCTTGAAAGAATAACAGTTCATGTATTTTTTGTTATGGTGTGGTTTAATGATGCTTGCAGAAAAAAGATAAGGTAGAAATGGAAATATAAAATTAAACCAGCAAAGTGAATGTGATTATTTTAGTTACTAGTATTACCTGGGGAAAATGCTCTCAGGGTTTTTTTATCTAGACTAAATATTTGCTTTTCTAAAAGAGAAGGCCCTCTACATCTCCCGGCACGAGAGCGGGAAGGGACATTTTGCTGTGGTTCCGCAGCGACGGGAGGATGGAGGCGTCTGCTCCAGCTGCCCCTGCCCTGGCACTGTCACAGCCCGACACCGTCACCTGGGGACGTGCTTTGCACCTGGCTGGTTTTGCCATGTGCTGCGTGTGACCGGGGCTTTGTGCCTCTTCTGGAGGATTTGGCTTCAACAGTACCTGGGCACAGCTAATCCCCAGGGTAGCATGGTCTTGTCCCATCCCACCCCATCCCACCCCATCCCACCCCATCCCACCCCACCCCACCCCACTCCACCCCACCCCATCCCACCCCATCCCACCCCATCTCATCCCATCCCATCCCACCCCATCCCATCCCATCCCATCCCATCCCATCCCTCCCCTCTCATTTCACCCCGTCCCATCCCATCCCTCCCCTCTCATTTCACCCCGTCCCACCCCATCCTTGTTTCCATCCCCATCCAAATTCCATCCCATCCCATCCCTCCCCTCTCATTTCACCCCATCCACCTCCATCCTTGTTTCCATCCCCATCCAAATCCCATCCCATCCCTCCCCTCTCATTTCACCCCATCCCACCCCATCCTTGTTTCCATCCCCATCCAAATCCCATCCCTCCCCTCTCATTTCACCCCATCCATCTCCATCCTTGTTTCCATCCCCATCCAAATCTCATCCATCTCCATCCTTGTTTCCATCCCCATCCACATCCCTGTCTCCATCCCCATCCCGGCTGAGGGTGCAAACCTGGGGACCCCCTGCAGCCGAGAGCTCAAAGGTCACGCTTGTGCCTCAGACCAAGAGCTTTTGGTTTTGCCTTTGCCGAGCAGCTCAGCAGGTTTCGGAGCCCAGCGCGGTGGGATCGTGCCAGCCGCGCAGCTGGATGGGGACTCAGGATCAGCGGCTGGGTCGCGAGAGGTAAACTCGCCAATGAATTAAGCCTGACATGTGGCCTTGAGCTTCACTGGGTAGTTAATTTTTCAATTTCTTTCATGGATCTGCAATAGCAAAGAGTTTGTTTATAATTAAACTACTTGAAGATTTATACTTCAAATAGCTGAAAAGAAGCAGTTTCTGTGTAGGTTTCTTCACTATCAGAATCTAAAACAGATTATTATGTAAATTTTTTTGATCCTAAATTCATTACAATATTCAATTTCAGGAAATGCTCTTGACCATCTGCTGCTGCTCTAAGAAATGAGTCTTGGAGATTGTTTACTACCAGAAATATTGTAGGTATTTAGGGCAGATCGCAGTGGAGTGGAAGGGCAAGGTATGTATTTCTGAGTCTGGTTATATAAACCTGTAACGCTGATGCCACAAGCCGAGCAAGTCGGAAAGTGCATCTGCAGTGGTGGCAACTTCTGCTCTGCCAGCGTCCCGGCGCATCCCGGCTCGTGGCATCGGTGCCACCCCCCTTCCCCACCCGCGGCGACAGCGCAGGGACAGCGGCGGGTGCCGCTCCTTCTGTCTCATAGGGCCGTAGTACAGATTAATTCCTGCTCTTCATAAAAGCGACTTGAGATCACTGGGATGGAAAGTACCATGAAAGTATTATCTGTTGTTTATTGTAGCCTCCACAGTCACCAAGAGCAGGAGTGTGCGGGACCAGGAGCCCAGCAGTATAATGAAGTATAATGTTTTTTTCCTGTATATTTTACCACTAGAGCTTGGACATCATTAGCAGTGTCAGGTCCAGTGGATGAAGCCCAGGAGCGGTGATACAGATGTGCTGTGGGTCAGGCTCACATCCCAGGCTCTGCTCCTGCCCGGTCCCAGCATTGCTGCCGTTATCCATCCCCTGCAAGACTCCAAACCGTGTTACTGCCCCTTCGCTTGCTCCAGCACCTTCAGGTTTGTATGGAGGAGGAATGTATTACATGTGGTTGCTTTTTCTTCCACCACGGCCTCGCTCAACAAGTGCAGCACCCAGGGGGCTGTGCGGATCAATGGGGGCTGGAGCCGTGTCCCCCCCAATGACTGCGACGAGTATTGATGGATCGACGTGACGAGCGGGGCCGGGGCTGGGAAGTGACGGCTGCAGGCGGGGAGCAGGAGGGGGACACGGCGGGGGTGTCCCCAGGGCTCCTGATCCCGCTGGACCAGCAGCCGAGCATCACCCAAGCATCCTCCCAGCACTGGATCCCGCCTGGCTGCGGGATTGGGCTGGGGACGGTGCCGCACGGAAAATATTCGTTAATATTGAATTGTATACTGTATTTGGAAAGATGAACTGTTAATGTAGTGTAATAGACTTCAGAAGGGCAGTCGTTTCCCTTCGGATGCACACCCTAGAAATAGCTGCATACAGAGTCATGCCTACAAGTGCTGGTAGTAAGTATGAAGTAAAGGTGTAGCAGTCCCTATAGGAGCGTATGCAAAGAGCTTGCAGCCTGCCAGCACAGCAACTGCGGCACATTGCCTGAAGCAGTTTTGTTTTTAGCAAACCCAGTTTCATTACAAGACTGTCCGTACCATCAGCAGTGTGGGTAACACTAGTCCGGGTCTGCAGGACAGGGCCAGCTCAGCAGTCCTTGGATAAATACCAGAGCAGAGACTAGGACGGAGAGGTTTTTTTGTTCCTGTTGTTCCTTATTCATGTACAGACTATGAAACCAGCGTTTTCTTATCTGGAGCCCTTCCCAGGCTTCCATGTGCAAACCCCAGCAATCACTAATCGCCTTATTTCCCCTCCTTCAGGGAAATTTTAACTCTTGTTCTCTGCCACCGAGTAGATCTTTAAGCTGGTAATAATGTGAGACAGAGGGGAAATTACCGGCCTCGTCCTGCCCCTTCCCTGGCTGAAAACCACTAAAGAAATCATTTAACAGGTATAAATTTGAATTCAAAGTGATTTTCCTGCTGATGAGCGGTTTTAATGGGGTAACTGCTCAGGATGGGACCCCCACAGCAAACAGCTGCTGGGGTGGCTCGTTCCCCTCCAGCATCCTCATCCCATCGGTGACATCCGCGGCGAGGATGAGGAGGGCGGGTGCCCTTCCTCCATGGGCTGGGGACACTGTGGCGGCCCCGTGCGGGCGCTGCACCCCGTGTGCCTCGCTGGGGTGTAAGCCGGGGGGTGACACAGGGACCAGGGCCACGCTGGCCTTTGTCTGCCCGTGCCAAACAGATGTGAACAAACCCGAGTTCGATTTCCAAGACCGCCTGGGGAATATTGCTAACTAATTATAGAAAACAGAAGATGCGCTCCCCTCCTCTTGCATTTTTTGATAAACATTGTCTCCTCTCAACAGCTGAGTATTTAATTAGTGTTGATTGTTGTTCGCGTGTTCAATAACCACTCATCAGGAGGGGGGTGTCCGCTGGGGCAGCGTGGCCTGGAGCGCAGAGGAGCCGAGGGTGTTCATAATTAAGGATGTAATTTATTTGAGTAAGTCATGTGTACAGCGGCCTGTGTTTTAGGTTAATTTTCAAGGTTAAAGGGTAAAGAAAAAAAAGCTCACAACTTCGGAGGATGAGGAGTGACGGTTGGCAACACTGAAAGCCATGCAGGGGGTGTATGTATGTATAGACATATGTATATGCACAAAGACATATATAGACCAACACCGCACCCAAGCCTCTGCGTGTGTGTCTCTAGTTGGCTGCACACGTGCTCCACTCAGCGCTCCCCTCCCATTTTCCAAGTTTTGTCTGGAAAACGCTGCTGTGCAGGGTCAGACTCTCTAGCTGTGCGAAGGGGCCATAGGAAGCAGGTTGAATATAAAGGATAAAGCAGCTTTTTCTCGGTGCTGCTGGCTGTGGGAAGGGCTGAGGGTCACGGTCAGTCCGGGTTTATCAGATCATGCCATGGGGTGTGGGAGACGCTTTTCAACCTCGTGTTTGCTGTTTTCACCCGAGGAACCGGGGTGCAGCAGCATCCCCGTGTGCAGCAGCATCCCGGTGTGCAGCAGCATCCCCGTGTGCAGCAGCATCCCTGTGTGCAGCAGCATCCCTGCGTGCAGCAGCATCCCTGCGTGCAGCAGCATCCCTGCGTGCAGCAGCATCCCTGTGTGCAGCAGCATCCCTGCGTGCAGCAGCATCTCTGTGTGCAGCAGCATCCCTGTGTGCAGCAGCATCCCCGTGTGCAGCAGCATCCCCGTGTGCAGCAGCATCCCTGCGTGCAGCAGCATCCCTGCGTGCAGCAGCATCCCTGTGTGCAGCTCGCGCCATGGTGGGCAGGGATTTGGCTTCGCTTCCCAAACACCGTATGAATCGCTCCTGTTTAGAGGTGGAGAACTAAAACCTCGCACAGGAACAGCTCTGGTTTTAAAGGCATGTGTCAATGCTGTGTGGAGATGCGGGATGAAGTGGCACAGTGCTCTCCTTTTTCCTGGTGACCGCACACCCGTGTTGAGCTTGCACTGATGTCTGGGGCAGGATGGTGAAGGTTTGGGGGATGTAGGAGCATCCTCAACAGCAGGGACAGGAGATTTTGGGACATTGCTATAATTCTGCGTGCCCCTCCATGCAGGGCAGGACTCGTCTGCATCCCCCATGGTGCCGGGAGGGCTTTAGTGTTGGGCACAGCCCTGGTCCCTGCACGTCCCTCTCCTGCTGATGGGACAGGTTTGCGAGTGGGTAGGGGGAGCAGCAGCTAAAATAGTAAATAAGCAAATGCCCGTCTCCTCCCTGCATGGTTTCCCCTTTATTTATTTACATGTTTATTTTGCTGTGCCTCCTGACAGCAGTGATGGAGCTGTCATGCTTTGGTGGCCACCGGCTCATGATCCAGCACCTGTTCCCTGCGCTTTAATCTCTCTACTCTGCTCATACCGAGTCTATACATGACCCCCAGCCAAACAAAACGTGAAGAAAAATCAAATCTAATTACACGCCATTGATTTCTTTCCAAATTTGCTTCTAATACACTTTTTGACTACTCCTTGATTTTTTGTTTTATTTTTTTTTCCCCCACTTTTCCTTCCTCCTCTCCTTCCCCCGTCTGCTCACACAGCAGCAGCCTCTTCCCGTGGAAGTGAGCGGCCGCAGCCCTGCGCTGGACACGCCGAGCCCCGCAGCACTTGGGAAGCGCACAGCCCACCGCGGGTTTTCTGCTCTTACTGGTCAATAGGGATGAACTGTGCACCGACCCTCTTCTAAAGCACAGGTAGGACCACACAGCTTCCTTCCTTGCTTTTTCCCTTCCCCTCCTCTTCCTCGCTTCGGTGTCGTCCCCTCGCAGTGGTGGCTCAGTGCTGGGCTGGGGGCTTGGGGTGGGGACATGGGGGTCCGGGCTGCGGCTGGGGCAGGTTGGTTATGGCAGGTCAAAGGCTCCTATGGTGTTTTGAATCCCATTGTGATGCTGGGAATCACTCCAGATCAGTCATTCCCCAAGTCTTGCTCCCTCCGAGCTGCTGCAGGGACCTGGGGGCGATACAGCGGGTTAGTGCAGCGGGTGCAGGTGAGCTGCGTGTCCCCAGCCCTGGTGACAACTTTGCTGGCTGCTCCGTGCAGCAGCTGAAGGGTTAAAGGCAGCGGGACACAGAGGTGCAGGTCACTGGGCAGCAGCTTTGGTCAGAGCTTTCTCTTGTACGTCAATATATTGAATATCCTCTAATCTGGATCCGCGGGGACCCGGTGTGACCCGCGCAGCGCAGCAGATGTGCCTTGTCCTAAGGGTGATGTGGGACGGGAGGGCTGGGCAGGGCTGCCTGGGGCAGGTTTGGCAGCGGATGGAGGGATGTGGGACAGTCCTCTCACTTTCCTCATTTCCCCGAGTATAATCTGACCCACCGTTTGCAAATCGGACCACTAAAAATATAACAGCTATGAAAATTAAGAAAAAAAGAATCGAAATGAGAGAAAAACTAAGGATTGCCCCATCCCTTCCTTCTGCGGGGGATCCCAAGGCCACATCCTGACCACGGCCGCCAGTGCCACCTGTGCACGGCCCCAGTGTCACCAGTGCCGGGGGATGCAAACCCACACCCACAGCACCCCTGCAAATACCCACTTCCAAGAGAGCGGCCAGATTTATGGCGTAAGGAGATATATTTAGGCCGACGACAGTTCAGTTGTGTTAATTATGAAAATCTAAAGATAATCTATATTTAATGTCATTTTTTTTTTCAAATTTTCTAAAGAATGGGGAGAATATATGCACATAATGAAGAACAAGGTGCAATTAAACTCCAAAATGTACAGTAGACTAATTGGGAGAGGATGACAAATATAGTTATCATCAGCAACTAATTAAGGACTTGCTTTAGCTTTCCCTGCTTGATTAATCTCGACTAGGTGTTAATAAGTTACACGGGCCCGGCCGTAACTTGTGAACAGGCTGTTTGTTGCTCCGTCTGGTGTGGCAGGGAGGGGGTTGATGTTTGTGGCACACGGGATGTTTTGTGCTGCAAAAGGGATGTTCCCATTGAGGGGGTTTGTTTTATCGGAGGGGATGACGAGCGCACCCATCACACTGCTGGGGGCTGGTGATGGAAATGTCCCCGCCATGTCACAGCCCCGCGCGCTGGCTCAGCTCTGCTGACACATCCCTCGCCTCCCAGATTTACACTCTTATCTTTTTGCATTGAAAGGTAAGAATAATAGTAAAATGTTAATGCCATACTCTACATATAATACTGTACATAAACGGATGACATGACATGGGAGACAGATAAATCACCGCTGTGTTCAGACAATAATCTGCAGGAGACAGAATAACACATGAGCTCTCTGAGCGTAGGAATGTGTTCGGGAAAACGGGGTTTTACAGCCCAAATCCTCTCTGATTTTTACTGGTATGTTTATTAGAGTTTGATTTTATGAAATTAGATATACTTCAAAATACGCCATTCCCTGCTCATAATGGACACTCAGCGCTGCAGGAACCTGGAAATGCTCACAGGTAAATGACTTGCTGCCCATTAGGACGCCAAACGCGTTAGTTGGAGCTGTGCTAAAATGGGGAGGAAAACGTGTTTCTGCCTGGAAAACATCTGGGGGCACATCCCAGGCGCCGCTTTTCCAGTGGGTCTGCAGCTTGTCGGGATTCCCTGGGGAAGCTGCAGCTCCGCTGAGCCCTGGGGAGGCGACGGGGAAACTCCGAAGGCGCTGCAGCTGGGCTACAAAACACAGAAAGCGATACGGTGTGCCCGTCCTGCTTCTTGAACGCCATCCTCACGGGGAGAACGTTTGGTGGGTGCTGTGCCGCGACCCCCTGCACCCAGCGGCTGGGGGGACGGTGCCGCCGCCGTTTAAACACACCACTTGTGCAACAACCACCCCAAAGGCCGCGGGGGCTCCTCCCGCGGCCCCTGGCGAGGAGACACCGCTGACAGATCCAAGGCTGTTTTTTTCCCCAAGAAACAATCCCGAGCGCTGGTGGGAGAGCAAAGCCATTACCGTGGAGGATGAACTTGGCTCAGTCGCCATGGAAACGCTGGCCGGGACCCGGCGCCGCTCGCGTGTGCGCGAGTCCCGTTGACCTCACTTAGAATTATTACCTTTAGCCAAATAAAATAATTTGTGTTAATAAAGAGACCATTTTCTCTCGGCTTCCAAGCGAGCCTTCCCCAGAAGGCAGAGTGACTCCTTAATTACACTTTTACTGCAAGGTGATTAATGTTCAATATGTGATACTCCGTTTAAATAAGTCGCTTATTAACACCTTTAATATGTTTTAATTTTTTTTTCCCCTTTCCTCCCCCCTTTCCCCTCGCCCCGGCAGGCCGGGCTGGCAGCGCTAGATGGAGCTCTGATATTAGACATGGGGGTGCATGGGCACCCACCCGGCACCCACGGGTGAGCGCTGGTGCCCTGCGACCACCCAGAAGGACAACATTTTGGGGAGCGGGAGGGGAACACCCAAGCATTGAGGTCCTCGGTGGCCATGGGAGGTGGCACATTCCTCCCATGAGAGATACAGACAGAACGGGGCTGTCCTGAGAAAGGTGCTGGGGGTGGCACAGCACTGAGCAAATGGGAACAAAACACCCTTTTTGGGGTAATTTTTTCATTAGTTATGGAGGGTCTGCTTTGGGGATGGGCGACAGGCACTGCTGCTGCCATGTCCCCACCTGCCCAGGCCAGCGCCTGAGCTGAGGTGGCTGAGAAAACTGTCACATCCACTCATCAGCTTTTTGCCTTCGGATACTTGGAGAGGCCAAAGTCCCACGGGCAGCTCGGTCTGCGCGGGGTCGCTCTCCATTGGGACCGCGGGACGGTGGCACCCTCCCCATACCCATGTGGTTATGCCAAAGGACAGGCTGGGTGTCCCCTTTCCTTGGTATAGACAGTTTGGAGAGGTACAACAGGAAGCCTAATTACTGTAATTTCCTTTTGAAGCAATATATATATATATGAAAAATATATGTATGTATATACACACTAGCTGGGCTTTCAGAAATACAAGTGACTCTGTTATTTCTTTCTTAAACCCGATGGTTTGAAAATGTGCAGCTTCTGGTTTTGTGAAGCAAACAAAATCGCTTGTTGAAACCCCAGAAAAGCTGAAGGCGGGATGGTGCCACAGGTTGGTAACTGCGGGCTGGTACCACAGGTTGGTACCCGTGAGCTGGTACCGCAGGTTGGTACCCGCAGGCTGGTACCACAGGTTGGTACCCACAGGCTGGTACCCGCAGGCTGGTACCATAGGCTGGTACCCACAGGCTGGTACCCGCAGCACCGGGGATGCTGCTGCACGCTGGGAAGGGAACCTGGCTGCTTGTTTGGATAAAGCTGGAGCCTCATTGTAAAGGTGCTGGAGGTGCTGCCAACGCAGGAACCAAGTCCCGCGCTGGGCTCCGCGTCTCCCCAAGGCTCTCAGGGCTTTGTCCCCCACGTTTGGGCCACGGGTTCCTGGAACTTACCGCATCCCCATAGCACTGGGCAGGATCAGGCCCTGCATTCTCGCTGCGTTGTGTTACATGTGATCTATGGTGTCCATCAGCGTCGCAGCCGTAGTACGGAGAGCTCCTGTACAGCTCTTTAAAGAACTCCATTTACTGCTACAATGAACACAGGCTGCTCGGCGGGAAAAAAAATGGAGACGAAGGGGAGCCTTTTTATTTATATAGACAACTAAAAAGGACAACTTCATGAGATATGGCATTTACTTTGTGGACAGGAGCTGTCTTTCTAGGTTGGGTTGTTTCTGCTTTCCGTCGTTTGTTATGGAGCTCTGAATTTCTGCTTGGCCACCCAGTTCTGAGCGGGAAGGGATGGATGCTCCTGGGAGCCCTGGTGCCAAACCGCCCCAAAGTGCATCTCCACGGAGGGTGGCCCTGACTCCCTTCCCCGCCCCTCCTTTACCTTCTGCTGGAAATGGGGTTAATTATCCCTCTTATATAAAGAAATATTCAAGGGAACGTGCTAAAGAGCTGCCCTGGCTGCTGCTGGGGAGGGTGTGCTGGGAACCACTGCAGAGTTAAAGCAAATTACAGACAAACAAATGCTTTCTAAGTGAACTGGTCCCTTAATTCCTCGGTGAGAGCTTCGGAGGAAGCGCTCAGGTGCTCCCACTTATCACTCGGGTGGAGCTTCTCCTCGGGAACCTCCGCTCCCCCAGCCAGGTTTCAGGTAAGGATTGCTGAAGGTTATAAATACCTGAAACGCAGATTATCTCCTTGGGTTGTTTTATTTCCTGCCCTCAGCTTGGAGCCTTCTGGAGGGAATTGGAGGTTTGTTGTTGTCTTTGTGGGGGTAGGATCTGCTTTCCTTGCTACTGGTTTTGTTGGAGTGATTTTCTTGCCTTGTTCTCTTCCTGCAAGCTGAGTTTCCCAGGGACACGGGGTGCACCCCTGAGACCCAACTCTGGCTGCTCCGTTTGCCCTGGATTCCTTCACTTTATTAAAAGGTGCCAAGAATGGGGAGGAAATACACTGAAAAACAGCTGATGTCTCCTATTAAAATTAGCAGTAACCCTCTTTGGTGAAGGCTGGAGGGGACCCTGGGAATAGTGTCTCATTAAATGATGCTAACAATTCTATTAATAGAAAATACCTTGTAAAACCCCATGAAGGAGGTAATATCTGCGGGGTTTTTCTCTTGCTTTGTATTTTTTCTGGGGTGGGGGTTGTTTGTTGGTTTGGTTTCAGTTTCTCATCTCCCTCCAGTAGTTTGGAAAAGGGAGGAACTTTGCTCAGGCTCAAATACTAAAGCTCTGGTAGAGGAAGAGCAGCTGAGCTTGTGTGAATTCTGAGAGCTCTGTTAATTCCAGCACTAAATTAGACATTTTATTAATTGTTTGTCCTGTTAGCCCCCTCTCCGACAGAAAGACATCCAGTCCCCCCGCAGCCCCCTCCCCTGCGCTTCCCCACTAGGTATTTGGGAGTTCATTAGTTCAGCAGGCTGAGCTATACATCACCCAGCATTCCTTAATAGTCATCTATTTCAGGACTAATTCCCATAGAAAATGAGCTTTTATTGCATTAAATAAAACTTCAGGTAATTCTGAGAATAATGTTTCTCTAATGTTCAAGACCCAGGGAAAGTCTCCAGCCAAGTCGATCCTGTTTAATCACAAAACTCCAGCTACGGCAGTCGTGGTGGGTGCAGGTTTCCACCTCACCTCTTCTTTGTTTTCCAGCTTTGCACCTTTAGTATAATTTTTGCTTGCAGCTGGATATTTTGCTCTATATTCTGACCTAATGGCACTTGCTTTCACTGGGTGTTTAAGCTGAAGAAGGGAAGGAGCAAATAAAGCAAGGTTTGTCTTTGCTGTGCGATGGCAGAGCCGGCGGTGCCGAGGAGGAGATGGGCTGGAGCAGCCGGGTTCTGCCCCCGGCCCTTTGGGGGTGTATTTCTGATTACACGTGGTGGTGTTTGTGTCCCGTTCAGTACAGGGGGGAGAAAGGAATAGGAAGCCCTGGCATCTGTATTTTATTTATGGGGCAATCCCGTGGCGCTGGGGTGTTGCGGTGGCATTCCTGGGCTGCTGGCGCTGGTTGATGTCTTGAAAGCAGAAAGGAAAGTGTTAACCAGCCAGCGCACCCTTTCCAAAATAGACAACAAGCTCAGGAGCGCTGAGCCGGGACACGGGGGAAGCTGTGAGCAAAGCAGGTTCGGCGGGGGGACCCCATCCTGTGCCACCACCAGCAGGGACAGGACCATCTGGGGACAAATGCTGTCCCCAGGGTTGGTGACGTCCATTCTGTGCCCGCAGGTGAGACCCCAGCACGTGTCCCCTCCGCTGTCCCCAAACCCCCCTCTCCTCCATAGTGACAGCACGAGGCCGAACAGCACCCGCGGGGACGGGCAGAGCCCCCCCACGCGTTAAAAACCTCCCTTAAAACTTAACAGTGGCCAGTAATGAACCAGCAAAGGTTTATTACCTATAAAGGATAAAATTAATGTAAGTTCTCCTCATAAACTCTCCTGATTTGTGCTGGTCCTTTCTATTCTCACCGCGTGGCTCTGACAGCCCGTTCTAAATAGCTAACGAGCAGCTCTTGGCGGAGCAGGTTAATTAGCAGGTACCAGCCCTGGGTTGGGCGGCATCTCCCGAGGAGCCTGGGATGCTGCTCTGGCCCCTTCCTCCCATGTTTTGCTGTAAGAGGCTCCTCGCTAGGATACAAGCTTTGATAAACAGAGTTTTCTAATGACTGCAGGATCATAACGAGGTTTTTCCACTGTCAGGCCACACTGTGCTCCTGTTCCACCCAACTTGCTCGTGACTGCAGCCAACTCCCCATTGCGTGAATAATTCTTGGGTGGGTGGAAATCACACCTCGTTGTTTTCCTCTCTCTAACACCAACATGAGAAATTCAGACAGAAAAGCACAGAAGACAAATGTATAGAGAGGCATGTATCTCTGCCTCACAGTCCATAGTGTGTTGTTATGGTGGTTACTTATTTCCAGTAAATTGATGAGGCTTAAAGGGGAAGCTAAACTTTTAGCCGATATATAGATGAAATAATATTAAATTCCCATATTAAAGCTCAGCATTAACCTGTTTGGTTTTTATTGGGCTAACAGTAAACACAACAAGCTGTGAACAGGGTGTTTAATTATTTTCATGGATATTCATAACATACAGGACCTTTAGAGTAAATAAAGAGAAGGAATTTTCCATGGCGATTGGGAGCTTGATAGGCAAAGTCTCAGCTTTAAATGGAGTGAGCTGAATTAAATACACCTGCACTGTAAATCTCCACTTTTGCAGTTGCTGTATATATGTGTTTAAGAAATAAATACACCTCCTACTAAGCAACTTATTAAGAGAACCATTTATTTTAAATGGACACTGGGTATATTCAGAATAAGTTTAGTCTTAAATAGGAGAAGTATTTGGAGCCTGGTGCTGCAGACGGGGTCACCGATTCCTGTAAAACCACCTGCTTTAGGGCTTTTGGCTGAAATTGTGCATGTAGCCCCTTTTTCCCCATTCCCCAAACCCTTTTTCCGCTGCATCCTCACTTGGTGCATTAATTCCAAAGGTGTTTTCTCCACTTGCGAGATATTTAGGGAGCTGGTTAAATAAGACATTGCATAGGGATGAAGTGGAGATTTGCACAACTACTTACTGGGAGGCTGTGGACCAGAGCCCTTTGTCCTACGTTGTCTATAAGGGCGTGTGTATGTTTAACCAGTACGGGAAGATATATGTTATATAGCTCTCGATACAGACAATAGGATTGTGTGTCATAAAGGGACATGTGACTTGTGAATTAAGAGACTTGGTAACTTGTAGAATGATGGTTTAAAATGACTTTATTTTATAGCTAGTTTCTGTCATCTGAGTGATGTTGCATGTATTGGTTGTATTTATAACTTAATAGCTTTTCTCAATTTTATTATACTTTTTATGATACTTGTGGCTTTATGATACTTCATAATTTTTTCTCAGATTCATTAAATCTAGTGGAGGGTGGAGCCCATGGCAGAGCAGGTGGTGCGGTCCCAGTGCCACCGAGCCACCCGTGACCCCGCTGCAAAGAGCAGGAGGAGGCTCCAGGTGTTGGCCAAGTTCACACCATGTGAGGAGAACCTGTGGGAAGTCATGGGCAAGAGATTGTTGGCCCTGAGGGTGGTGAGAGCCTGGCCCTGGTGGATGAACCATCCCTGGAGACATCCCAGGCCAGGCTGGATGGGGCTCTGAGCAACCTGAGCTGGTGAAGATGTCCCTGCTCATGGTAGGAGTGGCACTGGGTGAATGCTGAAGGTCCCTCCAAGCCAAACTTTGGCACCACATACCAAAGCCAGGTTTCTGTTTTGAGGGTGCTAAATGGTGTTAAACCCTCAGCTTGCAGTTTGGCTGATGCCAACCCCTCTGGCGTGTGACGGCATCTCGCTGTGGTCGTAGGGACCGTTTGTAGGGAGAAAACAATTCCACAGCCTGTTGGCTTTGGCGCTTCCTTCTGCGTTTGAAATCTGCCCAATACGACGCTGAATTGAGGAAAAGCTGTCTGTGACGCAAAGCAGGTGAAGTGTTGGTGTAGCCAGAGCCAGCTGTGGTTTCACAGCCATGTGGCAAGAATGAGGGGGAAGCTTGAGGCGCCCACCACCGTGTCACCAGCCAGGGGACACATGGTGATGGCTTGATGGCTCCTCGAGGTGTTTGCAGCTCCCTGGCAATGGGGTTTTCAGTTCTAAAACTGTACTCCCTGGGGCAAAACCAGCAGCATCTTGTCATTCTGTGGGGTTTTTCCCTACTTATTTTTTAAAAAAACAAGGCGACCAACCTCAGGAGGCCCCGAACATCACCATTTTTAAACAAAAATGTCATTTTTGTTAGTACTGAAATAGAGAGCAAGCGGCAGAAAAGCCACGGGGGCAAGTGCCAGGAATTCCCAGTGCCCGAGGAGCTGGGGTGTAATTGTGTCTGAAACAGCCCCCGCGGAGGACAGACAATGCTTTAGCAGCAAACCGGGTCGCTTTAATGTGTTCCCTGGGGAGTGGGAGACGCCAGGATTATTTCTTTTGTACACTCTAAAACAATTTCATTCCCAATCTCACTTTCTGGAAAATGGGCTTTCCGAAGGTCTGTGTCCCTGTGGGAGGCTGGTGGCAGTTTGGGAAGGGACATGGGAGCCCCTCACCTTGCCTCCCTCTACCTATTTATGATCCCAAGAGACACCGCGCCACCCAGCTCCTCAGCAGCCTTCATTACAAGCTGTTGGTCCGCGGGACCGCAATGCATTTATAATTTTTATTGTTATATCTTTTAATTTTATTTTGCTTTCCTTGCTGTCGCGGAGAAGGGAAGATAGGAGTCCATATTTATTACAGAGCAAACGATCTACCTCTGCGAATGTATGTATCAGTTAATTTAATCTCACCAGTTTTATTCAAACTGTTTTTCCTTCCTTTCTTTACTTCCCTCCTCTCATCTCCCCCCTTTTCCTCCTCCTCTTGGTGCAAGGTGATCAGTTTGTTTAAAAAAATAAAGAGGCTGGGAAGTAAAACTATCCCGTGCCTTTTATAATCTGCATTGAAAAGGCTTTTTCTGGTTGCTACGGAATCGCTCTGCCTTTCAGTGCTTACGCCTCCGTGCCTCCCGCGGCCCCCGTCTGATTGACATTTACAAATTACCAAGCTGAGAGTGTTCAATCTTTGACCCGTGTGTTTCTATTCAGCAATGAGTGAGATTTGCAAGCATTTTGTCATATAATTACTGCAAATCCCTTGAAAATTTCCACAACAACGCCTAGATGAATGGTAATTTGTGCAGACAGCCGCTGATGCCTTTACAATACACTAAGATGCAAAACAGTCCGATTTTTTTTCTTTTTCACCCTAAGATTTCTGGGGGAAAAATGTTCTGCATGTGAGTGTGTTGTAAAATATTTGGATTGTTAGATTTATTTGCTTACACAGCCTATATTTGTGCTGATTTTATTGTATTGACTGTATGCATTTTTTTCCTCCCATTCTACAGTTTTATTGTGCCGCGGTCATATGCATACATCACCCGCATTGTTCTCCGGGAAATTTATTCCACCTTTCAGCATGCTCTTGATAGGACTTATTGCATTACTAGTTAAGTGCTGAGATTTGCTACTACAAAGGTTTGAAACAGCCTCTTGTAATGTTTATTTACCAGACATCGCTGAGATCATATGTTCTCATAACACCTGGAGCACATCTGCATCTCGGCGCTTGGTGGGCTCGGGGTTGGGTTTGTAGGAAGATCTGGGTACCCCTCCAAATTGGGAAGCCGAGGGGCAGAGCATCAATGACCCGGAAAGAGGTGCATGTCCAGCACCTGTTGAAATAATAATATGTATTTATTCATGGATTACCTATATATATCTATAGGTACGATTACACACGCACCCATGTGCACCTATGCATATTGGGCACGAGTGAGTTTCCACTCCATGCAAATGCCCTGTTGGTGAGGGAGCAGAAGACACCAGAGTTGGGTCTAACCTGGAATTCGACTTCAGCCCTTGGCCATGGGAATTCTGGATTTGTGAGCTGTATTTTCAAATAAGCTATTTTTGCCAATAACATTTTGATGGAGTTTAAGTATTTGCCTTTCAAGCAACACATTTGATTCATTCAAATCACTTTTGCAGAATTTCCCTGTGTATATTTATGTACATATTTACATCCATACACGTGCCTCTGGTGCTATGGCAGTGAGTGCCTTTGCAGGCTTCATCTTCTACAGGGACCTGCGCTCACCGCCCAGCATGAGACTTTTTTGTTGTAATTTGTTAAAAATGAAACAGCCCGGCAAGAATCTTAATAACCAAATGGTGTTTCGGTGTTGCCTTTATTCCCTGTCTCCTGACACTGGTTGGGTTTCTGGCCCAGCCGGCACCGGGTGGGGGGCAGAAACCTTTGCTTTCGGTGGGATGGTTGTGCCTGGTTTTGGTGCCTGTTTGTGTTTGCTGGGCAGGGGAGCAGAAATGCGGGAGGGCTGATGGGGGTGAATATGATCCAGGCTTTCAGCTGGGTCCTGAGAACCATTTCTGGAGCAGGAGGTTTCTGATCCTCTGTGTGTGGGAGCCTCCGGGCAGGAGGATGCTCGGGGTTCAGCTGCTTGGGGTTCATCCTCCCCCAGCCAGCACTCACAGTGCATTTTGATACCTGCAATGAAAAACACCTTACAAGCCCCATGTATTATTATTTATTATTACTGTACTGCTCTCGCCAAGTCAGACTTGACTGCACTGCAGTATTTTCCCTTTGCTGAGGAATTTCCTCTCTTTGAGAGCTATTATCCCAAACCACAGCGAGCAGCAGTAAACCCTGATTTTTAAGCTCTGCGATCTGTAAGTGCACGGCTGCTTGTGCAAAAGCACGTTTGCACGTGGAGCTGTGGGTCTGGAGGCCTTTTCTTTGGCCACCTTTAAGTGCTGTGTCCTAGTGAGCTGTGAGCAGGTTCACCCTGGGCTTCTGGGAACCCAGCAATGGGGGTAAAGTGTGGGTTGAGAAGAGATTCGTGCGATATAACTCACCAAGTACTGTCCATCTTGAGCTGTTTTGCACGAGCACCATGTGCCGGGTCACCGTGATGGATCAGAGGAAGAGTTCAGTGAGTGCAGCGTCTGAACAAACCGCTCTTGTCATTAGGCTGGAAATGTAATCTCTGCAAAAGGAGAGGCTATGGTAGACTTAGCAAGATCTGTTCACGTTATGGGAATTTAATGCACCTGGTAGAAACTAACTGCAGGTCATCAGTTTTTATTGGCATAGTGCAGACGTGCAGTGTGATGAACTGATCTGGCAAAACATTAACAAAGGTAAAAAACCCTAAGCCTAGATCGGGGTTTGTAGTGGGTATCATTGAAATCAGAGTAAATACTACTCTTTGGATACTTGTCTGTGCATCCCCTGTAATTTCTGCTGCTGATGTACATGGTCTTTTATACAGACTTCCGGATAAATTTTTGTCTGACATGTATCTAGAACTTACATAGTCACCTGCTAATTTAAACCAATTTGCCCTAGGTGATGGGTGAATACACTTGAAAATTAAATGGGTCTGATTTAAGCATCCCTTCTCTGAAGCCAAAGATTATATAATTAAATTAAAAGAAAATGTGTTTTATAATAAACTGTATTTCCTCTTGGCAAAATCCAATTTTGAAACAAGATTGTAATATCATATCTAAAAATGTTTTCCTATGGGTATTAACAGTCTATTTCATTTAATTGTTTTCACCCATCATATTATGAGCTTTCCAAAGTAGTGAAATGAGTGTGGGTTTTATGAAGAGCAAGGGAGGCGATGGTGGGGAGGGGGCAGGCTGGCTCCTTTAACGGGAGGGTCGCTGGGGAGGCCAAACCGCGAATCCTGGGGGCAGTTTTGGGCCCCTCACACCAAGAAAGGCCTTGAGGTGCTGGAGCGAGTTGGGAGAAGGGAACGGGGCTGGAGCACAAGTGTGATGGAGACCGAGGGACCTGGGGGGTTCAGCTGGAGAACAGGAGCTGAGGAGAGACCTTCTGATCTCTGAACTGCCTGAAAGGAGCTTGGAGCCAGGGGGGTCGGGCTCTGCTCCCCAGGAACAAGCGCCAGGAGCAGAGGAAACGGCCTCAAGTTGCACCAGGGGAGGTTGAGGTTGGATGTGGGAACAATTTCTTCCCCAAAGGGCTGTGGGGCATTGGAACAGGCTGCCCAGGGCAGTGCTGGAGTCACCACCCCTGGAGGGCTGGACAGACGGACATGAGGTTCTCAGGGACGTGGGTTAGTGCTAGAGTCAGGTTAGGTTGGACTTGATGGCCTCGACGATCTCTTCCAACCAAAGTGATTCTGTTCTATGATCTCCTGGAAGTCCAGGTGTGGTGCCAGTGGTGTACACCTCTCTGCTTGCGTCAAGCCTTCGGCTCCTTGCCCGGGGTGATGGCTGGTGGTGCCGCAGCCAGTGCAGGTGATGATGTTGCCAGTGCAGGTGACGCCATGGGCCAGCACAGATGGGCTGTTTGCTCAGGTCAGAGCCCAATGGCCATGAAGCTCTTTGGATAAACTTGGGTTTCTGGAATCTGCGACTGGCCTTTGGCATCTCAGTTTTTCGTTTTCCGGTGAAGGTTGGCATAGGGAGAAACTCAATGAGCCGCACTGTAAAGATTTTGCACTTAAGCAGGAAAGTATTTAACACTTGAGGTCTGGGCTGCCGGGAGTGCTCCTCTCCCAGCGTGGCAGTTTGCATTAACGCACAGGGGTTCAGTATCATGGTGGGGTTCCCTGGGTGCTCCCCAGCACACAGAGGAGCAGGATCAGGTCCCTGGGGTGAGTGGGATCTGTTTTGGGACCGGCAGCTCTTTGGGGTGGGATCCCAGGGCAGTGCAGCCATCCTGCTGTCCCTCCAACTGCTCCAACCCGGGCGAGGGGAAACACCACGAAAGGCAGGGGACGCTTCAAGCGAAATACGAGCCCGTTCCACCATTCATCAATACGCTCATTTTCTTCCATATGTGTTTATCTGTTCATCTATCTGTTCATCCAGAGTGCTGATGACACTGCAGAGAGGGACGCATCCTGCCTTCAGTCTTGTACATCTAATTGACGTGGCTGACAATAATTTGAAGCCAAGGCAACAGCAGCTTCGATGCTTCTGATTGCACGTTGATTTGGCAAACTTTGGCAAAATGCTTCAAGAAAACAGTCAGAAAAACTTGAGGTGGCCACGCAAGCCCTGCTGAATCCCAGCGGCACCGCCGGCTTTGCTGCGGAGGGGTGGGAGGTGCCGAGAGATGGGGCCAGAGAGCAGCATCTCCGTGTCTCCGCTCCTCGCAGCTCCTCAATGGACCCGTTTATTTCCTAGATGGGAATGGGCCTATTTATTATAACCAGTGATACGTTAATCATGGGCCAAGGAGTCAGAAACAGGCCCAGTGATGACAAGCTGAAGTGTCCCTGTGTGAGAGCTTGGGTGCAAACACAGTGGGAATGCTCGCAGGTGTCCTCACCTCCCTCATCCCACCACTCTACATTTTTGCTTTAGAAACCCGTGATTCTGTGTTTCGCATTTGGCTTTTTTTAGGGGTGTTTCTCATGGGGGACATCCCGGGGCAGGTTTGGTAGCAGCCGTGGGGTTTGCTCGGCAGCCATGAACATCCCACCACTGCGGGCAGGACCATGGGGCGCAACCAACCCCTTCTTCTGCATCTTGTCCTCATTGAACAAATCTACTTTTCCACCATAAAAACCTCACAGGACTCACTGGCTTTTTAAGTTGTGGGGTTGCATGATGTCCTGGGAGCCACCATCATCTGGAGCCCCTCAAACTAAAGCCACATTCAGGAGCACAGAGGGAGCCGATCGCGGGGCTTCCCGGGGTCTGCAGAGCTCAGCGGTCTCATTAAATCCTTCAGAGCCTTTATCAGGGACAAAACCGCCGACTTTCTGCGAAAACGTTGATTAAAGCAACAGCGAGCAGGAGTTGAAAGGCTAATATTATCAGTTTTAGCTCGCTGGGGTGGTGTTTGCCTGAGGTAAAACAATCCGGCGGTGGAGAGCGGTGATAAGTGATGCTGCGCCCGAGCCAGCCGGCTGTGCGGGATGTGACGCGGGGACCGGGGCTGCCCAGGGGAAGGAGCGGGCTGTTTGGATGGGAAGCGTTTCTGCAGGCGTTCTGCTGCTGTCAGCCATTTTAGGTTTCTGAATCCTATTTCCCTGGTGCTTCCCAGAGAAGCTTTTGGGGGAGTCCCCAGCTAAAACTCAAATTTGCATTTAAATGGAGTTTGGTGTGGTTTTTTTTTTTTAATGAGCAGGATGCATGGGAGACTCAGACTATTAGGTTTCCTTGTGGGAGAGTGCAGAATTCTCTCACCTTTTACATCCCACCCTCTCCCCGGTGCCTTTAACGCACACTTTAAATTAGACATTAAAAAAAGGAATAGTGCGTCTTTAAGGAGAATATAATCATAAACAAATAAGTCTGGTTGCCCTTGCAGCAGAACTAATCTTCCCTCAGCTGGGCTGTGATATAGATCAGTAACAAGAGCCACGCGCAGGGGGTTCCTTTGAAATGCATAATACCTCCTCGTATAAATTGGAGTTGGTGTGATGGAGCTGTGAGATGACATATTGTGGCATGACCCCTCTCCACTGATTGTGGGTGAACCCTGCAAAGGTAAATCTAACACGGCGCTCACATCAGACAATTTCATTTTCATCACCCAGGGACAAAAACACAGCAACAGAATCTTTTCAAATGATAATCTGCATGCTGGGCGGAATATTTTTCCTTCCTACCTTTTTTTTTTTTTTTTGGCATGTTCAATTCATGATGTAGGCGAAAGGAATTATAAATCGCTTGCAAAGTTCATTCATTCCCTTCTTCTCATTCTTCCCTTTCTTTTCCTCCTTCTCCTTTTGCTTTTGTTCTCTCTCCCTCTCTCTTCTTCCCTTTGTCTCATTCTCTTTTGCTTTTTCTCTTATTTCTTTCTCTTTATTTTTTCTTTTTCCCCTTTTTTCTTCTATCTTTTTAGTCTTCTCTTTCTCTCCCTCTCTTTTCCTCTCCCTCTCTTTATCTTTTTTCTTTTTCCCTCTTCTTTCTCTTTTCTTTCTCCATCTCAAAGTTTGGCTGCGTGTGTAACTGATTCATTCTTCTGATCCCCTCAGGGACATTCCAGTAATAATGATTTATAGGAGTGCAAAAATCTGTGCTCTTGCTGTTACCAACTAATATCCCTCCCACCCTCCAAAAAGGGAGTTTTCTTGTAGCAGATCTCTCTGTGCAAAACCTTCTCCTCTGCTTCACTCCCCCTTCGCCTTCCTGTGCTTCTGTTCATGCGTTAGGAGTAATCAGCTGGTTTGCATCGTGCCGGCCAGGAATGCAATACCTGTCGTACCATAGCTCATCTAGAACTAGTTACAATGGACTAAAACGATGCTATAGCTGCTCTTTGTTCTTCTCTCTGGCGGTTTTGTGTTAGGCTCTAGTATTTGAGGCTAAGAGTGGTTTAGAGAAATCCCCTCTAATGCGATGTCTCTAATTTACCATAAACCACCTCCCTCACAAATCAAGGTGCATTTGCAAACCCTGCGCAGCTCCCAGGTGGATGTGAATTGTTCATCCCCGTCCAACAGGTGCAGCTGATGGTTTGTGTAAACTGGTGACACCACTGCGGCGGTGGCTCCGCGGTGTTAACGGGGGCTGAGCCGTGCCGGTGCAGGTCTGGGGGTCTCCTTACCATCACAAGCTCATGGATACTATGACCAAGGCAAATCTGGAAGGATTTGGGGACAACTGTGAAGGAAAACAAAAAGATGACCCTGTGGCTCTTTAGGTGTCAACCTGTGGCCAGTGTAGATCCAGATAAAGGCTTTTCAGCAATGCATTTAATTTGGCTGTTCCCAGCATGAAGGATCAGGCCCAGGGAGCTCTTGTCACAAGGAAAGGATTGAGTTGGAATTCCCAAGGAGAAAACAATTGGGGTCTTGGCACTTATGGCAGCAGAATACCACAATATGGTGTGCATTGCTGAGCAGAGGTTGTCCCTACACATCTGTCCCCCTTCCCACGCTGTCTGTCCCCATCTACTTGGCTGCAGGACAGACCATGGTGAGCAAAACAGGGACATGGGTGCTCGGTACCTTCAGAGATATGGCATGACCTTGAGATAGCCCCATTTAATGTCTGTGCCTCAGTTTCCCCATCGCTACCACTGGGATGTCTTTAATTTATAAAGCAATGAGAAGATCTTTGCAACCTCAGAAGCCACAAGCTCTTACCAGCCCCACTTGGGCAGGGAAAACAGGCAGGGCATGTCGATTTCTTCGGTGCACTTTGCATAACGCTGTTCACAATTCAATAACCCCAGCACAGCTGGCACCAACAGGGCGCATGGGGAAGGCTTAAATCTGCCCCCAGATTAGGACCATCATGGGCCCATAATCCCATGGCAGCCTCCTCATCCCTGATGCCGAGTGACACGGCGATTGTGCGCGGACGGGAGACGCAGAGATGAGTTTGTCGATTCCACCTAGCGTGATTGCCGCTTTCTCCCTGCAAAGGAGAGGAATAAAATTGAAGGAGAAAAGGTCAGAAAGCCTTGGTCATCCTCTCCCCTTCTCCCAAATCACTTGTTCCTCTGGATGGAAATGAGAAATGACAGGTTCCTGTGCCACTTGGGACGCAGGCAGCCCCGAGTGAAGCTTAAAGGAAAGCTGGTTGGAGCAGGGGTGGATAGCAATGAATGTTGCCTGTTAATAATGCATTTCAGAGGCGCCGGATCCTGGTTATTGTTCGTGGCATCTGCTAACACCAAAGTGACAGTGACAAGTTCTTTGATTAGGAAGAGGTTCCCCAGCACCTCCTTCCTCTGGCCCCTGCGGAAGGTTTGTGGAAAGCACGTCCCTCTGCCCAAAATCCCCGCTGACCGCTGCCGCGGGGGGCTCAGCTGGGGAAATGGACTTGATTTTGTCTTCTTTTTCCACTTTGGTGCAGAAGCGTCTCAGCTCAAGTCCAGGAGGATCTCAGCCTGCGAGCACCTTTGGCTGTTTTCTCTTTCCGTTTCTCCTTCCTCGCAAACTTTTCAAAGGAGGAACCATAATGATGCCATCCATCCTCCTCATAATTCAGTGCGAGTCGGTACACATATTTTAAATCTCAGGGCACGGGTTAACAATCAAAAGGAAACACAACCAGTGGCAGCATCCCCAAGTAGCCACCAACCCTACTTTGGGCAACCTCCACTGCCCGCGTGGCTGGGGAGGTGGCAAGTGCTGCAGGGTCGTGTTTTCTAAGGTGGAGAGTTACTTTCGGTGGTGCTTGTGTCCCTGGTGATATCTGCTTTAGTTGTTGGATAACTGGTTATTCTGTCTACACATGCTTTTGAGAAGGTTGTGCAAGCGGAGTGCTGGTGCAGGCGATGGAAACCCTGGACCCAAGCAGCTGCAGCCACAGCGGGGGATGCCTGGGAGGTGTGGGTGGAGGCAGCATCCGTGTCCTCCCCAAATTCGTCCTGCTGGTTCTTCATATTGGCTCCCCTGAACTTACCCCTTGTGTAAGGCACACCTTACCAAAGTCCTTTCCATGAGATCAGTTTGGTCTGTTTTGCACTGTTACTTGTTTTTCTATTTCCATGCAAACATGAAAATCCTCATTTGATCCTTCTAACAAATATTTTATAACCAAGTGCTTTTATTTGGGTTGCAGGGAGAGAGTGCTGCTCTGAGCAGGGCAGAGGCCCTCACCGTGGGCAGGAACCAGCACCAACAGCCCGAATCCCGCAGCGATGCTCCATTGTAGATGCCGAGGAGCAGACGTGCACTTGGAGTGATGCAGCGTGGGGAGCCCATCGGGTGCTGGTGAGGACAGGACATTTCGGGGCAGCCCCAATGCTGCTTTACGGGTGCAGAGCCTGTCTGCTGCTGGGCTTCCAGGGAGAAAATGGAAATAGGAATCCGCGGAGCATTGGTTCGTAAGATCCTGCCTTTACTATGAGCATCTTCTCTTCATTGTTTTAATTTGACTTCCCAGCCACCCTGGAATGTCCTTAATGGGCTACATGGGATTTTTAAATTTCTATCTGTTGAGGAAAGACACTTTTTCACAGGAACAAGGGCAAAAAAACCTACCTTGCATAACTGTGCTAAAACGACTTATGGAAAGGCACCTCGGCTGCAACATGGATTTGGGGCTTTCACATGGGCAGGATCTGCTCCCCAGCTCCTCCGTGCACTCACCGTCCAAGTGGCACATCGGTGGCACCGTCCTCCCCGTGCTGGCAGGGACGAATGGAGCCCGTGGCCAGAGCGCTGTGCCTGCAGCTGAGCATCTGCTCACGTGTGCTTCTCTTTGGGAGCAAGATGCCTTCTAGATGCCTTTATTCAATGCCCAGACTTGGTGGTGCTGGATTCTTCACCAAAGCTGGACCGAACCAGAGGAGAGGAGCTGATGACCCGTGGCTGCCTGTGGTCCAAACCCAGCGCCAAACGTGCCTGAGCTGTCAGAGGAGTGTGGGGCAGTTCTGCTCCATGGGCAGGATCTTTTCCCCCCGCCGAGCCCTCCTCTCCCTGCTGCCACCGTTTCCATGCTAAGTTGTACGGTTATAGATTTTAAGATGAGGTGCTTTAGTTTCCCGGCTCTGAGTTACCATTTGAAGCTGATATGACAGGCCTAAGGCTAGTACAGAAATTCGTTACAAGTTCCCATTTCGCGAACGTGTCACCAGCCGAATAGCCTCCCCCTGCCTGAGCCTATTTACTCTCTCGGGGATCTATTTTTAAAAGTTATTAGCAGATTACTGGTTTTCTATCAACCTCAGGCACCAATCTCCCAAAGTACCATTGTACTTTAATAAGGTGCATTTGATAATCTTCAGATAAAGGCACTGGAAGTGTGGGGGAGGAGAGGGAGAAAGTCTTGCATCAATTCATCTAAGGGACACGGGCTAGAAAAGGGTTAAATATACTCGTGTTTCTAAATGGCTGAACTACTGTATGTTGTAGTTTTCAACTGCAAATCATCTTTAATAGCAGACATCACGGGATGGCTCATTACATTAAGCTATTTTTCATGCTATCTCCTGTAATATCCTTTAATCCAATGCGTTTCAAATCACCTCAGGCTAAAATAAGAGACATAGCGATGTAATAGCCTAGTGTATTAGTGGGTTAATTGCCCTGTTGTACTCTCTAGTAGATATCTCTGGAATGAGTTCTATATTAATTGTAAATTGCTTAATACATTTAACTCCTTGAGCAGCTTTGTCCTCTGCTATGTCTTTAATGAACAAGAAAAGTTTGGAGTTGTAAACAGTTGTTTTGTCTGGTCGGCCCGCAGGGTGCCGGCCCTTCCTCGGTGAGCACCGATCAAAAGCCCTGGCAGAGGATGCAGCAGCAGTTCGCTACCATGTACAGCTCTCAAAGCATCGCCCATAACGTGTAGCAGCTAGTTTGCTAGAATTCCTGTTGCAGCGCTAGGCAGACGTGTCCACAGATCCGCAGTTACTTTTCTGAGGATTGGAACATAAGTGTCAGCAGGTTACCGGAGGGTAATGTCACTAATTCCTCTGGATTGGTGTTGGGGGAGTGGAAGAAGGAGCAGGCACAGTGGAGCTTGGAGGGTGTTGTATTATATGAAGGTGAGACGCACTTTATTAGTTTCTTCTGGGACAGTTTCTAAAAATGGTGATAAAAACACTACTGTCAATTTAAAGGGAAGGCACCGAGGAGGAATTGCTAAAAACTCTGCGCTCTGAGGATTTAGAAGAAATTATTCCCTCAAGTGCCACCTATTGCTTAAACCCAGCAGCACCGCAGCAGCGGTGGGAAGGAGGCGGTGGGTCCGTGGTTTGAATTTAACCTCCGTGACTAAAAGTCGCCTTCCCGGATCTGCCGGTCCCCAGCTGTGCAGCTCGGGCCGTTCCCCCGCGCCACGAGCCCGCGCTGCAGCACGCTGCCTGCATTACGGATCTCTTTTCTAAGTTTTACATCTCAGATAAATATAATACTCATAAAGATGCAATTCAGGAAGCCTTTTATAACACACTTAACTTTAAACATATGCTCAAGTCCCAGCACTTTTAAGGAGCAGCATTTTAATGCTCCTTGCAGCTGGAGTGTTTAACAGAAGAGGGGCTTTGCTTTGGGGTTTGTCACGGGGGATTCAGGTGGGTCCGTCCCACCCCATGTGCACGTGGGGTATCTGCTGGAGGGCCCAGAGGGGTGTGTGTGTCCCATGCCTGTGTCGGGGTGCGGAACGTGGGGTGCAGCACGGGCTTTCACCCCAGCAGGCAGGAAGCTTTCCTGCCTGTACTCGCCTGCGGAGCTCGGAGGTGGCGACGCAGCACGGCTCCATCTGCCACAAGGAGACATCTGATGGCGCTTCCCACCGTCCCCTGTGTCAGCTCAGAGATGTCTCCTTGGGTTCTCTGAGCTGTCCTGCCTCTGACTCACATGCATGCACACAAGCAGAGTTATGAAGTTATGTGAACTCTATGAATATTAATAATATATGATTGTTGCATATGAAAACCCCCAAGTAGAAGTTTCCATTGCTAATTAGAGAATGTTAATAGCAAAATCTCATAGATGGAGATGTGTTTGGAAACAAAGCCCCAGTAACGCTATTTGTCCCTTGCAGTGAAGCTGTGGAGTGGGAGGATGATGGAGACGGCTCCGTAACCCCACTGGAACAGCGGGCGAGGAGACAGACTCGTGCTCGGGTGAACTCAACTAGAAATTACCCTGGAAATCAGTGTCTCTTCAGTCGCCCCTGTTACAACACAGCAGAACCAAAATGCTGCCCCGCTCCGCTGTCAAATGGGCAATTTTGGTCTTTTTGCTGTCAGGTAACTTCTGATTTATATCTTGGGAAGTGATAGAGGGGTCAGACACCCCCGGTAATTCTGCTCAAGCGTTGCCTATTCCCATGAACAACTCCTTGCATTTACATGAATAGTCAGCCCGGGCTAAAAGAAATATAAGGCCTCTGTTTTAAAATGTAATGCAAAGATATTTGTGAGAAAACATGAATGAAAATTTCATAACTTGTAGAGGAAAGTTTCTGTGAAACCAGGGAGCCGGTTGTTCTCCAAAGGGAAGATACAAAGTGCTTAGCCTGCTGGAAAAAAAATCCATCAAGTAATTCTCTATCTATAAAATAGGTGGTAATGCAATCTGAGCTTAATTTTGATGGCACACTGTACTTCATAACAGTGACAACACCTTAAAAAATGTAATGAAAGGGCCTGATTTATTACTGAAATAATCCATTTAGCACTCCAATAAATAAAGGGAGAAAATACAACCAATGTTTCAGTAGAAGGAGGAAAAAAAAAAAAGAAGAGAGAAAAACTGCAATGTGTAGCAGTTTTCTGTAAGTGCAGCCAAGACTGTGGCCACATGTTTTGGGGTTGATTACTTTTCCAAAGGCAAATATCAACTCCAAGTTAGATTTGAGATTCAGGCCTCATGTCCGCTCTGCATTTTCATGTGCTTTGCAAACAGCAGCCCTGTGGCTCGGTAACACACGGAGTGGTTTTGACTGGCAACGGGGAGGAGAAAGGGAGGAGAAAACTAACTTACTGCCTTACAAATATTTGATTTTGAATATGCTCTCGTAGCCATTATTAAGTGCAAAGCACACATATTTTCCCCTCATGCCAAATTTGTTTTAATAACACGACGTTACTTCTGCAAATGTCAGCTCCAGCCTCTCTCTCTCCGTTTTGGTGGCACTTGGCCCGCAGCGAAGACTGGAGGGTTTTATACTCCCTCTACATCACTCCTATTAATCTGTTTAATACGCTACAGGACCTGGAGGTGGCAACGACAGTGAAAGCAGTAAAATCCTCGCGTGGCAGGTGTTTGTATTCGGGTACAGTGTCATGCTGGAGAGAGGAGCTGCCTTTATGTACGAAGAGAAACTTGCCAACATAATAAAAGCCACTCGGCAGAAGGAGTTGACTGAGGAGGGGGCTGGACTTGGATACCAGAAGTTCTGAGGCTGCGCTGGACCAAACCTTGAGGAAGGATGAGGGAAGGATGCAATTGTGGCTCTGTGGCTTTCAATGAGGAATGGTGTTAGTGGTGACAGCCGTGGTGGTGGGGTTCTCCTGCACGTCCCCATCGTTGGGGACAACATAAAGCCACGGATCAATAACAGCCTTGTTCTCCTTGCTACGCTAAGGGCCAGACTGAGAGGTGTTGGCTGAACCTCAACACGTATGAGAACATGGAGAACAGGAGGCGGAGGGGAGACCTTCTTGCTCAATACAACTGAAAGGAGGTTGAAGCATGGAGGGTGTTGGTCTCTTCTCCCAAATAGCAAGTGACAGAACGAGATGAAATAGACTCAAGTTGTGCCAGGGAAGGTTTAGATTGGATATTAGGAACAATTTCTTCCTGGAAAGGGTTGTTGTGCACTGGAACAGGCTGCTCAGGGCAGTGGTGGAGTCACCATCCCTGGAGGGGTTCAACAGAGATGAGGTTCTCAGGGACATGGGGTAGAGGTGGACTTGGCAGTGTTGGGTCGACGGCTGGACTCAATGATCTTAAAGGTATTTTCCAACTAAAATGATTCTATGTCATGTCCTTATCTCCAGCCCAGGTCTCTTGGTGTTTCATCAGCCAGCGCTGCACACCATTCCTGTGATCGTAAAGCGAATGGGAAGTACCATGGATGAAAAAATAGGTAACAAAAAGCAGCAAACTGCTGCCATGTGTGCCTGTGTAGGTGGATATTTTGCTGTGTGGCCTCAGAACATCCTCCATTGGTGGCTTCGTCCCTTGTGCCCGCGTCTCGGGCGGCCGAGGCTGGAGGAATGGCTCCGGTGCCGCGTCCCGCTGCGCCCTGCCCGGCCCTAATTGGCCTGTTTGTTTTGCAATAAGTGATTCCTGCCTGTCTTGGGGTGGATTGTTTTTCACACCATTAAATGAAGTTCTGCTGTATTGATCCCTGTTTTTCCAATTTGAAGCCTGAAAAGTGATGAAGACATTTTCTTGTTTTCTCGTGTAGTTTTCCCTCAGTTCATTTAGGTGACCTGTCTTTAGTTCCTTGCTCTGCTCACTGTAATTGCTTCTTCAGAGTAATGTTACACCGCCAGCGCGGTACTGCAGCTGGGGTATGTTTTTATGGAAGGATGAAGGAAGGCGAGGTTGAAGTCATCAACCAATATTAACTGTGGAAGGTTTGTCACAAGTGACATCTCAATAGCGGTGTCTCCGTTTCTCCTGCTGGAGCCTCAGTAAAATAGTGCAGAGGATGAGGGAGGACCATGGGACAGCTTTGTCTCTTCACGCTGCTTAATATTTTGCTTAAGAGATGGAAACATTGTGGAACGTTGTTTGGGAGGGGGCACAGATATCGTCATTTGTGTCCTATTTACCTTTGTGAAAAATCTTGACTGTTTGCATTAGGTTTTGCCAGGGATCTATTTTGGTTTAGCACTAATGTAAGGGGTGGATTTTTTCCAGAAGAGATCGATAGAAAGGGTGCTGAACTTACGTTTCAGTGGCAAGTTTAATTAAGGAGGGAGCAATGGTTGCTCCAATGCAGCATCACTTGCAATTAATTACAGGATGAGGGCTAAACCGAGCCCATACACACAGAGAAGTCTTACAGTGGCTTCGGTGGACTCCAGGCTTTGCAGATGGAAACCAGAAGTGCAGCGAGGCCTGGGGGAACGCAGGAGGGTGGGATCGTTGTTTGTACCCCCGCGGTGTGGGACGGTCCCGCTGGAAACACGGTACTGCTCTGCTGGTTTTCCTCACGGTGTAGGGACCAAGTTTGACTTAGTGAGTGTTTCACAGCAGCATTTCTTTACAGCCAGGCTCTTCTGGCGCTTTTGCTCCCCAGTGGCAAAGGGAGACACATAAAACATCTGTGTTTTAAGGGATATGTTGTTGCTTTGATTCCTTATGGAAGTGGATTTTGGTGGCTTTGCACTCAATGGTGGAGTGCAGCACCTTATTTTGCCTTTCGTAGACAGGAAGGGAGCGAAGCAAGTGCTAATAATAAAGAGGCAGAATTGGCACCTCCTGTGCAAGGCTGGGGGGACGTGCCCCACCGCTGCGATGCTTCCCGAGGAGCTCAGCCCTCCCGCCCTCCTTTCCTGCTGGGGTGTTGCTTATTAAAGCTGGGGGTGTGTCTGAACGCCCAGAGTCAAGCACGGCTCAGGTAAGATCAGGTATTGGCAGGATTAACTTATTTCCTGATCCTGGAGATATTCCTGTGCAGAACAAGCGGCCAGGAGGAGGGTCTGGGCTCTGGGTGTCCGGGGGCAGCCGTGCCCAGGGACCGGTGCAGGATCAGGGCACTCGAGGCTGATCTCAGGGCACACTTATTAGGAAGATGAGTAATCTATTTATTTCGCGTTACTGCTATTATTATTATGCGCATAAGCCTGAATTATGTAAGAACTTCACCGCACAAAGTGCGTCTGCTCACTGTGAGCACAAAATAAAGAGGAAAATGATTTCCTTTGAATATCTCCTGATCTAAATGGGTGGGAAGTGCTGAGAGAGGGCGGCTTTGGGGTCAAGATCTCTCTTCTGTGCTTTTGGTATCTACTGTCATGAGGTCCCTGCTCCTGAATAAAGTGTTATCACAATACCAAGTAATGTATAATATAGACGAGAGACAGGGAAAGGGATGCAGTAGGAAAATAAACTTGTGCCAATGTATTTTTCCAAGAACGGCAAAGAAATCCAATGTGCGGTTTGAGAACATGGTGCCATATAGACATCTGGGGACAAACTCTGGAAATAATGTCCACTTGATCTGAATGGCATGGTACACTTCCAAAGGGTAACCGCACTGGGCAAACAGTAGAATATAGATGAACAAAGAGGGTTTAATAATGTATTTCTTTTCCAAATGTAAAATCCTTGGAAAAAGGCTAAAAATTAGGCAAGGTGCTAATTTGCAGGAAACAGTGATCTGTTCATCACCTGAGCAATGGGAGAGGATTTCTTTTATACAAAAAAAATATTGTAAACTACCTTATGACTATTAGTTATAAAAGAGCTGAGCCTTTCAAAAATCCATTTTAATAAAACACCGTATGACCTCATAGATATGCATAGGATTTAGAAATAACATGGATTTTAATGAAGGTACTTGAAAGGTATGGTGGTGCCATATTGCAATTTTATGGAAGATCTTAGATTAATGAAATTAAACGTGAACTGCATTGTTTAGATGATGAACTTAAGGTCATATCTGCAGCATTTGAAAGAGAAACCTTGAGTGGAGGGTGTAGAATCATTGATTTAGACCCTGGTAGACAGCTGAATAGCAAGCATTGAAGCATGAAGGTAAATTCCCATATTTCATTGTTAGAAGGTTAGCTGGTGGCTGCCAGCTTTTCAGTGATAATCACCAACCAATTCCACCCTGTTTCAAAAAAGATTTTGCCTTTGTGTGCTAAGACACTTTTAAAAACCATTACTGTTCAAAGCAGGGGCACACTGTTTAAAGAGAAGCTATTTCTGCAAAATGCAGGGTGGCAATGAGTTGATGCTGTCCTTGGATAGTGATGCTATTAATTTCATTAGGATCATCATCCATTCAAAATGCTTATAAGGAGAATTGAGACTGTTTGCTGGAGACAACAGGGGCACCTCCTCCTGCAAGTCACAGCAACATGTCGTCAGCAATTAGCTCTTTTACTTCCTTCAGATCTTTTATGAGACAGTGGTCCTTTTAGGTTTAAGTACTGTCCTCCCCAGACACAAACGTGCATACTCGCAGGGAATAAATGCACACACATGCACATGTGTTAAACTAACAGACAAGAATTTGTACAACAGGAAAATTGCAAGGAATGAAATCCTCAGGCCTTAAGAATAAGTGATAATAGAATGATAGTGCCAATTACTGCTGGAGAAGAGTGTCGTCACAGGGAACAGCTTGTGGAGACGGAAGGATGAGGGGCGGAGAAAAGATTGCCTTTTGACAGTTTGCCGTTAAAGGGAATTTGTCAAGGATGTTAAAATTAGATCTAACTGGGCCAGATCCTCAGATGACATAAATCAGCCTGTAGACTTCAAACCGTGATCAGGCCATGTACTCCTCTTTGTTCTTTCTTCATCTTTATTATCTGCATCATAACACTGCCTGAAAGCTGCAATGATGCTTTCAGCTCCATTGTCTTTGTGCTGTACAAATGCGGAGAGAGAAGCTATTCCGGTGCTTTCATCTGCTCTGCGCAGAGCCTTTTATTGCTTTAAACAGCCGCACATTTTACAAAACCTACCAGGCAAGTGTGGGACATGGGGGCTTCGTCTAGACTAGGATTTAGGCTGCGATGTTCATATCAGTTAGACTGACCTGCTTTCAGTGTGGGTAACACGAGCTGCTTTCCATAGCGGCAAAGTGATGGAGCTGCCGTTAATGAGTGCTGTTGTGTACCGGAGTGAGAGCGCTGAAACAGGAATCCATCATCCTGCATCCAGCCCTGCTGATTAGAAATATAGTCCTAATTAAATGGAGCATTTAGCTGCTGGAATGGCCTGCTAGGGTGCAGGGGTCTGGCTGGGTACAGGAGAGGGCAAACCTGAAAAAGACGCTCTCAAATGGGAGAAGATCCTGCACTTCCATGTATGTCCTCTTCCAGCCCGGATTTTTGGCAGGTAAAGCTGAACTCTGACACATCATAGAAACTGCCTGAAAGCTGCCAGTAAGGAAATTAGAGAAGGAATAGTGTTAGATAATGGCTGTAAATGTGTTATGATCACCTCTTTCATTACAAACTTCCTTGTTTTCTCTCTGGTGCACACCACAAACAGCTTGCATGTGGTTTATTTGTGTGTGTTTGGGGAGGAGAGGCAAAGGGAACAAAATCCTAGCCTTCTTCATTCAAAAAGGCAGTTGGAAGATTTAGAGACATGATGCTTTTTAAAATAAATGGAAACTGTGTGTCTAAATCCCCTGGTCATACTTGAAAATCTTGTCCCTAATGTTTGTCTCGTGGTCATTTCCAAATGGGGCATTGCGCACCCCATCTCCAGAGCGTGTGTAAGTAAAACCAGGATCACACAGGGGCTAAGCCCAGCTCTTTGCCATAGACTGCTTAATGTTCTGAGGAAGGAGAGAGGGTGATGGTACAAACCTTTGAATCAACACAGAGCGTTTTCAGGGAAACTCTTTATAGAAAAGCCCAAGTCCTGCAGAAGTCAAGGGAACGTGGCTCCCTCTGCCCTTTCCAGAGGTTTCTGGTTGGCGCAGCTCTGGGTATCAGACAGACCAACCCTGCTGCGTCCAGCTCTGCATTTAATAGCATCATAACTTTCCATCCCTTCGTAAATCTTCTGACAAATGTTTTTTAATTTTTTAAAGAAACTATCGGCATTGGCCACTTCAGAAATGCTGACCCATTAAGCCTAAACAAGGAAGTTAGGGCATGTTAAATATCAATTGATTATAAAACCCATATTAATTGACGTTTAGCAGCTCCACTAATGGAGAGGAGCTCATTACATAGCAGTTAACCCTCAACGCATATATATTAAATAATCAATTAGTATTTATTTAACATACAATAACCTCCCTATTAGTGCTAAATTAAAAGCCTCTTTCTAGAGGCCTTGCAGAAGGCACTGTGCTCACCTGCAGCCGGGAATCTGCATTAACAGCCTCAATCTTGGTTACCTCTGGTGCCTCCAAGATGATTTTAACATGTTGAGTGAAAGTATTTGTTAACCAGAGCTGCGGCAAAAACAAACACCGCTCTCCTGCAGCACAGCGTGTTCTGTGGGCAGATCCTGCTATCGAGAAAGGCCAAGCTGAGAGGAAAGATGTGCAGAAGGGCAAGTCTGAATTCCTCCGTCAAAGAGAGCTGGAAGAGGTTCACTGCTTCTCCCAGCTGCAGAGGGGCCTTTGCCGTGGGGCAGGACAAACCGTCAGTGCCACCAGGTGATGCCACCAGGGACACCCGGAGACTAAGACAGTGTCCAGGGTTACTCGCTCTGTTGCAGACAGACCACGAAATGTGAGTTTACCACATCGGACCATTCTGGCCCCTGGGTTTGTTCTCTGTTCACCAGATCGGGCTGGGGTGCAGGCTGTGCACCACGGTGACTGCAGGCAGGAGCAAGGGCTGGGAAGGTGCTGGCTGGATTAAAGCTGAACCTAATATAAGCTTTGCTTATCCTCCTGTGCCTGTCCAGTGCAGAATGCACTCCACTGACTCAGTTACACCCTGTAAAAATGCAGTTTTAACACTGCACTACCTTTTACAGGCAGAATCTCCAATTAAAACTCTTCCTAAATGATAGGAATTGTGGCACTTAGCAAAAGGTGAGTCAGGTTTCACAGAATCATAGGATTCTCCAGGATAAACACGGTGGCAAAAGAGCCTGTGGGTGTGAACTGAATTCTGTAGGGCTGTGTGAGGGTAAAGAGATGAGAAAAGCTTTGGCAGTTTGTCTTGTGGGCTGTGCAGCTCTGGTGTGGGGCTCATTCAGCTCCCACATGCTCCATGCAGGGAGAACGGCCCTGGGAGCTGCTCATTGCGAGGATGCTCAGTGCCGAAAAGTGAGCGAGTCGCTGCTCCTGTGGTCCCAGCGCGATGTGGAGACCCAGCAGGCGACTGGGAGAGGGAAACCGAGGGACTTGTGCACAAGTGAAAGACCTTGGAAGTAGAAGGAAAGTCTTTTCAAATGTAAAAAGAAAGGAGAACAAAGAGATGAGCAGACAGCAAGACAATATAGAAGGCGAAGAAGTGGCGCGGCTGGGTAATGGAAATAGGGCAAACTGGGGAGCTCAGAAAAGGAATAGCTGAACTAAATTGCTCAAAATGAGTCTCTCCTGTGTTATGTCCTGAGCTGCCATTTATATCTGTGTGGCATATTGAATGTTAGCCAATGGATTCACTCTCATGTCTCTCTGGTGTAAAGGGGTGACAAGGCAGAGTATGGCAGGGAGCTATTCTGTTTTCCTCGGAGCCTGGGTGAGTTTTATATTGGGGTCTAATAGGCCCAGAACCTATTTGGAGCTGAATTGTATCACCCCTGCCCTATGCAATAATCTGTTTTCTGGTGAGGGAAAGCTGGGAAATCAAGCAGCTTCTCCAGAAAGTCAATTTTGGTTCTCAAAATGGAGCCAGCTTAAGAAATTGTCATTGATCCACTTCTGAACTTGGAGTGAATTTCCATAAAAATAATCAGATGCTCCCAGCCGCAGAAGTTTGTAATGCCCTGTGTTTAACCAGGTGGGACGGGCGGGCTGGGGGAGCGGGGGCTGAACAGGTCTCAGGATCCTTCTCTTCACGGTACCAATTCTGAACAGGGAGACGGGTGAGGGAGGGGATGGGGATGATGCCTTGGCTGCCTTCTTTGTAACATCTGGGCAAAAATGAGCAAATAAAAGCAGGGGGTTTGGTGTGACCCTCAGCTGATGGCAACGGGACAGCTGTATTAGCTGTATTAGATCTCTGACCCTGGGGACCTGGTTTTGGACTGGAGCAGGGAACGACAGCTCCATCCCAGAGGTGTGAAGAGAGGAATGCGAGGAAGAGCAGGGCCCTGCTGGGGCAGCCTGATGGCACAGGGGGTTTTACACCCGTGTGAAAGGGGGTGCACGGCCCCCCAGCCTCGACTGCTCCCCTGCCAAGGGAAGGGAGAGCCCCAGCTTGTCCTGGGCACAGGGTGGCACTGGGAGCCAGCACACAAACAGGCAAATAAGCGTGGATTTGAAATATTAGCAGGTGGAGTTTAGTGAAGGAATACGCAAAAAAAAGCAACACTGTTGGGAGGGGAATAATGAAGCTGATAGAAAAATGGCCTTAACCATTTTGGACCTCATGGAAGACCCAAATGCCATTTTACTGAGAAAATATGATTGTGTTTCAGGTTTCCCGTGGGGTATAACATCAATGCCGGCCCCTCCTGCGGCTCGGGGAGGACTTTGCAGTTTGCTCTTCACTACGGTAGCAAGAGACCTTCGTGGTGTTTTCCCTCCAAGGACAGCAGCAGTAGTCTGAGCAAGCGATGGTCACCTGTATTCACAGGTATATGATGTATTTTTAGCACCTGCAATAAATTACTTCTTTTTTTCCTTAGAGCTTCTGGAAACATTCCCAGTTCCTGGCCTATTCATCAGGACGATTGTTATATGTTATATTTCTGCCACTGAAAAGAGGGAAGTACCTTTTTTTCCTTACTATTTATTAGCATGTATGGTAGTGCGAGGGTCTGTGCTGGGGAGGGGAACCTGGTTGTGAGCAGCACTGGGTAAACACAGAAGAAACGACAGTGACAGTTCTATCACAGAGCGTTAGCGACTCAAACAGCCACGTCAGTCAAAGAATTTGAGAAAAGGGATGTAACGCAGCAAAAGGAAGAATGTGACAGTTTGCAAATGCTGAGCGCGTTGCCCGATTTTTTCATAGGTGTGTTCTTTAAGTAAGGAAATGCAAATGAATTTTATCCTGGACAAGCCTATGTGCAAGCTGGGTCTGTTGGAGCTTCATGTTAGACATGTGGGAACTTCTCTGTCACGTAGAAAGAGAGGGTTTGGGGGGGTCTCCAATGGGTTGGGAGATCTCCAATGGGTTGGGAGATCTCCAATGGGTTGGGAGATCTCCGATGGGATTGGAGGGATCTCCAATGGGTTAGGGGGGATCTCCAATGGGTTTGGGGGGATGTCCAATGGGTTAGGGGGGATCTCCAATGGGCTGGGGGATCTCCAATGGGTTTGGGGGGATCTCCAATGGGTTAGGAGGGATCTCCAATGGGTTTAGGAATCTTCAGTGGGCTGAAAATTTCAGTAAATTATCCAAGGCCTGTTTTTGCCGAGCTGCACATGGGTTATACGACTGAGCCCTAGGGAAGAGCAGCCTTCTGCTAATCTGTTAATGATAAGTAGCTAAAAGTAGTTAACAGAATCAGTGGATCAAAAGCAAAACCAAAAACCCCACCAAACAAATGCTCAAACTTAAGAAATCTAGGGAATCAGGCTACATGTTTTCTATTACACTGAAATTTTGCCTTGGAGAAATGATAACACAGAAGGAAATTCCCTGGGAAAGCAATTAGCAAAGGATGCTGCAGAATCATTTTAGTTAAACTGGCTGCAATGTTAGGAATTGGTGTTGTCCATGGGCTGATTTCGGCTCGCCCGGCTCCTGTGCTGCCTTTCCTGCCCCAGCGCCTGAGCTGCCGGGCAGGACTTGGCCATAAACTCCACAGCCCAAGGAAGATGTTGCTTGTTTTCAGAAGGACAGGATGAAATCAGTCCGCATACATCCTCTATCTATTGCCTTTATGGGCAAGGAAAGCATAAATGCCTTTCCCACCATTTTATTTATTGGCTTTTCTCTGTTTCCTGGGTAAGCCTTTTACTAATTTTGTCTTTAGCACTTGTGTGTGTGAGTCTGTGTGGGGCAGGCGTGCGTGTGTTTAGGAGGTTAAAAAAAATCTCTTGCTGTCAGCAAGTGATGTTACAAACCTGCTCTGACAAGGCTGGTTGTATATTTACAGTTGGTGAGAGCGAAGGCTTCATCAATCTTCACGCTTTGAAAGGGACAGGCCCGCTCCCATGAGCACCTGCTCGGGGAGAACAGCTGAACTGTGACTTTCCAGGGAGCCGGCTGTAAATTTTAGCCATTCCCCGCGCAGCCCACGCATGCTTGAGCTCTTTAACCTTCCCCGGCTGGCAGGAGTCCCAGCAATCAGTTTAGTGCAAAGACTGGGCTTCTTTTTAATTAACCTTTTGTTTCCCACTGCAGGTGTTTCAAAGTTTCTTGATGTTAAAAAGGAAGAGGGGAAAAAATTGTTTGCAGAGGTGCATCTGCTCTTTTCCGCTTTTTCTACGCTTGGTGATCAAACGGGATCAGTCCTGCTCGAGTTTCCCCTCCACGTTTTCCTCCTGGATGCACGTCCATACCAGCACTTGCTGGGAATCATAGAATCACAGGATGGTTTGGGTTGGAGGGACCTTAAAGCTCCCCCAGTGCCCCCCCTGCCATGACAGGGACATCTGCACCAGCTCAGGGTGCTCAGAGCCCCGTCCAGCCTGGCCTGGGATGTCTCCAGGGATGGTTCATCTACCACCTCTCTGGCCAACCTGGGCCAGGCTCTCACCACCCTCAGGGGCAAAAAAAATCTGCAGCACACGTTCCCCTCAGGTATCCACAGAAAATTTTTCTACAAATGCACTTTAATTTTGTCCTGCAAGGCCACGTTTCCTTCCTTTGGAAGGCACCTGCTTTTCCAACCCGCTCCTTCTCCCGTCACCTTTCAGCAGGCACTTGACTGCATCGCTGTGCTGATGTTCTGTTTAATTAGTTTGGCCTCTTGCACCCAGCCAGGGGAAGTTTGATTATAGACTCTCTGAATACTTCTGCAGGCTGCGCTCTTCCCAGAGTGCTCACTCAGCCAAAGGAAGAACAAACAAACATACAGAGGAACCTTTCCTGCAGCTCTAAACGGGCCATCCTGCATTAACCACCTTTAACGCTACGCTGGACAAGGCCAGTGAGGACACAGTTCAGAAAGCGCAGTAGGAAAGTGCAGGGAGAGGATGTAGATGGATCACACGTGGGACGTGCAGCAGTGGTTTTGTATGTAAAAGCACTTGGTTTACTTGAGACGGGTTGTGTTGTTAATGAAATGAAGCTGTATCACTTTGGGAGGAAAATATTCCTGGGCTGTGGGAAAAGAGAAGTGTTGTCCTGTTTGATCAATCAAATTATTAGCAGAAAAAGAACCTGTTGTATCTCTAAGAAAATTCATATGTGGAAATTTATCACTAGGAAAAAAATACATTGAAGCCCCACTTAAAACAATAAAATATATCTTTGAGGGAAAGTTTCAGACTTTTCTGTATAAGAGGAATAATGGTTTCTATAATTTAATGGGTGCTAAATTTGGTGAGGAGTGCCAGCAAATCCATTTCACATAATGATATTTTATCTCCCTTGAAATGGTCATTTTCCTGGATGCCTTTTTATTGGTTCCCTTGTCCCACAAAGTGTCCAGGGTGGTGCTGCTCATCCCCAGCAGCTGAGCACCAGCAGCAGTGACCAGAGAAACGCATGAATAACGGTGACACGCAGAACGGGCAGGAACTGCATGACAGTTAAATGTGCTCCCTATAAATAAAGAGCATTTCTACTTTGACCCTCAGGGCTGTGGCTTTTTAGCGCTTACTTTTGTGGGAGGTAAGGTGGTCACAGCCATTAAAAACCAAAGAGGAGCTGAGAACAACTTTAGGTGAGGATAAGAGAAAAAAATAGGGTTTCCATAGAAGATCTCACTGGAAGTTTCAGCTTGATCAGAATCTGAAATTGCCCTCAAGTGAGGGGTTTTATTTACATAGGTGGTGGCAATCTGCTTCTTGGTAAAAGGAGTGATTTATTTTCTTAGGTACTCAATTGCAAATTCACAGAGCCAAACCTTTTCCTCCTGGAGCTCTACCGAGATGGAGCGGAGCATTAGTTATGAAGGTGCACAGGTGTTTAGAGCCCTTGTAGTGCACATCACCCAGAAACTAAAACTCGTGGGTTTGGTTTCATTCTGGCTGGTGCTTTATACTGTCTAAAGGGAGCAACCGCAGCCTGTGACTGCTGTCACAAAAGATTAACTGGGTTTCAGGAAAGGGACTAGGGAATCTTTTCTTGGGGAAAAATACGTGGAAAGCTGGAAGAAAATCAGAATGAAATAGAAGTGCTAAATATACAAGGGTAGGTCTCAGAAATGCAACATACAATATTATGATGTGATAAATATAGTTAGTTTAAAGTGGCGAGTGACATTCACAATCAACACAAGGTGTTTGCTGCCTTCCCTCTCATATGTTGTATATCCGCAGGATCAAAATGGTCTGAGTTTGGCCACCCTTTGAATTCCCCGCTTTAAGGGGCTGGGTGTCTGCCTGGGAGCTCCCGCAGCCCTGCCCGTGCGGAGAACACGGATGTGCCAGCGTTTGGTCCTGAAACCGCAACTTCAGGATGAAGCGAGGAGTAAAAGAAGTGACAAGACACACGAGCCATTGTGGGAAATGAAGGGAAGACTCTGAAAATGGTTATAATAAATAATCAGAAATGTTGCGTGGGCCAAAGGAATAATAGATCAGCGATGGAAAGACTCTAAAAGCCGCCGAGAGTTATTGATAGACACTGTGTAAGGAAAAAAATAATCCCTGACGGTTTTGCCTTCATGTTCCCAAAGGCGGGTGGCAGAATGAAAGATACATTTCCTTTTGCATAAAGAAGAAATATTGAAGGAAATTGAGCAAAGGTGATGGAGAAATTAAGAGTGTTAAAAGACCCTGAAAGCATGTGATCCATGTCAAATCCCTTTCAGGATTTAGAGCTGAGTCAACAAAAACCAGGAAAACTCTGTTGAGGGCAATGAAGACCCTTTGAAGCCCAGAGATGGAGAAGTTCCTGCAGGTGTCAAGTCCGGAGCTCCAAGGAAGATTTCCAGCAATGCAGGCTGGTGGTACAGAGGAAGGTACCTTGCATGGCTGGGAGGCCAATGTGCACTTTAATCTGGGGGTTGCAGTAGAGAAATAGATAGGAGAAATTATGAGTTTAATTAAGGAAAACCATCAAGGATTAAAAAATTGGAAGCTGTGCCAATAAAGGGAGAAGAACACTGACAGTGGCTTTCTGAGGAATTAATGCAAATCACAGGCCAGAGAAAGCCGAAAGATATAATTTCTGCAGTGGCAGGAAAGGTTGGATGTAACACAGTCAAGAAGTGTAATCTGGAGTAAAACAAGTGTGGGACACGTGTCTGGCTGAGCACTGGGCTGGCGGGTCCTTGCAGCAGAGCTACTTGTGAGGATGTGCTGGCTTGTACTGCCGAGAACGGGGAGGTGTGATGCTGAAGGAACTTCAGGACACAAAATAAAGTGATTAGGGAGGTGAATTTAACTGGACGAGGCACAATTCAGAGATAAGAGGAAGGGAACAAATGCTCAAAGGGTTTGAGGGCACTTGGCCTGGCTGGGGAACCAGCGAGCACAAGGTCAACACAAGCACTGATGGGGCAATTTTCTGTGTTTCTGCAACAAGTTGCAATGAAAGATTTCTGATTCACACACTCTTAATTAATTGAAACTCCAAGTGTCCTGAAGTAGAAGCTAAACAGCTACCATCCAGTATGGTGCATTAGACTTTCCAACAGTTAACCAGGGGGAAACCACTCTTCAAAAACCTCAGTAAGTGTTTGGGAGGAAAACAGAATAGTTTTGGTTCTCTCCAGCTGTATGATGCCCATTTATTTGGTATCCAAACAACTTTAAGGCACTCACATGCATTTTGCCTACAGGAACCAGATTACAGGGACCACGGGAAGGACTTTGCCTACTAAATCTTATGTCTGTCCTTTAGGAAAAATTCCCGTTCTTCTACAGAGGAACAAAATGGGAGCCAAAATCTGTATTTGCAAGCAGCCTCGACAAGAGCAATGTGTTGAGCTGCTACTGTGCCCCGCAGCTGGTCCTTCTTAGGTCAGTCTTGTAAATCCGGACTCACTGAAGTTTTCCAGGATGAATCCACTCGCAATGTCCCAGCAGGAAGGGGCAGGACAGCGGGGGCTGAGCAGCCCCGGGTCGGTGCTGGCCTGGGGGGCGACGTGGGGCTGCATGGGGACCCTCCTCTGAGCTCCAGGGAGCTCTGCACGGCATGGGGGGCAGTAAGTAGAAAGGAAAGAGAACCAAAAGGCAGTTTTTGCAGCGCCCACAGCAGGGCTGTGAGGGAGCACACCCCCCTGCCTCGGACCATTGCCGGCGAGGAGACAGCTGCCCCACACTGTGCCGCCTTTAGGAACCCCCTCCCCACCCAAGACTGATTAATTTGTGCCTCAGATAGAAGGAAATGAAGAAAAGAAGAAGAAACACGCCTCTGGAGGTCAGCACGCCGCAGGACCGGCTGGGCTGGGCTGGGCTGGGCTGCCTGTGGCACGGCTGCTGCCCCATGCCCCATCCCGGACTGCTCCTCGGGGACCCGCACCCTGCGAGGGGGAGGCCAAAACTCCCGTGCACATTGTCCTCAGGTACAGCCCGGGGCGGGGAAGGACTTTGGGAGGGTCGTGGCTCTGTCCGTGTGTGGGACACGGGCTCCGCGAGGCTGCGTGGGGCACACGTGGGGCACACGTGGGCATGGCGGCCGGGCTGCGAGGAGCCGCGGCGGCGCTCGGGCGGCCGCTCCTCAGCCGAGCTCGGCGGCTGAGCCGCCGCTAGAGGCTGCTCCTCACCTCATTAAATAAACACAAACAACCGTTAATGAAGGAGCCCGTGCCAACCGGAGCTGGCGGCGGGTCGGGGTGAAGTCGGGGCGGCCGCCATGGCCGCCGTCCGCAGGGTCTGTGCAGATGGAGGGATCCCGAGCGGGGAGGTTTTGTCCTCCCCTGCCCCATGTACCGGATAGATGTGGGGATATTGGTAAGAATTTAGACCCTCAAATAAAAATATTTATATAAAGCAAGGGTGCTGCTCTGGGATCCCAGCAATCGCTGGCGGCTTTGCCAGGCAGTTGTGCAAGAAATGCACCTCAACGGACGCCCCTTGCAAACATCTCCCAAGAGAAAGGTTTGCGTGAGATTTTGTTTGTGAGCTGAATTCCTTTGCCTCAGAGGAACTGGTGCATGTGTTGCTGATCAGGCTGCACCCCAGAGATGAATTCCTTTTTCACTTGGGTTTGTAAAACAACAACAAACCACCCCCGAGCTGGTGGGTCGGTGGCAGCAGCAGCCCGGGCGCTGTAGCGATGGCCGTGCGGGGCCCAGCGCCATCCGCAAGTGGTGCTGTGCCGTGCAACTTACACCAAGAAAGCTGTGGTTGTTATTAATCTCAGTTCTGCTGTGAGCTGCCGCTTTCACAAAACAATATACAACTTCATTCAAGCATGCTATTGTTGTTGTCTGCCTGGCACTTTAGGCTGCTGTGTGAGGGAAGGTTTTATAGGCTCAACATTTACAGTAAGTAAATATCAGCATTTTTACCAGCCTCCTTCCTCCTCTCTCCAAAGCTCAGACTTTATTTCCGCTCCCCCCGTCCTCTTTTGCCACCAACTTGATCTTATTAGTCTGTAAAATTATAGCCTTGTCGTAAACATGACATTCTGAACTAAGGAGAGCCCTTAGCAGCGATATTTTCATTTTGTGTTTTTCATCAGTGACGTTGGTCCAGGGTTTTTTTTTAATAATTATTACCTTTTTTTTTTTTTAAGGATAAAGCTGGAAAGCCCTATCCATTTCCTGTAAAAGGCAGTTTCTCTCTGTCAGTATCTCTCATGCCGTGCACACTTTTATTTTAAAACAAGTGCTGCAGCGGACAGACCAGACTACATCAGGGTTTTCTCCCACTCTAATTCCCATATTCAGTGGCCCACAGTATTTCTTGTTTAGCCTCCCTGTGCTGCTGAGAAGTGCACAGGAAGGGTAAACAAGAAATAAACGTTAAAGAAGTGCTGGTATCCTGGTTTTGCAGACAGGTGGGTCTAACTGTATCTACACAGAGTGGCTCAGGTTGCATCTGGCCACCGTCCCCTGCCCTGAGCACCCGTGTCTGTGCTGGGGAGATGCTGATTCCAGGTCCTTGTACGAGGTGGGTATCACTTGCCCATTGCACACAGTAAACACTACTCTGCAAATTCGAAGCCGCAAATGAGTGAAGATGATACAGACGTGGCTTGGAGGCTTTGGGCTTACTTGCAGTTTCTCAGAGGCAGGTGTGATTGTATCTTCGTGGGTAGCTAGAAGGGCTGTGGAGTCGCAGATACATCATGCAGTCTTCTTATACTTTAAGGGGAAAAACGTGGCAAACTGATATATAAAATGTGAGAAATCAAAATTTAGCTGTTCAGTTAGGGAGACCCATTGCCTGGGTCTGTTGGGGGAAGGGGATTTTCTGGGGAACAAAGGCCCCGTCAGCTTTGGTGTCTGTTCTAGGCAGTCCTGGCGTTAGGCAGCATTGCTGAGCTGCCTTTTAGTCATTTTATGGACCTGATATTTTAAAGCACCAAAGGGAACGATGATGTTCATTTGACATGTGAGATTATAAAACGGTGAAGTGTTTGTTTGCATGGCCTGGATTGATAATGTCTACTTTAGAGAGCTTGCTGTTTTATTACCCCTTTTCTGGTGGAGAATACCGGAAACAGAGAAACAGCAGAATTATGATTATTTATTTTGTTGCAGTTAGGTTTTTATGAAGATGGGTGTGCAGGTGAATGTACAGATATGCACAAGCAACTGCAAATATAGGACAAAAATACGGGAGCTTGGAATGGAAGTCTCCCAGGCTGGGCTGTGTGATGGTAGCAACATATGCATGGATATACTTTTTGATGCACTTGATTGTGCATATGGCTGTGAGTAGATGTACCCAGGAACTTTCAGGGGAAAAAAGTACCGTATGTTTCCTACAAAGCAAAGCAAAGCGGCTGGGCAGTGTGAAGTTTTGCCACAACGGGTGGCCGTTTCCATTAGCTGTGTGTTGTCTGAGGGAGCGGGTTAAATTCTGCCTCTAGATACGTGAATACATTTGATAGGGAAACTGAGAAATGGCAGCTGGTGAGGTGGTGCAGCTGGGGGCAGAACTGAGCCCATGGTCCCTCCGGCCGTACAGGCTTCGCTTCCTTCCCTGTTCCCTGGATGCTCCTTCTGCGCTGTGAAATATTCCCCTTGGCTTCCTTTTGTCTTTGCTGGAAAGACCTCCCGTAGCATTTGCTGTGTTTATAGCTTTTTATGAGACTTGCAACTCCGGAGTTTCATTGCTGCTCTATAATCAATGTTAATTTTCTTCATTTTATGGGTTTAAAAATGTACATGCTCGACTTTTACAAACTCTGTAAAATGCCATTAGTGTGTCTTGGGATGATCATATTTTGTTTACAGATGCCTTGCTGTGGTAAGCCTCTGTCTTTCTATGCTACAGTTACCAGAAAATGGATTAAAAATTAAATGAACATATTGCTTTGTTTGTTTTTAATGAAAACTGCTTTACAATTAGCTCCTTATTTTAACCAAAGATTGCATCTGAGTTCATGGTGAGGTTTTGCCCAGTTTACGGTTCTTTCTCTGAGATTGCACCAAAGATGTTGGGTCAGGTGTCGTTCGCATTGTGACCCATATAAAGGCCATGGTAAACCACACTCAGTGTGCTACTCATTGATATCCCTAATGACATGTGTGTGATGGAGAAGCCTTTGGCCATCTTTTCAATGCTGTTGCCACTTGTTTTGCAGTGCTGTACCCGGCTTCAGACTGTTCCTCTTCTGACCTTCTCCGACGTTCATTTCTTCCACCACGGGCTCCTTCCTCACCGCACAGCTTTGAGAAGGTGAGGACAATTTGGGAGGCATGGCTGACACCAGCTTTGCCCACAACAGTTATCACTGTTGTGTTGTAGTTCCAACCCCTGCTTTCGATATCGTCCCACTTGGTGCTGGTGGGGACATTCTTACCAGGGTCACTATCCCGCTGCTGTGTCGCTTCGAGACCATCGTGTGTGTCTGTGGGATGGTTGGCTTGAACAGAAGTCGTTCAAGAGCTTTTTCTTTTCATGCTGTCCCATTGTATGGATTGACTTTCGAATCAGTCTTTTCCATCAACAACTCTGCAGATATTATTCACAGCCTGGTGATCTTTGCTAGAGGAGTTTGGCTATCTGTCTGAGCAGAGAAATTGGTATAGAGGTTTGATGACCTGTGTGAAGGAGGAAAAAGAGATCACTGCAGCAATTGTATTTGTGGCACATTGTCAGTAACCAGCTTCCTGATCACTTGCGTGAAAATATCATGATGAAGTTTCCAGAAATCAGCCCTTTTTGGCTACTTATCAGAGGATGATGCTCAGTTCTCCCCACGAAATGTGTGGATGGGAGCTCCAGTGTCTGTAGATGTCCTGAAATAAACAAGCCCTTTATCACACATATTGCATTTAACGTTCCTTTTCGCCTTTCAGGTAAAATGTTCCCAAGCAACTGGCTGATTTTCACTGTTGTAAGTTACTATTTTGGCTCTCTGGTGAAAAAAGTGTACAAGTCTTATGATAACGATGTTTCTCATGACTGTGACAGTGTTGAGTGACCCATCGCAGTCAGATATTCTGCTGCGTTTGTGTGGTGGTGTGAAAATGACATTCAATTAATTTGATTAGCAACAGTAAGATTGACTATTGTCCATGAAAATGATAATTGGGAAATCAGTTATTGATTAACATGAGACCGAGATTCCAACTGTCTCAGCATAGTTGTGACTTCTGTGAAAAAACTCACTTTCTGTGACTCATTTTGTTTCAGCTGGGAGGGATGTTCCGTTGTTTTGTGTGTTGTTCCAGAGTGGATCCTCACCTGTGGGCCAAAGAAACTGGTCGGGATAGTAAATATGAAATCTGTGCTGACCTCTTTATTGTCAACACCTATTCCTTCATTTCTTTGTGCTGTTACTACATAGACATGGTATCAGCCTCCCTGGAGCTTGCCTCCTGGCTTAGTGATGGTAGCAGCAAAACAATTAATCCAAGCACACTTTTTTCTCCGCCTACTTGAAGAGAGGCCACTGTCTCAGCAGTCAAATGACTGTCAGAAATCCTGCTGGTTTCTTATGTTTACTATTAAAAGCAAATGTAATACATGCTTTTATAATTAGTATCAGCATTATCGTTGTGCTTACACCGAGAAGCCCAGCTGTAGACTCAGTCCTAGCTGTGTAGAGGCTGTACAAAACGCATAGTTAAACTCTTGGCTGCGATGAACGGAATCTGTTACTTGAGTATGAGTGGAAATTCTGTAATTCTGATTGCAGATGATCCCAAGTGATTATTTGACAGTAATGATGTTGCTCCAAATTTACACCTCGATAGCAGAGATGAATACGGCCCATAGTGTCTCTCTAGCGTGTTCCATTAGCAAATTAACGTGAGGTTTTGTCCCCGTTGTGCCGTGCAGTGCCCTTGCTGCGGAGCCTGCGGCGCTCTGCAGGGACACAGCCGGGCTCTTTGGCAGAGACAACGTCTGGCTTTGCGTCTCTTAGGACAGACTACCTGCGATGCCTTTTTGGCCCGTATTTCATATTGTTCTCCTCAAGTAACAGGATCTGATGATTGAAATCTACTGCGTGGGATCTGAAATGAATTGTTTGCTTTCTCATGAAATGTTAACACTTCTCCGTCTCCTTCCCCTTTGCACACATAAACATATGCGTGCGTTCACACAGACAGCGCGGCTTCATCCTACGGCAAATTGCTTATACACATGTAAGCAAATATCTTCTCAAATCATCTCTTACCACCAAGTGGGGTGTGGCGCTTGTTGTTCAAGGGGTTGAGGTTGCCTTTCAATCTGCCAGGGCCAGCCTGACACCAAAAATAAACAGCATAAGCCTGGAACGGTTGTCACAAGGGGCAGAGAGAACTTGTCAGGCAGGAGTGTGTGAGCCGGCAAGATGATAATGTGGCATGACACTTCTGAAATGAGACACCGGTTGCCATGGTGAGGAGTCAGGAGGGACTATCTCTCCAGAGGCTGAAATAAAACATGCTTTAAATGATGTTTGATTAGAATTTAGATCATGTAACTGAGTGGCTGGACCTTTTTTTTTCCCCCCCCCTCTCTCTCCCTTTTTTTCCTGCTCCCTTTACTCGTCGTCGTCTTTGGCTGCTGGCAGAGTTCACTTTGGAAAGAAAGGGCTTTGGGTCCGGCTGGAGCCCCCCTGGCTGCGCCACCTCCAGCGTGCTGAGAGGTTACTTAGTTCCATGCCCAGTCAGTTATGCTCTGTGCTAACTCCGCTTGCATTTTCCACTTGAGTCCATCGTAGTTTAAACCAGTTCAAAATGATTCCCTCTGTTCCGAAAAACAGTTAATCAATAACACCCCGAGAATATTTCTTGTCTTCGTTTGCTTTCCCTGACCATTCTACTCAGGGTATCCGTCATCTTGTTAATATATAATAAAAATACAGCCCATGGAGGCTTACGCACAATACCCCTCTTGGAGTCTTCATATTGAAGGAGGGTGTGAATGTGTGTGTGTGTGTGTGTGACAGTCTAAGTGGTAAAAGGAACCTGAAACAGAAAGAACGTGAGAAAACAATGCGAAACAATTGTCCTTGTGGCCTTGTAAATTGAATGGGACGTTTAAAAGTAATTTTAGATTTCTTTGCAGTTTTAATGCAGCGTGCAAACAAACGTGTTTTTCTTGTCTTTCCCAGCAGAAATGGACAATAAAAGAGCTGGTTCTGGGGTACGGAACTTTCTAAGTCTGTGGTGCTTTTTGGTATATCTAGACATTTACAAATTTTGAAGCTGGTATCCAATGTCTGGGTAAATCTACTGGAAAATAATTGTCAGTCAATTCCATTGCTGCCCAGATGTGGACGAAAGCACTCAGCAAAGAAAGGCAAATGCACCAGGTTCTGCTGATTTCAAGATCACCCGAGGGCCAGCTATTTATTGATGTAAATCAGGTAGCGTAGCTGGTGCTGATGCACACAGAGAGCCGGTGTTCTCTGTGAGGTGTCATTTCCAATCGGTTGTGAGTGGAAGGTGTTAAAATACAGGAGTTTGGTTGCAGGAGTGAACTGAGTTCAATGATTCACTATTGGGAGTCGTTGGTAAGTCCGCACCGGATAAGTCAATGCTGAAGGAGGTGTTTTTGGTGATTTTTTGATGGGATGGCAGAAAGTCCAAAGGTCATGGAGACTCTGCTGCCACCTACACTGGGTGGGGATACTTTGTACAATGGTAAAATTCCCGTGGAACTGTGAACAGGGGTGTGTGCGTAGCTAATAACGATATTCTTACACACACACTGCAAATGAGCTTCCCCTTTATCAGTACATTTAAATTGTGGTCATTTGCTTCGGTAAATGGAATAGTTCCACCAGGCCAGTGAACGTGTGACTACAAGTATGTTTTGTCTCGGCTATTAAAATCTTTATGCAAGACCATGCGGATTAGAGTTTCTATTGTGTGTATTTAGAGAAAAAAAAGACTATATAGCCCCTATGCATGAGACAGAGTGTATTCTAGGAGTCAGAGGATGCCCTGTAATTTATGAGAGACAAAGAGGTACATTAGATATTGTTAGAATACATAATAATCCTCTGGCAATAATTTATTCGGCTTGCAAGGTTAGGATCTCCATAATTCTTGGTTGTACTCTAATGAAGACTGCTGATGCTTATTATATATTTTTGTGTACATTAGAGGTACCTGTGAATATATGGATACTGTACTTGCCTCCTGCTACCCCACTACTCATGGAGCTGCCAGTGGGACTATATTGTGTGGACCATTTGTCTAAATAGTCCAGGAAAGTGCATCAGCCACGTTGGCTTCTTGTCAGTGGTTCTCTGTAACTTTGCGCCCATAAAGTCATTTTCTGCAGATTTAACCTGCTCGTCTCACACGATTAGGTCACCTCTGGCTCCAGGGTGACACAAGCATCACCAGGAAGTCGTGGTCTTCAGCAGGACGTGCTGTCCATCTGCAAATCCTGGCAAACCAGAAGGATGTTTCCCCGAATGTTTTACACTGGGTGCTGAACTCTGATTAGTTTTGTTGGTGGGATGCGCTGGGCTGAGAGGAAAACGGGGAGAAAGAGGAAAAATCCAAACTTTTCTTCCTCACAGAACTCAGTGACTTTCCACCAAACTTTTGCTCCAAAATCAGTTTATGATTCCACCCACAAAGTCATTTCCAAGTGATTTGTTACCATGTGACAGTCCGCTCCAGGATTTTTGGTGACACTACATGGGTCTTTTGAGCTTTATGTTCAAATTTAATGACGATCACTGTAGACAAATGGATGAAAAATATCCATTTCTTCACCACTGTTTCTTGCATTGGCCACAGGGATTGGAAAAGTAGCTCTTTTATTTAGTTACACTGTCAGCAGCAATTCTGCTGTGAGTTCAGTTGCTCAGTTTGGAGTTCATATGTTTGGTCTCAGTACAGCTGCGTGGGGTTGTAAAACATCTGGAAAGCTGCTCTGCTGCTGGCCCCACATCTGCAGGGACAACTGCCCGGGGACTGTGACGGTCGTCACTGGGTCTAAATGCCAAGAGTGAGGTGGAAGTAAAGCCAGAGGAGAAAGGGGAGATCTTCCTGAAAGAGCAGCATGGGGAGAACCTTGCTGAAGGCAGCATGGACCTTCAGCGGGTGGGTGCGCCATACGTCAAGCGCAGACCTTTGTGTTGTGGAACAACACGTGGAGGCAGAACTCGGTAGGGTGGTGGGATGAAGTAGGGAGCGCATATCAGCAATGGGCCATATCATGTTCAGAGTCTTGCCCGACAGTAAAAATTCTTGGCTTCTTTGGTCCAGAAGGGAGAAAAACATTCATATTCAAAAGGTGATGTAAAGAAACAGGGAGAGAGAACTTGAGGTAAGGAGCTTGATGCTATGAGAGCTGGATGAATTGCTAGAGAGATGCCACCATCGGAGTAATAAGAGGAAAAATACCGTTTTGAATTGGGAAGTCTCGATCACTCTGTTTATAGGCGCTTTTCTTCTGTTAGAGACTTGCGCTCCTGGCAGCCTTATCTTATAACCAAGATGTTTTTCTGCTTAGCTGACTGCAGTTATGTGTTCTGTTCATACCACCCTCCAGAGTCAGTGGTAAGAAAGGGGTTAAAATTATTTAACTATAGGGCTTTTTTGTGCATATTAATTAGGTATTGCTCTGTTTTATCACTACAGTGCACTTTGTACAGCAGTTTGAAAAATGCTTTAAGTAATGCTTGCTATGCTTCCTGCAGTCTAATCTGCCAAATAATTTAGGTTATCCATGCCATGGAATTTACTTAACTCTGACGTAGAAATTAGCCCTGAAGTGCTGGAAGATCCCAGAGCTGCTGATTATGGTTGTCTGATAAGAGCATAGGCTTATAATGATTTTACACAACGTTTCCATCAAATGGTTTGTGTGGTTTTGAATGCAGTCAGCATTTTGGTCAGAGCGATGCACATTATGATCCTCACCACCAGTGGAATCATGAGCAAAGCCATTCTGGCAGGTTTCCTGGTTTAATAATAATGTTAAAGTGCAGATTCTTGTAGCAAAGCCACATTTCTGGCCTTGGTTCAGGCCAGATCCCTCACTCTGATAGTGGCATCACTTATATAGGTACAAATTCTTTCTTTCCCCTTCCTGCTGTGGGGCTGTAATATCTGTGGAGTTCAGTGAAATGGCTTCTGTCAATAAGGGGGCTGGTTTGTCTCACTGTGGCTTCTCTGAAGTTAAGTCAGTTCACCTGTAGATCTTGGTCTCCCGTTTCAGGGCAATATTTCTTTCCGTCAGTTCTAGCTTTATCTGTTGTTTTACTGAATCCGCAGTGGGGTCACTCCACAGCTAGAACCCTCGATAACGTGGCTCTTTGAGGGTGCTGGGTATCTGCCTATGGCTGTCTAGGATCTACTCTGTCTGTTGAACCCGAATGCATCTAATCAGCTTCTGGCTACAGGGTTCTACTGGATAATTAACAAAAAGCAAAGAAGAAACGACCTGGAAGTTATTCTATAGCTTCTTGAAGTATCTTCTATGGAAAAAGTTTGGTGGTTTTTTTCTTGAACTGAGCGTTAAAACCTCCAAGATTCTTCCACAGGGAATTGTCCAGGTTTTCTTTTCCCATCATACTTCCACACTCTCTCGTCTTCCTTTCCTTTGGAGCACAAACCACTTCGCCACAGCGTTTGCATGTGCTGTTGTAGCACGCAGCTCTTCTGATCCCACGTCGGGTGTCAAATCTTTAATATGATTTCCTCCATGTTTGACTAATCAATGCAGAACATCATCATGAAGGATAATTTTACCCTCTGGCACTTCAGGGACAGGATAATGAGGCCTGGTGTTTTCCATTTTTTATTCTTCCACAAGAATCTACATTTTTTAGTCCCAGCTAATTGATTTAAGTTCGTGGAGGAAGGTTCTTTTGCCTTTCCCTTCCAGTATCTTGGATATTAATGGATTCTAGTGAGCTAGCAGAGCTGTATGATCAGTATGTTTAGAGATTCAATATACTGCCGTCCTGACCTTTCGGAAGCCAGGGGAAAAGCATTAGGCTCAGCATGTTGATCCCACATGAACACTGAATCTCAGGCAGGCTGGAGCTGCTCGAGCTGCCTGGACATAAGGGACTTTCTTCAAGAAGGGAGGTTTGTTCTCAAATAATTTCCCGAATAGGAGGGAACTTGGTCTTGTGATCCAGTAAGAAGTGGGGCGATTTATGGCCTCACGTAGGCAGTGGCGGAAGGTGGAGGGATGGAAGCTGAGGCTTTCGGAGGAGATCAAGCACCCATGCATTGCTCCGAAAAGCCTGGTCAGAGAGCACGGCATAGCAGGGTGTGGGTGAGAAACCACGGACGCAGGCTGGATCTCAAAGTTCCTGTTCCCCTGATTTCATCCGACGGTGAATATCATCATTATTCTGCAGGTTTTTTTGGAGGAGAGCTGGGTGGGCTCCTCACCGGTCATCCGGGGGGCTGGAGGAATGGGACAGAGCCCATTGCAGCGGCAGCTCAACTCCATCCCTCTCAGCAAAAGCCTGCGTTAGTGTAAATATCCTTTCCTTAGACGGTGTAAACTAGCAAGTCAAAAGCTGTTTTACTTCCTGAGGCACCGCTGATATCATGATAGCACTGACAAAACATTTCCAGTCGCTGATATTGTCCCTGCTGGCCACCGATCCACTAGACCTGCTGGATGAGACCTGAAAGGGAGTATATTCCTGCTGCAGCCTGTACCTGAGGCTCTAAAAAGTGTGAGCTTGACATGTTTTTATGAATAACTCACGTATTTCTTCCGTATTTTACCACCATTAACCAGAGTTATTCTTGTATTATTATTTTTTTCTGGGGATGGCAGCAGCTTATGACAGATTTGTTTAGGGTTAGCCCTATACATAAATTAAGTGGCAGATAAAATTTAATTTTTCTTATAAGAAAAGCCTATAGCTCCTTAAATTGCTCATTTAACATCACTGAAAAGTAATACTCCACTTTAGAATGGACATCGTATTAACTTTAAAAGGCCTATTTAAAGTGACGGTTGTCAGTGAGTGAAAGCCAGATATGGTAATTTCGAGTTACAAATCAGAGTGAGGAAACTGTAGAATGGACAACCTTGTTAACACAAGCGCGACGGAGGAAGCACCGGGGTCAGAGTGCCAGCACGGAAAGGAATAAAGACACAGCACCAAAAATATGTCCTATAATTAGGGCAGCTGTAAGAGTCAAGGTTGAAGATTCTTCACCATGACATGTCTGATATAGAAAAAGTGATAGCCAAGAGTAATCACTTACAGGCAGCAAGCCTTAAAGGAGCAGCACGGCGCTGAGCCGGGCTGGGGCAGGGAGGGTGACGAGACAAAGAACGGGGGGCACAGGGTGACCCCGAGCTTTGTGCGTGGGAAGGGGGTAGGGAGGAGCTGGCCATTTCACGGATCAGCGCTCAAAGGGACCGAAAACTAGAAAAAATGGCTCAGTCAGCAGGGAGGTTTTCTGATCGTGGTGTGGAACAGAGTGGGGTCTCGCAGAGCGGGTGGGTGACCCTGCGTGCTGGGGGGTGTCCCGGGTTTGGATCCGAGTGAGCGGGCACAGAGTCACCCTGAGGGGATGTGGAGGAGGAAAGTGACAGGGGGAGGCTGAGACAGTGTGTCTGTGTAAATGGACAGACAGGCGTGCGCAGGTACGTGGGGCAGCAGGAGAACAGGACCTGGGAAAGGGGGAATAGAACAGAACCTGGGGAATGGAGAAGGGGTAATAGAACAGAACCTGGGGAAAGGGGAATAGGACAGAACCCGGGGAAGGGGGATTTGGTGGACACACAACTGCGGTCATTCAGCTGGCACAGAATGGATCCCAGCCCCGAGGAACGAGCGATCAGGAGGGTGCACATCACATTGGGTGAGCAGCCCGTGTGGGTGCACGATTGCGTCCTCCACCTTGGCGCTCCCCAGGCCAGGGGTGTATGGAGAGGACGGACAGAACGTCTGGGTCTGGCTCAGCCTTGCGAGGGCAGCCTGCAGAGAGCTGCCCCGTCCTCTGGGTTTGGCAAGTATTAATAAACCAGGGGCAGGACTGATGTGCAGCTCACTCCATGCTCCCTCTGGGAGTCTTCCTGGACCCGTGGTGCAGAAACAGGGCAGGAGCAGGGACCCTTTCCTTGGGGTCCTGGCACTGCAGACCCGGAGAAGCTGCTGCGACCTGACCCAAGGTGATGGTTTGGCAAATGCCGTCCTCTGTCTGCAGAGTTCAGGGGCAGATCCCTTGCCAGCCAGGTCAGAGCAGAGCAGGGGGGCAAGGAGACATTTCTATTAGTGGAGAATGTCTCCGCATAATGATTCCAGCTTCCTGGGAATCCTTTGGGATGTGTGCAAACCTTCCAGGCTTTCTGCCTCCTCTGTGACCCTTTTCAGCATCGGCTGCATAAGAGCCCCAGGAGGCTGTCACGGGAGAAGCTTCTCCTCCTCTGCCGCCTTCTGCTGTATTTCCCCAGGGAATGATCCAGTCCAGGCTGTTAAAACAGAATGACATGGGCACAGGCTTTTCTGCCTCAGTCCCCACCTCCTCCACGGGATCCACCTCAAAGGATAAAAGAAATTCATGCTGAACAAGTGCCTTATCCCCCAAACACTCTTCTTTCTCTGCATTAGGGTGTATTCCACAAAGGCTGGTGTGGTGCCATGTAACCCAGCTCCAGCTGAGCTTCCCTGTCCTGCCTTTGAGAGCTCTCATTTCTGAATAACCCGAAACACCTCTCTGGACAAGCCCGTTCCTTGCCAAGGCTGAATCATTTCTTACAATATTTAAAGGTTTATAAGTAACAACGATAAGCCCTTAAGAAGGGACTCTTCGACCTTGCTTTGGGCTACTGTGTCCCCTCCCATTGCCATGATGGATTTGGTTACCTGATACTGATTTTCGCCTACCTGCTTGTGGAGCCAAACCTGTCTCCGAGGGGAGGGGACCAGCCTGTCTCTTGGACGTCAAGGCATCCATCGTTGGGTTTGCAGCGTGCTCGCGGGGGTTGCTCAAGGCATCCATCGTTGGGTTTGCAGCGTGCTCGCGGGGGTTACTCAAGGCATCCATCGTTGGGTTTGCAGCGTGCTCGCGGGGGTTGCTCAAGGCATCCATCGTTGGGTTTGCAGCGTGCTCGCGGGGGTTGCTGAGCGAAGACACGCTGTTCCTGTGCACATAAACCCTGACAAGAGTCACTGCGGCAGCAGACGAGGAGTTTTCTGGCAGATCAAAGGCTCCGAGTCGTTCGGCTTCCCATGCAGCCCCTTTGGCAGCCCGTTTGTTTTGCCTTTGTCTTTGGCGCCCTGTACTTGGGGACGCTAATTCGATTTTCCATTGAGAGGTGCGGATATCTATATTATTTTCCTAAAACTCCAGAGAATATTATAAATTTCTTTTTATTGCTTCCAGCCATGTTATTTAAAGTAATTAACCTTAATTTATAAATTTTTATATCAAACTGCCTTTTAACTTTTAGAACTGGCAGGAGAAGTCCATTTCCCAGGGCTCCTAATAGTTCTCCATTTAATCAAAATTCATCCATCAGATTCCAGTGTTAAATCATCTTTTAATTGGGAGTTACATTCTGGTTAATAGTTTTATAATTCGCCGCCTCTAATAGTTTTTACCACAGGGATCTACTCCATTTTTTCTCACTCTATTATTCCTGGTGTTCTGCAGGGACATTTTAAAAACGTTCACTTCCCCTGCCTGTTCTTTGTGATCTCATTAATTCTTGATAGCAAGTTCCCTTTCTCCTCATTACTGGAGCATAACTACCTTTATCACCAGGTGAAACCTCACTCATTTCTACAAGTGCTCTCCAGTTTATTTTCTTTTTGCCTCTTTAAAAAAAATAACAATCTGCAATTTATTTCAGCAAATGAGATGATGTGTTCTGTCTATGGTCTTGGCACTTGACACTGTTGAGATTTCAGACTGGAGATCTTCTGGGCCAGAACTTTCTCTAAGTTCGTGTTTGTGTGGGTTTCTCACGGTGGTGCCATGATATTTCCAGTTATTCTTAGGAGATATTTCCAATTAAAAGCACAAACCACTAATACTGGTGACATCCAAAACCCCCAGTAATCCAGGAGTCAGAAAAAGGGACTGATTGACAGGACTGGCAGGTCTTTTTGGAAGGGGTCATTCCATCTGAACCCACGTGCTTTTTGTATAGCGAGTGCTGTCAAGTGCTGCTGACGTTCCCCAGCGTGGAGAGGAGCAGGATGAGGCCGCAGCACTTCTCAATACCAAGCACCATCTCACTCACAGGTGAACTCCGCGGTGCAGCGCTTTATGTCAGACACACCACATGCAAACGGTCCCGCTCGACGCCGCCGAGCAGTGAGGGCAGCGTTACATCCGCTTGGTGTCCTCCCCAAACAATAAGGAGAGCCCAAGGAGAAGCAAATAATGTTCTATACGAGGTAGTAAAGCCCAGCTTGTAGGTTTTTTTTAAAAAAATGCCTAGAATTAGTGTAAAATTGAATTTGAAACCGTAATCCTCTGAGGGCTGAGTCTCAATTTGCAGATCCACAAAACCTCTGCAGATTACCCTACCAATCCTACTGACAGTCTTATAGGAATATGTTATATTGACTGCCCAAAGTCGGGCTCTGCAAAGTGCTCTTGGTAAGAGTGAGGAAAAACAATCTCCCGGGGTTTATATCTTGGTCCCTTGAACAGTCCTGTAGAATCATTTCATATATAATTTCCTATAAGAAAAATAGGATGGACAAGTGTAAACAGAATTATTATACAATTATAGTGGTCCTTGGAATAACTATAACGCTGTCCACAGTAATTTTTATGTCTCCATAAACTACTAGAGCTACAGTATTCTTCTAGCCCTTCTTTCGCCCCACGCGGTAATGTAATAACTTTTCCTACTTAATGTATGCATCGGTGCGGTAATTCGATATGACAATGATTACGAAATACTCCAGCAGTTTTAATTGACTAGTGTTGAGATCATATCACCATGAGCAGACAAGATCTTATCTCGTGTGTGACTTCCACCTCGCCTGACTGTTACAATATTTATGGTAATAAGGATCGCGGGCATTAGCCAAGTATTAAGTCCTCAGCTGTGGTAACTACATTTAGAAGCAAACAATAATTTCACAGACTGCTGGCCTCCCTTTCCTTTGAGTGCGGTAGCAATAAATATATAAATAAATAAATGGTTTCCTTTTGACTAGGTACAAAAATATATCTAAGGAGTTTTTATGTCTGGAACCTAGATTTCACGATTCCTTATGACAAATATTACAGTAATTCAGCAGTTAAAAAGTCGCCAAAGCTTGATACTGTATCTGGAGAAATTACCATAGAAATCTAAACCAGTATTAAGGCTCTCGTATGCATAGCAGGCGTAATATTACCTCCTCTTTTGTTGCTGCCGCAAACATTTACTTGGAGAGACCTTATTGTCAATGAATTTTTGACAGAGGTCAAAGTATTTCTGAGTGGAACTGAAAGAGGTCTGGGACTTGAATCAAAGAGCTGACAGCATCAACAATAGTGTGTTTTCTCATCTTGCATGCTGGAAAAATTAATTAGAAGCATTTGTGAGATGTTTGGAGCCTGCAGAAGCCGTGTATGCCGTATTTTGGTGGTAAGCATGCCGGTCTTGTCCACGGGTGGAGGAAACATTGCAGTTGGTGATAGTTCTGTTGACTGGAGGACCTCCCCCTGCCCCCAGGTAATATTGTATGTTATAGATGGGATCTAGTGGGGATTGATCTGGTTGTGAGTCACTGGGGACCTTGGCCTCTCACTGCAAAGTCCTGGTTGTTGGTCACTCGCAATCAGAAGCCCCCCCAGGAGTCTCTGGAAGTGTTGCTTTCTCTTTGACATCTCCAAATGGTGAGACTATGGGTAAAGTTTCAATGTTCTGTGTTTTTTCCCTTGTAAAACACTGACTGCTATAGTATTACAGTCTTTGTCTTCACCCAAAGTGTTGGGAGATGGCAAACTGTCCCCGCAAAACAGCTCCATGTATCCTGTGTTCTATCCTGTACTGCCCTCGTATGAATGAGCCCCCTCTGCAATCAGCGCTTCGCAGCTTTACTAGACCCGAGCCAGCACCTTGCAGACTCATGCCCCAAATTCACAGAAATCCCATCAGTAATGCAAATTAAAGATTGGTTGGACATTAAAACCAGTGCCTTTCGTTTCATGAATATATATATATACACACGCTTTTAATATTTGGCCACTTAAAATATTCATCAAGTATTTTCATTCTGTTACTCTCACTAATGCATTTTTAAACGCATTTCTCTTGAATCGGCCCAGTCTCCTCTTTCATGAATCCTTATCTCTGTCCTATGGGCATCTGTATCCCTGCCCTAATGTTCCACTGTACAAGTACTGAGCTGCTCATAACCCTAATCGTACAAAAACAGATGATTCATTACTGAAGTGGATGAAAGAAGGCATTAAATATTGGCATAAAGGAGAAAAGATAAACTGGTACTGGAAGGTTCATCTCTATTAGCTGGAGTGTTTGGGGACACCACAGAAGTAAACCTAGGGTTATGAATATTGCCCTCGATTAGGAACCTGCAATGAAATCCAGCAGAATGAACTTCTGTGCCCAGTTTGGGACAGGGATCTGCCTGCCCGGCTCTGCGTGCCCGTCCTGGCTGCAACAGTGAAGGATTTGGGCTCCGTGTTACACTGTTAACTGGGGGCATTTACAGTCGTGAAATAACTCAGGGAATACTGAAAGCTAAAAAGAACTTGTGGGCTCTTTCGGATTGCAGTGGATCTTCATCTGATGACTTTTCCTGTCAGGTGGGAAGATTAAGAACTTCTTTGTATGTTTTAAGGCAAAAGGCAGCTGAATTCACTGGACTTCAGGAGCTGAGGGCCTAAGGAGAGGATCTGATCTTGTAAAACTTCTGATGAAAGAAAAAACAAGAGGGAAGCAACCCTACCCTGCAGCATTGCACTCCCGTAGAAGGACATCGGTGATTGGGAAGGTAATAAATACCAGCAGTGCTTAGCACAGTGGGCTCAGGTATGGTTTGGGTGGCCAGGAGCAAGTTATCCTTTGATGCATCAGCCCAAATCCTGAAGATGAGCCTCAAACAAGAGCCCAGTGGCTAAACAAGGAGGGCAGTGTGCTGCCCACCCCACACCTGCCTGCAATTGCCATCACAGCTCTGCAGCTGGGGGTGGTTACAGAAACCCCGGGGGAATAAGAGAGGAGCTAGGGGCTGGTTTATCCCCTCCAGCAGTGTGAGTGGTGCCTGTGCCAGGCTGCTCTGGGCTAGCGGGGCATTTCCTGCTTGTGCCTGTTGAGCTGCTGCTTTGGCTCTGAATTGCTGGTGTGAGGCCCATGCACGTGGTTCATCTGGTGCAGAAGGTAAGGAGTTGCTGTTCTGTTCTCCGGGGCTGGGGTGGTGGGGGTGAGGGTGCTGCGGCAGTGCGGTGTTCTGGTGTGCGCAGCACACTGGCTCTATGGCGGTGTTTGGCTTCTTGTACTTCTGCTCGGTGGAAAGCAGTTACTGGGAGGATTGTAGGGCTCTGAGGTTTTGTTTCCCCTCTGGTCTCTGGGGACGTGCCTGGAGCTGGTGGGTTGGCAGCCCTGTGCAGCAGAGTGTTCTCCGTCTTGGGGCCATGGTCTTTGGAGAAGAGTAACCAGGTGAACTTCCCAGGTGGGAAGCCCCTAAGAGTTCAAAATAAATATGTGTCACATGATTTTATTCCCCTTTATCACTTGGGAGGTGTCTAAGCAGTGTCCCTCTGGAGCCCAGGTACTGGAGTCCGTGAAATAACTGTTCTTCAGGCACAGATGAGATGTCCCTGGAGCGTCAGGGAATTGGGCAGCTGGCAAAACAGTGCTGAGCATCAGCTATCCCAGGCAATGGTGTGTTCAGCTATGTGCTGTGATACAAGGCAGCCCTAAATTGCAAGGAAACAAACACAAACCCCTGTTGTTCTTATCTCTCTACTGTGTGGGGAGAAACTCATCTAGTAGCCTGGGCGAATGGCAACCAGGGAGGTGGTTCAAACCCCTCCTCCTGTGGAGATACTGCTATTTAATGAATCATTGAGAAATAGTTTGGGGGGTTTTGCTCTCTCTTGTTCTCCCCATGCATAGTCAAATGGAAGAAATACAGCATAATCTTGTGTTTTTATTTGGGGTGAGAGATAATGGCTTTCAGAATAAACACCAGCTATTTTCAAAGGAAGCAAAATGCTCTGTCTGTGCTTCTCTGTCCCTGGCTGACTGCTGTACCATTTCCCAAAAAGTGCCAGTGAAGGGGGGGACCCTTACAGAACTAATTTAGTTAAAATTTACACTCCTTAATTTTGTGCCTCTTCTTTTCACCCCTTCTAGTCTTGTAGCTATGATGCAGTATTGATCCAAAGATCTATAGGATCATACCATGGCTCCAGGTGGGTGGCAGAATTGAGGCTAGGCTTCATTTCCATCTGAATGGTGCAGAAAATAATTCCACTTTCCAGCTTTTATTGCTCAGAACATTGCATTTCTCTCATTGCAGTGAATGGGAATTAGCTCTGGAGGAAAGAAATGATTATTTTTTTTTTCTTGATGTAGAGTGGAGGAGAAGGATTCAGGAAGAAGTAGCGTAAGCAAGCAGACAGCAAGCTCATTGCGGTTTGAATTAGGTGCGGCTGGATTGCTCTAATGAAATGGGACTTCTCATCTGGGGTTCAAGTGGTGTTTCTGTGGACGGATGGTGCCCAGACTGCAAATTCCTTGTCTGGCCGGGACAGCTTCCTCAGCGGTGCTGTGTGTCATTTATAATAATAGCGGAGCAGCGTGCTGTGGTTCAGCTTTGTCCGGGGTGTCAGTGGATGTGTGATGGGAAGGGGCACGGCTGCAGAAGGTGGCGATGGTGCCCAGGCCAGCTCGGGTGCTCCATGTGAGCTGCGGTTGCTGGGCTGCGTCCCGTGAGTGGTGCGGGCAGAGCCTCCAGCTGTGGCAGTGTGCAGCACAGCTGGAGCTCCATTCTCACTGGGGCTGGCCTGAGAAGCCTCCAGCTGTGGCAGTGTGCAGCACAGCTGGAGCTCTGTCCCCACTGGGGCTGGCCTGTGTTCTCCAGGATGGCCTTGGGCACCACAGGAACCTGATGGCGCTCTGGACCCAGATTCCTTGACAGTAATGAAGTTGTGCAGATGTGAATTTGTAGGTGGGAGAGAAGCCAAGTTACTGTGGGGCAAGCAGATATGAATGTGAAGATGCAGGCACCCAGCACTGTGTACTCCAGATCCCTTTCATGGTACCTCACTAATATGCACAGGAAGGCCACCACTGCCAGGCTGGGGAATAACAGATGATTAAGCTGCCTCTTGTTAAGTCTTGTGCTTGTTCTTCTTCAAATCATCATCTTGGTGGCAGGATGGTGAGTTGCCTGGTTCTTTCTTCCCCACCCTGAAGCAAGGACTTGCCTGTGTCTCGGGGACTGAGAGCAATTGAGACAACGACCTGTAGTGGTCTTTTAAGATGGACATAGCTTGTTCTGTTTGCTGTGTGAATTTGGAGAATCAGAGAAGTAATTTCCCTGCGAGAGGAGCAGGCTGCCACCTGCCCATGAACTTGGCAACCTTTAGACACATCTCTGCTATTATATCCTGCTGGAAGAGTTTTCAGCAGAGTTATTTCCTGCTAAAGGGAGATGAGGGGAGATATTCAGGAGCATGCTGAGGAAATTGTCTGTGCCCATGTTCAACCAGCAACTGGGAAAAGACTTTCAAAATCCAGTGGCAAATGCTGATAAACATAGCTCACCAGTATCATTAGCATGTTAAGTCTGGTTTTAGGAGCACGGATCCTGGGAACTCCTTGTCAGCGCCAGTGTCTCAGGCAGGAGTGTGGGGAAGGTAAAGAATCATCTACAAGGGTTGAGGTTAATTTATGAAGGTTCGTGTTACACTGTAACTGGCAAGATGCTAAATGTTTCTCATACCGGAGAGATGCTCTCAGGAGAGTACCTGTCCTTATGAAGCATTTATTTCTAACATAGAATAGATGCTTCTACTACCTGGTGTCACTTTAGTCATTACACTTTATGTAATGGAGGTGGGATTTTCTTGCCCTTCCCTCCCCATTCTCCTGCTTCCCCAGCTCATCCCACCGTGCGGCTCCTGCCCTGATCGCGTTATTGTCCTGAGCAGAGCTCGTGTCTGCGCTTCTGGATGGGGCTTTGAAATGCGCTGGGGCTCGGGCCACAGGTTTTGTGCTCACTCTCAGTGACAGGTGGAGCAAATATTGACAGTGCCTCTCAAAGACTCAAGTTACTATTGCTCCTGTTAATTCAGGGCGAAATTTATCCTCGTGCCCAAGGCCCATGTTAAGTCTGTGCTACTGAAACAGCTGGACTTCCCCGTCCCATTTTTTGCTGTGTGGGTAATCTGGAGAATAACAGACTGACCTAAGAAAACTACAGCTGTGTTGTTGTCATCTATCAGGCTTTTTTTGTTTAATCCTGACCTTGTGTTGGACCGCTTGTGTGTGCAAAGGTATAACGCATTTTGTTAGTGGGGCTCTGCTCTCAGGTCAATGATTTATTCAACCATTCCGTGGCCCGGTGGAAAAGATCTTGCAGTGTGGGCACAGTCCATGGGGCTTCTGCTGAGTTATCGCCGCTTTCTGAGCTCCCCTGGTTCAGATGGGGTTTGACCCCCAGCCCCGTTCTGCCAGGGGCTTGCAGCCCCCAGAGGAGCCGTTCCTGCTTTGTCTGCCCCCGGCTGGCCCAGCCACCGTGAATTGCTTTGTGCTTGTGTGTTTGCCTACTATTAATACTTAAGCCTGTCTCAGGGATGGTGAGTTTTGCAGTGTTGACTACGCCAGACAATTTAAAGTGGATTGGGGAAAGAGAGAAAGGCTCTCGGTGAGACTTTCATGAATGCTCAAGTAAAGGGGTAAAGACAGAGGAACTGGGGAATGGGGAGAAATGGAGATGTGCTGCGAAGAACCGTGTACTAAATTTGCCTCCTGAAGCTCAAAAACTTCTGGGTGATGCTCTGAACATCTATCTCTTTAAAAGACTACCAGATTTAAAGAAGAAAAACCCTTAAAAAACAGACATGGAAAAAACCCGGATTAAACTGTCACTCATTCACAATCTAGCCAGGAAACTCATCCATGCCCCTACAGGTAGCTAGTTATCCCATCAGGAATTTCATATTCTTGTCTGAATCCCGGCACACAAATTGGTCCAGCGCGATGGGTCTGCCTTGATTAGGGTCTGCTGGCACAGATGTCCACAGCATGTGTTCCCAAAAGCCTGCTCAAATCACTGCTTCTCTCCCCAAAGGGATCAAAGGTTGAGATGGTCTTTCCAGAGCTTTAGCCGGGCTGTGCGGAGCATCTGCAAAGTTTAATCCCCTAACCTTCCCTTCCCTCTCTTTTTTTTTTAAGTATGGTATAAATGGAGTTTAAGGGTTTATCTCTTTTCTTTCTAGAAAACAGCTATTACTTGTAAAGAACCTCTGGAGAAGAAGGTGTAGCCTTGCCTTTATCTGAAAGACAGTTGGGTTTTGGCGACTCTGTCAGAATAAAGCCCGGAGTAACTCTATATGCTTGTGCAAATATCTACTGTTGACATCTTTGGCCAGCTGCTGTTATGGCTTCCTTTTCCTTGATGAACAAAATCCTCTTGTGATGTGGCCTCTGAGCGCCATTATAATTAAAAGAATTAAAATTCAATTTGAGCTATTGTCGTTACACAATGCAAAGTTCAACACTGCTGAAGGTTGATTTTATTGATTCCGTATTGGGTACTCCATGGAAATAAGTTATCTTGACACAAACATGGTATTGGCAATAGAAGGCACAAATGGTCCATCTCCAGCCTTTGCTCACTTTAATTCTATTGTTAGCAGCACCTTTCACAAAGAGGAGTTGTGCCAGCATTTCAATCTAAAGCATGCATTTTCCAAGATCACTTCAGGCCTAGAATTATCTCCAGTTTAAATAGCAATATCAGATTTACAGCCTTTGCAGAAAAATATCTGTATAGGAGTTAAATGCTACAAAGCTTGTTAAAATCGCAGCTGTGCTCTCGCTGCAGCCCGAGTTCTTGTCTTCGGCTGCCTTTCCCTTACACCCCTGCTATTCAGGCTTGCATATGTCTATTTTGTTTCTTTATTTTAAAGAGCAGGCTTAAGTAAAGCTTATTTGAATTTCCCAAATCTGTTTCATTAAGAAACAGCCGTCACTGTCAAACGTCTCTCTTTTTCCAACAAAATTATTTCTGAGGGACTGAATATTGACTTGGAATCAGCTCTTGTGAGTGCAAGATGCTTTTAAGCACTGATGAGGATTGTTCGTGTTCTCTGAAACTGCTCCTCTAAGCAGAGCAGCTGTAGTTCATGCTCGATGTGTTAATGGTTCACTCAAACATGAGAGCAGGCTGGACAGTCGGAAGGTTAAAATTGTGATAGGGAGACTGGATTTGAATGTGAATAAATCTGGAAGGTGGAGAGGCTCTTGGACAAGAGCACGGAGAAGCTCGATCTCTGGAGCTGCCTTTCCTAGTCTTTATTTTGGAGTTCTTAGTTCGGGGAAGAGAGACACATACATAATCCTTCTTTCCCTGCAGTGCCTCTTTGCATCAGAGCCTCTGTGTTTTTGCAGTACAATTAACGAGCAATAATCACCGAGGGCTGCGTGGAGGAAGGTTCCTGGGCAGTGTCTTGTCTCTGTGGGAGCTCCAGGGCCCTGTCCATGTGCTGGAGAGTTGAAGGAGCAAGGAAACAGCTTTGCGACTGAACCCCAGCATGAGAGCAACCAGAAGATGTGCTCTGGGTGTGCTTGAACTTTCTCTTCTCCACATGTGTCACCTTCATGTTTGCCAGTCCCGTAACCACCTTGTGTGCTGTCCAGTAATACCCGATGATGCTTAAGCACGCGGCTTAAACCTTTTCCTTGGTAGAATATCTGGCTGGGAGATGCCCTTGTGGGAAGAGCAAAGGGCTGGATAACACAGGCGCTTGAGTTCGTTGTGAAGCGGTTCCCTGTGCCTGCAGGCGGCCGGGGCTGCGAGCTGGCTCTGTGCTGCTCCGCACGGCTGCTGCGGGTCAGAGATGCTCGGGGGTGAGAAGTCGCGTTCCTGGGACGCCGCTGAGCAAGACGTGGGGCAGGGAACACACCAGCCTGGCTCGCTTAGCGTTGTGTTCAGCACATACCAGCCTGGCTCGCTTAGCGTTGTGTTCAGCACACACCAGCCTGGCTCGCTTAGCGTTGTGTTCAGCACTTCCCCAGCGGCGGCTTCTTGGGGGGGAAAAGCTGGTCGGGAAGGAAAAGTGTTACGAGTTGTTTTGACACAAGTTGCAAATTGCCTGGGAAGACCTTGTCTTCTTATTATGTGGCTGCTGCTCAGCTTATTGCTACCTCATTAGCAAGGAGTTACCTAATTAGCAAGGCAAGCTGTTAATTAAGTGTGTATTGCATTACTCAGCTTTAAAAAAAATCTTTTAGGTGTTAAATATTTTAGTGATAAGGAGTTGCCACTAAACTATTTTATTTCTGTGTAAATCTCTTTCTTCTGCCAGAATGAAACAAATAATGAACTGCTGCAACCACTCCAGATTCAGGAAAACCCACTTATATTTCTTGTGATGGAGTTAGCACTAATGAACAGTAATATTTGTTTAAAAAATATAATGGAAAAGACTTGGTAAGGTTAATAAGATAGTGGAACCCCTGTGTATTGAATCAGTCTTGATAAGAGAACAAAAACTACATGTTTGCTAAAATAACTTTAAAAACAAATAACATTGACTTTCCACACCTAGTGGAGACCAAATTTTCACTTGCTTGCGTGCCTGCTCTCCCGGCATGCTCGGACCTGCCGCCGCGCCGCCTCCCGCCAGGACAGCGTGACTTTGATTTTTGACTGCTGCGCAATCTTTTTCATCAGATGGAGCTGGATCGCAAGGTGGAAATTAGGTGTCCCTGCATCTTCCCACTCCTTCAGCTCACATGAAAATGTTGTGTTGAGGACATGTATCCACTTCCTACTGGCCCCACCACATGAAGCTTTGATTAGCAATTATTTCTGAGATATTAAAAAACACAATAGATGTTGCAGGGCTCTGGATTTTCCATTATGATTGTTAAGGGAAAAGAAAGACTATAGTTACAACTTAATAGTTGTTTCTCTATGTCTGAATGTAAATTATGGGCATAGCCTTATGATCGCATATGCATGTATGCTTGGGTACCAAATACTTACAGGTGTTAACTGTGTCTTTGCATTGATTAGTTGAGTTCTGGTTTTTACTTCTTGTGGAGGACAGAATAAACTAACACAGACAGTACCCAGTGCTTTGTTCTTGCTGTCTTAGCGATGTGTCTTCACCCTTACCCTAACGCTCCGTTCTGTATGTGGACCAGGGTAGTTAAACTTTAGACTTGGCTTTATGGAACAATGAAACCACTTCAGTCCCTACTGAATAAAATACAGAAGGGCTCTCTGTGTCCAGGGGCTGCCTGTGTATGTTGTGCATGTCCTACCCACTACACGGTTTCTCTTGGGGTGAAATTAGAGGTGAAGAGGAAATGTTTGGGGCTTGTATCACTGATTGCACTATGGGGTCAAATTCTTATTTGAGAGTCAATAAAGATAAATTGCACACAAGAATAGCTCCTATTGCCAGAGCGAGCTGGCAGTTTGCAGAAGGGGGTATGTGGTGTCTTAACGTGCAGCCAGTTGTAAAGGCTTGGGAAAAAAATTTCCAACTGCACATTATCTGAGTGAGCTTCCATATTTTACCATGACACCGACTCCGAGACTCATTTCCCTGGGTTAAGTAGTGCGGGGTGAAGTATCTGCCGCTCTCCTTCTCCCTATCCATCTGCTGCGGTATTGTGGGCATTTAACCTGGAGCGCCTGCTGATGTATGACCGAATCAGAGAAAAGAGCCCGCGCTGTTTAACCCTCTCCCTTTGTAGCTGCACTTAATGAATGTCACACAGGCCCACTATAGAAATGATGGAACATCCATTCTGGCAGCATGAACAGAGCCCACCGTGCAATGATATGGTGAAATATGCTGAAAATATTCACGGGAGCCAGTGAACATAAACCCATGATTATTTTTTTCCCTTAAATCTCAATATTTTAGCTGTTTTCCCCCCATATAATAAAAGTGCAGTTCTAAACAGTGTCTACTCTTTTTTGAGGGGAAGAAAACCCTATTTTCTTTTTAATGTGGCTGTACAGAAATGGCTAACTTATGCTAACCAAAACGTAATTAGGTTGTCCATGCAGGTCTTTTTGTCTTGCTAAAAAATGTCTTGTAAATAAGATTGCGGGTCTTAATGACTCTATCCAGTAATTTCTGGGCTAAATTCAAAGGTAATAAAAGTAGGGCTGTACCTTGTATTGCAGCAGTTAGTTAGTGCAGGCGTGTGCTGTCTGCTGGCCCAGTTCTTCTGCCTTCCCTCATGGGGACCTGCAACTGGTTGTGAAGAACCTGAGCCTTTTGTAGCGTGTGTTACTGAGCAGGTTCCTGCTCAATGTCGTGGAGTGAACCCAGAATGGAACGGGAGCGTGTAGCTGCAAAGCAGCTCTTGTGAAATCTAAGAGTCTAATCCTCGCTTCTCTTACCATTTCATGCCTCTTTCTCCACCGAACTACCTTTTTTTCCCTATTTTTTTTCTCCCTGAGTGCAGGCCACATCTTGCTATTCTCACCTCTAAACTTTGCACCACATCCCTTCTTTTCATACTTCATCTGTGCATTCTGAATTCAGCTGGAGAGAAAACACTGTGAAACTTGCTTTGAACCGTGGTACGAAACCTCCGATGTCGCTTGTTTCCCTAAAGCACCGTGATTCATTGGCCTAATTAAATAATAAATACGTCAGTTGTCTCGTTTCCAAAGGAGAATATAAATTTTAAAGGCTGGTGGTTAATTACTTCCGTAAGATTTGGCTTTGTCCTGGTGGCAAATGTCTGTCAACTCTTGTGTCAAAAACCAGGGGAAGGGCTAAAAATGTGTGATGATTTCCTGTGTGTTCATGTTAAAGAGAGTGCTGTGTTCCAGTGATGCTTTTCATAGGGTTCCTCCCCAGATAAGAACAGCAGCACCCTTGGGTGTCTCAGGGTGTTTTCCTTGCTGGTGTACTCTATTTATCAGGACCATGTTTATACTGGAGGAAGGGGAGACCAGGGAAGCTCGGATCTCACCTTTTGCTTCCCTGAGATAATCAGCAAACAGTGTGAATGTCTGTGTGTGTGTGAACATGACGTATGTAAATAAATGGATGAAATACTATCAGTGGGACCTTCATTTCACCCAGGCTATTGAATCATCTCATCATAACTGCTTGTTATTAACCAAGTGGCATAATTCCAACTTAAACTTCGCCTTTGTTTACTGGAGACTTGCTGAAGAGCTAGTGCTGAATGCTTAATTTTCAACCTTCTAAGTATATGTATTGATAGAAAGACCAAACGGTGTTTAAGATGCAGAGCTCGGTGATGAGCAAGGTAGCTGGGAATCTCTGCTTCAGTTTGAAAAGACAATTTCAGATCTGTATTTTAACAGAGAAAAAACTTACAAACATCCATTTAAATGAAAAACCAGAAGGCACCCTTTCTAATATATACACACTCATTTTAAAACATCGATTTATTCAATTTATTAAAGCTTTCCCAGGTTTTCTGAGGGAGCACAGCACCGGGTGCCTGGCTTATCTCTGCTTCCCCCAGTCTGTCCAACTCCTGCCATAGCTCCAACTGAACCTTCTGATGCACCATTCAGCCTCTTATAGCTCCACAGAGTGTCTGAAATACCATCTGTACCATTGATGCAGGCAAATTCTCACTGACATTAGTACAGCGCTGTGAGGTCCTGGTTCTTGTGCTGAGTTAAAAAGGGAAAATACGGCAATTGTGGAGTTTATGGTAATAGTCTTAGTCAGGTGTTACTCGGATGAAATGTTTTAGCATTCCTGTTTAATGTCAGGGAGATGAAATAGGATTTATATTGAAGTTTTAGGGGCTGTTTATACCTGGATAAGGTGCTTTCTCACTGCAAGGAGCAGGATCTGCAGCACTGGAGCCAACCTGGTGCTGAAGGGGGACAAGAGCAACTGCGCTCCTGACATGAACCCCCTTATTTCTGGTCAGCGACTCGACTGAAAGGGAGATAATTTTCTTAATATTTCTCCCCCTTTTCTTCCCTATCTTGCCTAATGTACATAATAAAGCAGGCTATTTCTGCTATAGGAAGAAAATGACTGATTTACTTCATCACCTGGTCTGGTAGAGCAGGCTGTGCCGAGGGGTCTGGTGCTTGGTTCACGGGGACTCAAAACGCATCTTCCTTCTTGCAGCTTGTGCTAGAGCTCAGACAAGGGGCCTTGTTAATCATCCGTGCTGCTGTACATCTGAATAAATGAGATAAAATTAGGATGGAGAGGTGGATGAGGCTTTGAGGCTGCAGGACTGTGCTTAAAATCACACCAGCAGCTCCCCCCGTTCTGCAGCAGAGGGAGGGGAGTGAAGCTCCTGGTGGAGCAGCGCTGCTGACAGTTCTCTGCTGAAATAAGAGAGTGGTAAAGGCATCTCAATCAATTAATTTAGATGTTTAAATGATGGTGTTAATCCTTCCTGTAAACAGGACTTTCACAACAAGCTGTACCTGCTCTTTCTGTTTTCAAATATACTCCTCTGGCCTTCCCTTTCCCTGGTGGGGAACCACCAACCCGATTAACATATTAAATGAAGCAGAACCCAGTGCTATCTCTGCACATTACTGTTTTCTTATGGTATATGAGCAGCTTCCAAATTACTAGTTAGAACCATCCTGCAACCCCCACAACCCAGAATACCTGTATTTTAAGGACCTTGTGCCACATGACAGAAGGTAGCAGCGTCCCTCAGATTTTGGGTTCTTAGTCTTCAGAAATGGGTTTTTCTTTCAAAGTCTAACTTTTCTTTTAGAATATCTCAGTGCTGTGTGTCCTCATCTCCCCACAGTCTCTGTTTTACCTCTTTCTGGCCCAAATCTGTGTCTGCTCAGCAACGCACAGGTTCTCTATGGGAGCCACGCGCTCCCCACCCTGGGCAGGTTTGACAGAATGGGTGCCCCAAGATAAATAGTCACCTTCTGCACGTCGCTGAAAATCGAACTGTTCCCGTGCTCATCTGGAGCTGAATAGATTGTCACCAGAGCCCGGGGACAAGGGGAGCCTGGGGGGGTTACCAGGGCAGTGCTGGGGCATTCTGTCCTTCTGCACAAGAGCTTTTGGGGACAGAATCAGCCAGGGCGAGCCATGGGCACCAGGATTGTGTCCTGCTCGGGGGTGTTTGCAGCACCGAGGGACACGGGAGCCAGGGCCGCTGTGACACGGTGAACCACGGGAGGGGGGCAGGAGGAGCTGGGGAGGAGGGAGGCATGCATATAAATCATTATTGGCGAACATCTCAGCTCTTGAGCCAGGCTGTCGCTTGCCGCTGCTCGTGGTGCAGCCCAGACATAAATCATAATTCCTCTACAATAGATCCTTTTGCAGCCGCCATCAGGAAAAGTGTGTTGGTTTTATTGATTTTTTGACACCGGGGCCCTGGCAACGGCTGCTCTGAATCATTATGAAATGAAACTGATTAGGAATTCATGGAATACTAAATAAACTTTACGAGCCCGTTGTAAGTTTTTTGATGCATGGGGAGCGGAAAATGAAAACTAATGATATAAAAATTACACAGCGTGCTGAGTATTATTATACTGCTATTGATTTGTTTCAAACTGTACATCAAAATCGAAGTGTGCTGGGTGTGCTTGGCTGCAAGGCTGATGCTCCAAAGCTTTTGAGGGTGTTTTTTTTGCTTCTTAATGCTGGCTCCAGCATTTTTTGCTGGCCTGAGAAGGTTAGTGCCACCACGGAATTGCTGGAGTGCTCCCTGCACCTGCCTGTTCCACCGCAACCGCCCTTTGCATGGTGATCGCTGACTTTATTCTCATGTTTGCATGTGGATTCTCATGGGGCAAAAATACATTGAGGAGGATTTTAGCCTAAGTGGATAACTCCCCACACGCACTCCGGCCCTAGGGAGTTTTACTTTTGTTCCTTAATAGCCAACATGGTGAGAGGAGCCCCCGACACTTGACAAACATTTATGCAGAAGTGCACAAAGGGATCATTTGTTCTGTCACTAACGGCAGCGCCCGGGGAGTGAAGGGGAACAGCTGGTTCTAATGCTGCCCATCACTTTGGGGCAAGAATGGGGAACTTACCATTTCTTTTAAACTTTTCTTTCTAGAAATAGATAATTTGTAATGTGATCATAATAGCTCTGTCCAGACTTAAAATCAATGGAAATAATGAGCGGAACTGGCGTGGTCTATTTGCTTCCTATTTACTATTTTTGATAGCAGAATTTAACAAAATTAAGGAAGGAGGAAGAGGTAAAAAGGGTGGATTCAGTGTCTCCTTGAGACGAACTGCTGAATAAGAGCAGGGCTGCGTGTGTGGAGGGTTAGATGAATTGCTGGTATTGTCATTGCGTGTTTGTTGGAATGAAAAGGAGCCTCGTGCCGGACCAGGGAGGTTTCTGTGCTGGCTGGAGCAGAAAAACACCCTTTTCCTTAAGTAAGTAGCTCCCTTCTTCATGGTATCTGTTCTGCTTGAGTGTTATGCCTTGCAGAACCACAAAGGGACACATAGGGTTGTGTTTAAAGCATTATGTGGAAAAAGCTTTTTTTCATTTGGGTGCAAAATCAAGCTCAGATTTAGAAATTTTGCATGGTTTAAATGGATTTCGGAGGTGACGGGAGCAGCAGTAACAAACAGGCTGTGACAGAGGCAGCCGGGCCAGAGCCAAACCTGCAAAGCGACCCCTTTGCCACCGCTGGCACGGACACAAACCTCTGGGTGCAAATGGCCTCGGGTGTCCCCAGCTGTGGGCTGCTGGGGATCATCCTGCAGCTTAGCCCTGCTCTAAGTCCGGACTTTGCAAAGATAGGCCCTTGTGTCAGCTCTGCTTCTACCTACCAGGGCCGGCCTAAGCGTATTGTCTGTAGATGAAAATGTAATACCAATGAGTAGGAAGAAAATCCAGCGGAATCAAGAACAAGAGAGGAGGAGAAGATTGAAGCCACTGGAAATAAGCTGCTGATCCACAGAGGGCTAAGCTGCCGTGTCCCTCGGTCGCCTCCCGAGACGACGCTTTTCTGGAAGTAAAACCTCACGTGGCTGCTCCTGTATCCCTGGGAAGCCTGGATGTCCCTGCTCCCACATCCATTTGTAAATGATGATCCCCAGTTTGGGGTGTTGGAATCCACATGGCCTGAGGACATGGAGCTGTGGCCATTGTGACTGCATCCAGCATGCCCCTCTTTTCTTTGCCTTGCAGCTTAGGTGTGGACTGGATGGAACCCCCTGAAAAGATTGCTCAATGAGTTTGAAAAGAAATCTTGGGGAGTTACGCTGAGCACCCCCATTTATTTGGAAAATAAACCCCTTGTTTCTATCAAGTAAGGCCACTTCAAGTGTGAGGTTTTGCTTCTGGCTTATGTCTGAGCAGTCTATGTAGATATAAACAAATTATGGCATTGATTTTAGCCACTGTGGGTGAATATAGCATGTGTTGGAGCGCAGACAGCTTTAGTGTTTTCCACTGGACTGGGAGATGTGCCCAAGGAACAGCAACGCGTGTGTGTGAGAAGGGTCTCGATTCTCCTCCCAAGTCCTGACCGGTCCCATCTTGCCACAGACTCCCATACATTCCTTGGTAGCCGTGGGCTTGTTACAATAATCTATGTATATTTAGATTTTTGGCCTGATGTAAACAGGGGATCGTCTTAAATGAAGCCAGTTTTCGTTTTGCTTCCGCACCACGTGCACTAGCAATGTCCACTTTATATGGCTTGTCAGCGTGTGAGCGTCTGCGCTGGGGACTTTTCTAAGATATGTATATTGAATTTAGATTTGTGCTCTTAGTACCTTCACTCGTTCATTCAGAGCCATATTGACTACATAAATTGAGTGTTACAAGTAAGAGAGAGTTTAGCCATTATTTTCTCAGTGATTTGATTTAATGGCCTGGGTGTTTTGGCCATTACTTCTGGCTTTTCATTTGCATGGATTCTTGACTCTGCTGATTAGCATGTTTTTTCTATTTGCCATTTAATTTTTTTCCCCATTTTGGAAAGCTGAATTTTTCATGATTAATTAAATTCTTGTCTTTTTTTGTATCTTACACACACATATCTATAGGACTGTATAGATATGCTATATACTTTTTTCCTTTCTCCCATCTCTGCTTATTATAGGGAGTTAAACGCAGCCTTCTGCCTGACGGGAATATTGTGTACTGTATGTGGAGTGATATACAGGTCAGTATATTACTGATGAATCAAAGTTTCCTCCTAAGGCAGCTGCTGCAGATTACTTAGTGCTTGACATGGCGTGTCTTTGTGTCACTGTTACCGGGTGAAATTAAATCAGAACAGGAAAATATTAATTTAAAGTAGGGGATAGAGGCCGCTCACTTCCAATTACTCTCTACCCTGTCAGCTTTATATGGGCGCAAACAAGGAAGGAGGCTGGATTAATTGCTTTGGACTCTGCCCCACTACAGGCCCAATTATAGAAACATATTGGCTCCCAGCACTATTATATACACTGCTGTGCAGGAAATTGTGTGAAATTTTAACGGATTTCAGATGTAATAATAGAGAACACGATTCAGGACAGCATTAGCAGGCTGGGTGGAATCTTTACGGATGGGTTAAGGTTAAGCTGTTTGGGGGTCCTTTGTGTATTAAAGGATCATCTGGTTAACCCATGTACTGGGAGCTTTTGATACTGGCCTGGGAGCAAACAGAATAAAAACATTTATCCTCTGACAACAAGGAGCTAAATCCTCAGTCGGAGCGCGGGCAGCAACGTGGAGCGTGGGGACGGAGAGCACAAGGCTCGTGGATTCGGGGCCGGGGAGGCTGTGAAAACGTCTTGCATGGCATTAAACACGTTGATGTTTCTGCATATTCTTTAGAAAGCCATTCCCGGCTAACGTCTGCGTTAGTGTGAGACCCACCTGCAAAGCCTGGGTCAGAACGCAGAGCCACTGACACAGAGTGAACACCACTCGTGATTTAAATGTGCATTGCAGGATTATTTTGTGAAGAGTTGTAGCAATAGATTTCAGTGCAATATTTTAGTTTAAATTCATTTAGGCTTTTATTCACAGAATGTCAGGGATTGGAAGGGACCTCAAAAGCTCATCCAGTTCAATCCCCCTGCCAGAGCAGGAACACCCAGATGAGGTTACACACTAAGCTTAGAATTCCGTCTGCTTTTTTCTGTGTTTAAACTCACGTGTTGAAGATGCCTGATAACTTGTGTGTGCATATGTGCTATTGTCTCTCCCTCTTATAAAACCATTGTTTGACTTGTTGTAGCCAGAGCATGGACCTTATTCCAAGTACGGAGCAGCTCTCAGTAGCTCCAGGAGGCCGGGACCTGTCCCTTGGCCGCCTCTTGCCTGACGCTCTGTGGTCTGAGCGCAGGTCCCGGCGGCTCCGCAGACCCAACCACCGGAAAGGAAAAGCACCAAGAAAAGGTGCAGATCGCTGGCAGGTGAAGGTTCAATAGCACCGCGTTGTCTCCCATCCACTGCACCTGTAGTCGCTGGGAACCCAATAACACAGCCGTGGCTTTTCGGTGGAAGCCCCCTTGGTGCTCACAGCAAACGACGATCAGCTCCTTGAAATCTCTTTTCTAGGAGCATGGCAGACTGAGCTGTTGGCTTTTGGAAAGGACCAAAGTGTTGTCTTTAAAGCATATTAAATAAATTTGCCTTTTGAGCAGAAGGACTTGGAAAGGTGCTGGTGGAACTGAAACAGTGCAGGAGGGGTTAATACTCTGCTTTGTTGGGTTTTTGACTGGGGCCCGTGGTTTTACTATGGCAATAAAGTCACTTTCCTTTTATGTTTAAAAGCCAGCAAGGAAAAAGTGCAATTACAAAGACAACTAAAATCTTCACTGGTACTCAGCAAGGTAATCAGTGCAATTGATTTTTTTTTTCCCTTCCCTAGCCAGAAAAGTATTTAAAGTTAAATTCTATCTGTGATTTTTATATGGGGAAAAAAAAAAAAATCTGTGCTCTGAAATGCTTCCTGGTTTTAAAAATGCTCTATTTTATTTGCCCTATAAATGCAAACTTATAAAATGCGATAAGGGATCTTTCTCCCTGCACAGACAAGACCTGAGGAAGCTGCTATTCCTGCACGGCTGCCAATTGCACAGACAGATATCACTCCATTAGTCATTAGCATCTAAATCATCCCACTTCTCATTCAGGTTTACTGGGCTGTGATGGCTACTGGATTCATAGGACACCTGAGCCAGGTCTTTTGTACAAGGTCTCATGGAGCAATTGATTGTAAAAAGACAGCAGGAGAGGAAAGCACTGCTTTCTGTGCCTTTTGAACAGGAGGATGGGCTGTGCTACCGTGGCTTTTCTCTAGGAATTATTAAACTGAAACTAGTGTCCAAGGGTTGAGTTTGTGCCGTGCGTAGTGGTACAACACCCTGATGCAAAAACTGGGGGGGTTCTGAGGGTGAGAGCTCTGGTTTGGGATATTGCAGTTAACATTAAACTTGTTCCTTGTAGGAGCAAAATCTTATTTACACGGAACAGACTTCAAAATCGAGTATGAATGATTCAGCAGCTGCTGTAGTGTAGGCTAATGTGTTAATATGGCTTTAAAAATACCGGGAGAATTCAATGGAGTTTAATACATAAGTACTGAGCAAAGGGCTGGGTTTGTCAGTTGTATCATTTGTGTTCCACACAAGAAATGAAGCACTACAAAATATTGGCCTTTTTATTCCCCTATGTAGTAACAATGTCTTTTGTGGAAAGAGAAAAATGAAAGGAGGTATTTTAACCAGTGATTCAAAACATAGCTGATGCACATCTTGTAAATGGAGAGCTGATTTTTGTGGGTGCTTTTTTGCCTCTGTTGTTTTAAATATATTTCTGCCTCCCTACCCCAGTTTTCCTGAGAGATCTGGGCCATTTAGGGGAACACATACAGCACTGGAGTGGATCTTCTGTGCTCTAGTGCCAGGTAGACATGGTCTAAATGGAAATCTGAGCGCTTTGGGGGCGGTGGGACCCTCTGGAGCAGCCGGACTGAGCGGTGCCTGAGCCACCCTGTCCCGCTGGGTTTGATAACACGCGGCTCTGCTCAGGGGGCAGAAGGCGCCTTTCACATCGAGCTCTGCAAAAACCCCACGCAACTCTCCCGATAGCTTTATAAGGCAGGGAGCAAAGAAAATGAGAGCGGAAAGCAGCCTGAGCTGTGATACAGCACTTGCTGTCAGGGGGGGAAAGAAATGCCCATCACTTGTTTATTTTGACTTTATGGCTTTTAAAGGAAGTAGCTGACTTTTTTCTGAATGCGCTGGTTTGGGGTTTAACCCTTCCAGCACGCACGTGCCGTTCCTTTGCCCACAAGCCCTGTATTACAAGCAAACTCACATAAATTCCTGGCAACAGTCTCCTTCCCTGGGGCTGGAGGGATCTTTAGTCACTTTGGATTGGACTGGATTTGAAAATAGGTCCCTAAGGTGAAGGGCCAATATATCAAACCAGTAAATCATGGTTTATACCAACTCCTAATAATGAATGAAGTGCCATTTCATACAATACCTAAGTTAGGATTTTATTGATTAACTCTCATCTTGGTGTTCCACCCAAATCTAAGATATATTGCCTGCTGTAATTTTTACATTAGCTGTCAAATTCATCTTGTCTTCCCAGGGTTATGATGTGTACAGAGCAGACAATAAACAACATCACAGTTTGGGTGTTTATCTAATGAATATACACAGGCCGGGAAGATTAATAATGATTTGATAGGCAGAGCCAAGAGGCAGGAAATATCGGTGTTGAGGGCGAGAGCCGGGACCGCGACTGCAAATGAGCGGGAGGGCTGGGGAGGATTCGTTCCTGTCTCGTTCCAGCCTTCCTCCTCCTCCCCCTGTCAGTCCGGAATGTGGGACACAAGTCTCAAGGAAGCAAAGATGATGAATTTTTTGTGCATAGAGCGAAGGAGCAACGACAACAGGAGAGAGGCTGCAAGTAAACACTAAATTAATCCTCTGAATGATTTGCCAAGCCATAGCTTTGTCACTGGTCCTGATCCTGGGAATGCAAATCAACCCACGCCTGCTGCTGGCACTTCACCCCAGCCTTCCCGCCCCATGGAAATGATGATTTTGAGCATCTCCATCCTTCCTTTTATGTTTTCTGATTAATAACTGCTCGGGGATCCCCCAGTCTCGGAACAGAGTCATTGCCAATACTTGCCTGATCCAAGACCTCATCCTCCCCAGCATCCTACAGCTCCCTTTGTGTTTTTGCCTGGCCTGTGAGCCTCTACCCAAGGCAGAGGCCGCAGCCTCTTGTAACGGAAGAGGGAGCCCTTGTCGCGCCGTGGGGCTGGCGGTCGCGCCGTGGGGCTGGCGGTCGCGCCGTGGCGCTGGCGACTGCTGTCCCCAGGGCCGCCCCGCTCCCGGGAGCAGCTGCGGGACGACAAGCTCCCTTGCTTGCGGGATTCAGCCTTCAATCCCTCTGTGCTTTGGTCCTCCAGTCTGTAAACAGAGAGATTTGTGGCTCTCCAGGAGAGAGGCAGAGGAGGTTTGATCTGTGTTTGCTGAAGCGCTCCGAAGTACTGGGATAAAAGGCGCGGGGAAAGTGCAAAGGGCTTGTGCTTGTCTGTTGAGCACAACCTTGTCCTGCACGCTCCAGCTGTGTGAGCGGTGGTGTCCGAAGCACTGGGGACGCGGGGTGGGGAGTTTGCCTGCCTGCTGTTGGAGCCGGAGCTCACGCCAGGGACGCTGCAGGTTTTTGCTGGGTAAATATGTGCAGTTCTGCTGGCTGGGCTCTGCCTGGAATGTAATGAGCATTAAAGGAAGGAGCGATGTGCTGAAAGGGGATGTAGGGGAAGCCAAGCTGCTGCTCCCGGCTTGTGTGTGCTGAGTCAGGCCGACCTTACAGGGCTTTGGAGGTGGCTCGGAGCTGCTAGCCACTGGCTGTTCCCACTAGCCACGGCACATACGGGCTGCTCCTGACTTCCCTCTGCTCCCTCCTTCATCATCCTGAGCTGGCAATGCCTTTGCTGGTTGTATACTCTGCTGTGGTTTGTATTGTGAGCCCCTTTTCCCTCTGTCATTGTTCTCCAACAGCGGAGTCCTGAATGAGTTTGTGCTGTTGTGCAGGTAACTTTTCCACACTCTCCATGCCCTTCAGTTGTCTGGGTTTGGTGTGTGTTACATACTTCACCTGTACATCCCAGCCCCTCTATCATCTAAACAGGTAGTCAGATCATAACCTGTTGAAAAATCTATTTATTAGAGTAATGAAGCCTCAAAGCAGAGTGCTTCTCTGCCTGCTCTCCTCCCTTTCTTCTTCTTCGGTCAGTGTTTGTTTGCATTTTTCTTTTATACATCCCAGCATGAAACGGTAACACATTATAGCACAAAGCAATACACCACTTATCTAATCTTGAATATAATACAGGATAGACACTCTGTATAGAGAGGGGCTGCAACAGAACACATGCAGCAAGAGCTGGCTGGCGAAGGACAATAGATCGCTGCAGATATGGATTGAGTTAGACAATTGAACCAATTATACTATTCCGCAGACTTCAATGAGATCGGAGAGCATTTCCTGAGCTTTGGTAGAAGTAATCAGCATTCCTATTCATCTGGGCAGCCCTGCCCGCCAGGCAGCGGCGCCCAACGCGCTCCTCGCGCTCCTGGTCCCCCAGGTCCCCGCACGCTTTGCCAGGGCGGCCGCTTGTGTTTTACTCTTTGTCCTGGTCAGAATTTAAAAATCACTGATTGCTTTTTCCCCTCCTGAAGCGCACGCAGTCGTTTCGCTCGGATGAGTAATATTTTGAGTTTTCCATTTAAATATGGTTTGATCTGGTCTGGGAGCGGCTGGTTTTTCACCTCGGAAGTGGCTGCATTTGGCAGCTGCTGAAGGGGCTCTTGCAAGTCCAAACCGAAGCTGGTGGATCCATTGCAAAGCGCTTTGTAACACTTTGGGTGAGAGGAAGCAGAATGACCTATGATATTTCTTTTTAGCACCATTTAAGCTGTAAAACCAGCCAACCAACTCTCTTCCAAATGTTGGCTGCGGAGATTGACTGCAGCCATGAAGATAACAGGTGGGAAGTATTTTTCTCTTAAGAAGTCCACAGCTGTCCTAAATCAGCAGGGGGATCCTAGAGAGCTGCTGTGTGAGCCTGAATGCTCAGCATCCCAGCCAGGGACATAAAGACACAAAGCAAAATGTCACTGGAGAAGTGTTGCCTCTTCTTTAGCAGTAACTCTGCTCCATAAATGCAATTGATCTCCTGAGAGAGGAGGGATTTCTTTAACAAATGCAAGCTTTATGGAGGAAAAATATACGAGCTGTTGAGCTTCTGTTTCTACTGTATGTGCTCCAGAGCCTCCAGTAAGCATTGGAGCAATGACAGGGGATCTAGAGATTGCTATATATAGGGTTATTTGCTGTACATCGTGTTGCCTGCTTGAAGTAAAGTTGGTCTGGATTTAAAATCACTTCAAGCCGTTATTATGCTATGAACTTAGCACTTTTCTTTCACTCAGTTTTTTTTAGTAAGATGTTGTCGTTGTCAGATTTCTGTGCTTCATCATGCATTTAAATCAACGTGAATAGGAAGTTCTGGTTCAACCAGGTTGAAGTTTTGCTCTATCTGGGCTAAGAAGCAGCTCGAGCATCTTGAGCTAAAAGGGCTACTTTGCAGGAGGGGCATGTAGTGGTGGAGTTTTACAAGTGTCTGAAAACAGAAGCTTATAATGAAAGTGCTTTCTCAGCCATAACTACAGCGTGCTGGTGTAATTGGAATGCTGAGTGGTGTGCTGGGTTTAGGAAGGTAATAAGAACTGCAATCAGTATTAAATAAAATGTATCTTCCTTTAGGGGAAATAAATGTATATTAAATCAAATATTCATGAATCCAAGTTAGTCTTCATACATTACACAAACAGTTTTTCAAAAATGCAGCTATGTGAAAGGCCTGGTTTGATGTGTGCGAGGGAGGGATTAGCTTTGGATGTGCTGCTGGGGAGGGGACAGACCTGGCACCTGAAGGGACAAGGCTCTCCGGGCTCCTGTGACGTCCTGCCCGAGCACAAGGGTTGCGAAAGGGGCCTCAATTGTGCAAGAAGCATTTAAAGAACTGAATCTACCTCTTTCTAATACTTATCATCCCTAGCAAAACCTGGACACACGTGTGAGCCTTCTGAGAATGGAAACCTGAAACGGGAGATGGGCCAGTGGCTGAGTTCTAGTGATTCTGGCAATGTGGTGTCATGGGGAAAGAACGTGAAAGATGTCAGCGTGCTGCCAGCCCCGAGCGTAGGTAACACACACATGCGAGAGCTTAAAACCCTTTGGGGTGGGATGGTTCCTGCTTTTCACCCGGGGGGAATCCATGTGCCACCGAGGCACGTGCGTGGCCATCAGAAAGGCATTTCTTGGTGGTGACGGGGCTCTCTTGAGCTTCACAGCCTTCGTCCCAGTTTCCATACGGTGCCATGCCAATCTAGTGAGAAGTGTGGGGGTTTATGGTCATTTGGTGTAATCACTCTCAAGTCAGGCTGTATTTATTAGCTAGCACCTGTATGTTTAGGAGATGAGGTAGTAAAAGTTGAGGTTTGTAAAAGTAGCGGCAAATCTGTCGGTGTTTCCAGAGAACTTTCTTAGTTTAGTCAAATTGGGCTTATTTGGAGTTGTGTCAGCAGAATTCTTCTGTGCAGTTTATGAAATATCAGTGCTTTTATCCAACAGCTACAATCAATTTGCTGTTTGATAAAATAAGCAAACACCTCCGAGTTGCATCCTTATCCCTGTCTTTACGACCAGAGGGGCAGAGAGGCACGGGATGGATTCTGTTGCCTTCCTGGGGTGAGGAGGGTTTCATTCTTGAAGACCTCCAAAAGAGCTGCACACGGCTGTGGAGGGAGGGCTAATTTGTGTCATTTGCTGAAACCACTAGGCTCTTCTTCCCTGCTTGGGGAATTATTGATTTTATCACTCTACGACCTTACATGTGTCACTGCCTTGTGCATGCTGGCCTGTAGGAAGTGCTATCTACTGATTCACAGCTGAAGAATCATCTTATTTTATTTATGATTACTTTCCTGGTTTTGGCTCACCAGCCATGTGCTCTTGTTCTTTCTGTCAGACTTAAATCTTCAGGAGAAACGCACACAATGCTATAGAAAAAAAAAATCCCAAATGAAAGGTGTCCTCTTCCCTGCCGCCCCGTGTCCACGCTGCTGCAGCCCAAATGCTCCTATTCATCTCGGTGCAGGAGAAATGTTACTCTGTAAAGACTCATCACCGTCCCATTGATTTCATTGTCTGGGTGTCTTCACCGGTGACACGGTTTCTTGGATCTCGGCGAGTTGGAGAGTGGAGAATATGATTGCAGATATCAATACGGGAACGTGTGACCCTGTTGAAGTGCTGTCAGGCTGCGGGAAGTGGACAGAGGGTTGCTGCGTGCTATTGTGCGGCTTTCCTGCCAAAAACTCGGTCCTTGCGGGAGATGAGCAGAGATGCTGTTATGGAGGAGGGGTGGTCGTAGGGGGAAAATATATGGAGCATCTACTAGAGCTTGCATGGTACATTAATTGTCTGTAGCTTTTTCCTTGCCTTCTCAAAGCAAAATTAATTATGGGGAGGTGATGTTCCTTTAATGAACATCATTTAATTTAAAAAATGGACAAGTACACTACCCTTAGGTCTTTTAATGTGGTGTGTTTTCTTAAGCTAAATTCAGTTATTGTTACATTGTGAGGGTGCGGAGAATCCCCTTTCTCTCAGGTCTGAGCGAGCAGAGAGCATCTTGGCTGCTGAGCGTCGCTTATAACCAGAGAGTCCGATCTCGCTTTGCCTGTGGGGGACACTGCTTGACCGCTTATTGCATATTTGATCAGTTTATTTCTGGATCTGCGAGTCTCCGATGGGTGTCAAGGTGACAGTTGGGTTCAGATTAATTGGCACGGCAAAGAACAGGGAGGGAGGGACGTGCCACGCTGGGCTGCCAGCTTTGAGTGATTCCCCCTGCCTCAAGTCCACAGAGGTGCAGCAGCACTCGCTGGGAAGCGCTTCTAGGGTGACAAGAGCTTAATAACATCACTAGTGAAGGGTGTTGTTTTGGTTTTGCCCAACACTAGTGAAAATGGACTCATATACAAACCAGCTCTGCCCCTCTTTCCTCTGCCGCTCTTCATCAGCGCTGAACACCACGCGCGCGGTGCAGAGCGGCGCTGGAGCCCGTCCCGCTGGTCCCTCCGCACCCACTTTCGCTGAGGGTACGGAGCTGAAACCATTCAAAAATTACATTAGAAATAGTAATGAGAATGAGAGGTCCAGGTTTTAATTAGAAACAAGCAATCAGTTTGTAAACTTAAGTGGGGGACTACGGTGGGTCCGTGGATTCCCTGACGTGATTGCGGAAAGGTCAATCTCAAAATTAAATAGGTGAGTCCTATTAAGAACTGTGCTCTAACACTTGTAAAATCAACTGCTCTGCTCACGTGCTTTTAAATAAAACTGTCAAAATTAGGATTTTTTTTTTATATATAAGGAAAACAAGATGTGGGGGAAAAGGTCTTTTTTTAAAATTGCTTTTCCTTTTAAAGATCAAATATGGTGTGTCTGGTCTAATTTCTGGCTGTTGGCACTGGTGTGAAGTGTGATTCTTGGTATGTGTGTGGTCTTGCAAGATTCTAAAACATAGACTTTCCAGAAAAACTAGAACTGAAATTTCAGTGGATGAAATGGGAGCCGTTCCATCTAAATTGTTAGGAAAGAAAAATCAAAATACCACTGTACCGAGTTGCTGCTGAAGGTTTTCAGTAATGTACTGGCAGGGCGAGGGGAGGAAGAGGATCTCAGATATGTAATACCTGCTTCTTGGTGTCGCTGCTGCAGCTCTTGAGCCCCTTGGAAGCCCATTCTCACTTGCTTGAGAGGACTTTGGATCAGGCAGCTGCGCATCCTGGGTATAGAAAGAGACACTCTTCCCCTCTTTTTGTTTTATACAATAGATACCACTTGCCGTGTGTTATTTTCTTCCACTGTCAAGGGGTTATTGCATTTGACATCTCCTTTTGCCATGTGGAGTGAGACACGGCGTTTGTTAATATACAGGAGAGATGGCACTTCCACATCTGGGAAATGATGTACTTTGGCAAGGCATCCGAGGTGAAGAGTGCTCCGTAAGGGTAAAATGTTATATTCCTGAAACGGTGTCCGTGAGCAGCGATGATCTCAGACACTCACCTCCGCAGGTCCGAGGTTTTGCCACCCCCATCTCCTGTGCTCAGATTAACGGGGTGGTATTAAACAAGTGCCCTGTGCAGGCTGCTTTCCCGCTATCTGTTGGATGCGTTTTGAGCAGAGAAATGCCAGCTCCTACATAATAAAATGGGACTTTTCTCAGCCTAAAGAAAGCTGTATTCCATTCTTACTACCTTTGTTCTCAAGCTGTGTTTAAACTCCAGAAATGGCCAGCCTGGTTTCCACACCAGCTGCCAATAGGAGGGATCACCTCTGTAGTTTGAGCGTTTTGTTGGCTTGTTCGACAGCACTTTTCTGCTGTTTGCTGGGACTGGAGGGTCTGACTGTGGGATCCCCAGGTTCCAGCATCCCCTTTACTCCCCCCAGGCCGTGCTGCTCGCTCTGTTTACAGCTGTTTCACATTTAGTTTACTGGGGAACAAGTTATGTCGAGGCTTGATGGCCCATCTCTCCATGAGGCTTGAACTTGCCACGTTGCGTGGATGTGCGGAGGGGAATTTAAGATATGCATGGTGAGATCTGTGATGTGGAGCTGCCTGTGCACTTGGGGTTTCTTTTTTTGAGTCTTACAGTGTAGTTTTCAGTGCTGGTTCAGGGAACACCTTGCCCAGGCTGTGCGAGGCTGGGTCCTGCTCTTGGCCTGCACGCAGGGTGCAGAGATGCAGCTGATCCCAGCAGCCGAGTCCTCAGCCCAGCTCATACCAAACGCAACAATTCTGCCGATCCGCCGGCCAAAAGGTGTCCCTGGCTGCACTGGGTGCAGGGGTATGTGCTGGGTGCAGGGGTATGTGCCGTAGGGAGCAGGAGGGACCGGGCTGGCACGGTGTCCCAAGGAGGGACAGGGGTGCTGGCAGCTCCGGCACCCACCGCCTTCCCGGAGCACCCAGCGCTGGCTCTTCGCCGCTCGCTTCTCCCCACTCCCCTCCCTGACGACATCAGAGGGCGCTCTGTCATCTCCGCTCAGTTTTTAATCACCATCATTTCATTTTGGTAGCAGGATTTGCAGGCGCAGGGTGGAAGCTCCTTACAAACAGGCAGGAGGACACGGGACAACGGAGCCCGGGACCCTGCGGTGGTTAATCCACCGCCGCTGTCCCCAAACGGCTCCTGGGTTGTGGCTTTGTGTCGCTTTTCGAGATGGTAAATGTGTAGCATGGACGCGAGGCGCCAGGCTGGGCTCCTCCAAGCTGTTTGAAGGGGGTGTGTGTCTGGTTCCAGCTGGAGCGGTGTCTCTAAACCCCCTTGCGGCTCCGGGTTGCCGGGGGAGGAACCCGCAGTCCCGCTCAGCCGTGGGACTGAGCCTGCGCGCCGGCTCCTGCTCGGGAGAAACATCCTACACAAAAAACAAGCGTACTCACCTTGTCAGTGGTGCGGGACGGGCTCTGGTCATCACCGCTCGGATAACGACCCCGCGGTGTCGGTGCCGAGGGGCAGCAGCAGTGCAGCCCCGCGGCCGGTGCCGGCAGCGGTCGCCGTGCACGCACTCCCGGTGGGTGGTTTATTCACGCACTCCCGGCCGGTGGTTAATTCACCTCCAGCAATTCCTCCAAAGTGCAGCAATCTATTTTGGCTTTAACAGTGCACTTTTTAGTTACTGGAGGAGGTTAAGTAACTCTGCTGATCCATCCTGTTGTTAAGTGAAGGTAGCAGGGTGCCAACAATTAAAGAAGTAATTGTTCAATTGGTTCTGCAATAATACTCATTGATTCTTTGTTTGAAGTGATTCGCTTTTCAATCCTCTTGCATTTAGAGATCTTGTTTCACCTGTGTCAAGGCAAGTTCAGGAAACCTAATTAACTGGGTTTTGGTTTTTATAATTAGGTCCCTAAAATAATTCATAGGTGGTGTTAATAACCCCATTTAAAAATCTATTAAGCTTTTGGAAAAGTTGGACAGAATCCTCTGTGCTGAATTTTTTTTCCCTCCCCTCTTCCCTCCTCCTTTTCCCCTTGGAGATGTGATGCTTCTTCCTTTTACAGCGCACTAATTAAAAACAGTAGGATTATGGTGGGAAATAATATGCATGTGAGGTTATCATCCACAGGGCAAAAGGAGGCTGCTGCCGCTTTCCCCGCTCGCTCCGAGGTACGCTCTGCGTCTTCAGCGCGAGCTGGCGGAGTTCATTAAAGGACAGATTGCCTGGGCATGCCGCAGGGACCCTTGGCATTTGCGAGGCTGCGAGCCGGGTCCAGGAGGGAAGCGACAGGAAGAGATAATCTGCGGAAAACGTTGGGTTTGGGTCATCCGCTGCGGCTTCGAAAAGGCAGGTTTCCTTCTGTGGGCGGCGCTCCCCAAAAGGCTGTCTGCAGAGAGAGGGTCTTTAGACGTTTAAACACTTGTCCTGGCTTTCTCCCTCCCCCCCTTCCCTCCCCACCCGGCCATTTGGGGCCTCGTGATGGCGGCTCCTGGCACGGCGGTACCGAGCTGTGCCACAGCCCCGGCCGCGGGAGCGTTTGTGTGGCCAGGCCCCGCTCACTCGCAGGCTGCACCGCAACGCGTGTTTAGGCTCCTTTTAGCGGGAGCAAGGAACCAGCTGCCCCATTTTACACGAGCCGGTGACTGGGGAGAGGCTTCTGCTGTGTTATTTTCTCCCCTCCGCTGGAGCTCTCGCAAACCGTTGCAGATGGAAGTTGTCCGTCTGTCTGTGCCGGTGGTGTTCGCTCCTCCGTGGCGCTGGCGCGTTGAAGGGCTTCGCTGCCATCTGCGAGCGGCCCCTGCTCCCTCCGGCTGCTGGAGCGGAATGCGGGGAATCATGTGCCCTTTGGGATGCCAAGACTCTCCGACATGGATCCTGGGAGGAATTTAAAGGAAATGCTGCCTTGTGGCTAATGCACAGACATATGTCAGCTCTGGGCCCTGGTGCTGCTGGAGCTGGGACGGGAACGCTTTGTCCTGCCTCCTCCTAAGGAGCATTTGTGTCTGTGACAACAAACACGTCGGTCAGGCCGGGGGTCCCGTGGGACGGCCGGTGTGTGCACGGGCTTGGCCGTGGAGTGCGCGTTCTGCTCTTCTCCCTGCGCAGGGACGTGTAACTTCCAAAGGGCGACATAGCGGGAGGATCTTGTAGTTAAAATCTGGCATCACCTGCAAGGTCTACTCCGAGCATCCTCAGGGAAAGCTGTGGACCATTTTTTGCCTGGCAGAGCTGAGATGATGGCTCGGAAGTCCAATATGACCTTCTCTGTGAGCTCTGAGGCATGTCGCACGTCCTGAGCAAGCTACAAGAACGGTATTTTTCCACCGCCACGTTTTCTTCCTGAAAGTCAAAATGTAAATTTTTTTATTACCCCTCATGAACGTGACAAAGTCCTACTTAAAAATGTAAAGACTCCCGTCTTCACGTGCACCATAAAGGCCTTTGCGTTCCACGCGGAGCCTCCAGACTCTTGATTTATTATTGAGCTCCAGTGGCTGGAGCAGGAGAGCAAAGTTAAATCTACAGAAGTGGCTGATGTGACAAAATGAGCGGTTGTCAGCAGCAGAGGGGGAAGCAACCGAAGGCGAATGTTAATGCTCAGCAAACCCTGGCGTGGGGAAGCGAGGTTGACTTCGCACTCCAGTTACAAAGAACCTCCTGCAACCCCCGGGGATGCTGGGGAGGGACGGTGAGGACAACGCGCCCTTCCTGGGGCATTGGGGGACATAAAAGGTGAAGAAGCCCCGTCAAGTACTGTCCCATCAAACCCACTCACTCTGGTGGTGTGAGATTGTTTTTGTAGGAACAACTGCTGTACAGGGGAACCGCAGCGTTTCCATCAGTACTCAAGGTAATTGGCTTTGGGCATGCAAAGCTGGAGAATTTTAGGCTTAAACAAGGAGACAGTTTGGGAAGAAAGGAGAAAACAAGGCAAGCCTATGGGGCTTTTTCTATTTTTGTTGGTTTTTTGGACCCGGTGCTGAAGCTCTTGATGTTGTTTTTCTGGACCGACAGGAGGGGGCAGATGTCGTATCTTGGAAGTGGATCTGAGATTTGGGGTTGAGGTTAATGATGGGGTGGTTTGTTATGAACTTCGGAATTGAGATCTTCTGCTGAGTGGGCTGAGCCTGCACGTGCAGCACAGAGACCTGGAGCCCTTGTCCAGCAGAGGGGTGGATGGTGTGGTTGGTGGAGTTGTTGATAGTGGCCCAGGGTTAAGGTGGTTTGAGATGTTTGTTGTCACTTTCCAGACTTCAGGCATCTCTTTTTTTCCACCTTGACTTGCAATTTTTGTGGCTTTCTTGTATACAAACGACTGTGCCGTTCCAGCAGGGCCCCTCTTTGATTATTTGTGGTGTTGCTGGCAGGAACCAACCCTCCTGTTATCTGGGAGTTTTCCATGCGCTTCGCATGAACAGCTCTGATAAAACAAATTACTTCCTACGTGGATAATTTAGAGCCAAACCTCCTGTTTTTCCGAACGTCACATCTTGAGTTTGTGAAACAAAACATGAGAACTTGGCTGACCAGCCTTCTATTGGAAAGCATGGGTCATGGTTTGGATGAAAAGCTCTTTGCAAGGCTCCGGAACAAGACACTGCCCTGCTAAACCTGGATGGGAAAAAGGTTAACGCAAGATGAATTGAACTATATTAGTGAAAATTGCATCATTAGAAGAAGCCTCTTCCTGTAAAATGCACAAATACAGCTGAATTCACAGATGCATTAGGGTCTTCTGCACCAGGAATATTTGTCATGGCAGAAGAAAGTGGAAGAGGCTTGTTCTTCAATGTCTGACATGTCACTACATGCTGTGAAGTGCAAATAGAGGAAGAAAAATTAACACATAAAAGAAATGTACTGTTTTCTGCAGGAAAATTAGCTAGTTAAAGCTGAGGGAACCGGCTTTTTTAATAATAATAAAAAAAAAATAGCAGAAAACAGCAGCAATTTTTTCTTTTTGCTTTGCTGAGGAAAAAAAATATGAGCAAGTTTTCTATTGCAACTTCCAGTGCTCTGAGCTGGAGGGGATAAGACTCTGCATGAGAGGGAAAAGACTTGCTGGAAATGCAGCACCCTGCACCTCCCATCCTGCTCCCCCTGCACGCAGGAACAGGCGAGCTCAAATTGTTGCTTGATTGTGTAAATGTTATCTAGTCATTATTCTAATATGAGGCACTATCAAGTACTTTAGATCTGTTGTGTGTCTTTGTTTTTAAAAATGATTTTGGTGACTCGTTGATGTCTTGATTCATCCCTTGACACTATCGGCCCTTATGGATTTAGTTGACTTCAGGGGTGAGTTTGTGGGGCTGAGCAGGGCTGGGACTCTGAAGAACAGGAGCTTGTCTATGGCTTACGTTGCCAAAAATCTGGGTGAGGGAGAGAGACGGTGCATGCCTTGGTTTGGGTTGGCTCTTGGGTGGTGGGGCCGTGCCTTGGTTTGGGTGGCTCTCGGGTGGTGGGGCCGTGCCTTGGTTTGGGTGGCTCTCGGGTGGTGGGGCCGTGCCTTGGTTTGGGTGGCTCTCGGGTGGTGGGGCTGTGCCTTGGTTTGGGTCAGCTCTCAGGTGGTGGGACTGTGCCTCAGACAGCAGCAGGGCGGCTAACGTGGTTCGTTGACCTTGATCTTTGAAAGACAAACACTGGAAAGACAATGTTATAGGCAATAAGAAAAAAACCTCATCCTTGTTACCGTGAAAAAATGGATTAGCGTCTCCTGATCTCGTAGTACGTTGTGGGTTTGTTTTGTTTGTGGCTGATCAAGCCCTCAGGCTGTGCACGTGAGCTGAGCTGTGAAGCTGGTCCTTGCGAGCACCAACCGGACACACAGACCACAATGGAGCCGCGTGTCCTCACCGGGCCCTTGAGCAGAACTGCCAGCGATGCAAAACCTCAGAGCTGTGCATCCTGAGGCTGTAAAAGGGGATGAGCAGAGCGCGGTGGGCGCTGTGGGTTCTGGAGCCCGGAGAGCTGCACCGTGTGCAGGAGAAGCCTTGTGTCGGTGCTCCCTTGGGCTGTGCTGCGGCCGGGCTGCCTGCTCAGAGCCAGGACGTTTCTGGGCCTTTGTCAGTCTGGTGGGGCTCTGGTTCCGAGGGAAATGGTTCCGTTATCAGCCTGTGGTGACCACAGGCATATCCTCTTGCAAGGGTGAGGTATAACAAGCTGCAATTTGCTCCTTCCCCTTTGAAGAAGTGGCTAATTGGGAGGAAATAACCCCCTGCCTTTACCTGCTGCGGCGGCGCTGTGTGGTTGGCAACTGCGGCGCTTCTGTGCCGAACGTGGAGGTGGGCGATGGTCAGAGCTCGCAGCTCTGGGGCTGCGTGCCCAGCTGAGCCCCGGCACCGCCTGGCGATGCTGCTGGACACGCTTTGATGTGGGGCTGCCCACAAAGGTCCCTTCTTGGGGATAAGAGTCCAAGTGATTAAACGAAGCTTATTTTGAATCACAGCAGTGTTCCTCTTGACTCCACAGGCTGTAGGGTAAAAGGCTACCCATGCTTGTTCCCTTTAAAGCTTCTCTCTAAGCTTGAAGTGTGGACTTTAAGCTGTAGACTGGCAAGACGTCTCTGCTTCCCTGCTCAGCCCATCCCAATACAACAGGACCATCCTGGCCCTGACCTGGTATCATGCCAGCAGTCTGGTCATTGCAAGGCAAAGGGCACAAAGGGGCAAGGGAAGACTTGCTTGAGACCTCCTCCTGGCAGTCGCTTTTAATTGCAAATGGTGTGATTTTTGAACAAGGGGGAGGGAGAGCTCTTGCTTCAGGCTAGGGAGTGAGAGATTGAAAGCTTGCTGCTGTGGTCATCAGAGGTGAAGAATAAGTCATAAATGATCCAAGGGCAAAGGCCAAATATAGACTGATAGCTGCATTGTTCCCCGCAGCCTTGAGAAGGACCTTGGTGCTGAGGCGCCCGTGGGTTTAACCCTTCCCTGCTCAGCGCAGACGCGGGTTCCAGCAGCGGATGTGTCCGCACTCAGCCTGGCTATTGGGTTGTGAATCTCTTGCAGGTGACCAGAGCTTGCTGAGAATGTCAATGGGCACAGCAAGTAAAACAAAAAGCTCTGTCCTTCTATTGCTGAAGCAAATACATGGGGTTGTGGTTTTGAAACTCTCCACTGAAAATTTGCTCCAAAATGTCCTGTGGTGAATATATTTTTCTGTTCTTCTCCTGGGCAATTTAGTGTATTTGCCTTGATTTGTCCTCTTAAAATGAGCACCATAAAGTTGGGAGCAAACATCATGGTAAATTCTTCAAAGCTCATATTCCTGCACTAAGGGCTTTGCTTTTGGTCTAAGGGCTGGGTGGTGGTGGGTCCCCAGGGTGACACTGTCTTGCCAAGGTGAGTCTCCAGGGTGTGATCAGGATTTCTTGGAAACTGATGGGTGCTGACAGATGTCTGCTCACTGCGGGGCAGAGGCGTTAGGCTCTGGTTTAGCTTCTCTTCTCTTACCTGTATGTGTCAGCCTCTCCCTGCAGCAGTGTAGAGCATGGCCTCAAAGTCTTTTATACAATCTCTGAAAGACACAAGTTGGTTGAGTTGTACTGGTTGACCCCTGGTGATGTGTGGGGGCTGGGCAGGGCTGTTCCAGCTCACCTTCCAGAGGATCCAGAGCTGACCTGGACCCAGCGCTCCGCTCCTTCCTTCTCCCTCAGAGCATTAAGCCGGGGCTGAGAAACTGTCCCCAGGACACTCTGACATGGAGAACAGGCTCACCCTGGTCACCTCCCAAATCCTGGCTCTGTTCACCCAAGTGAACCCCTTGTGCTGAGCACAGAGGCCGTCGCCCGCGCCCCTGGCTGGGTTTCTGCAGCTGGCACCGCGGGCACCCATCCGTCGCTGTCTGTGGTTAATGCTCAAGCCGGCGTGGCAGGCGGCCAGCAGCCGTGATACGATCTTCCTGGAGCGCAGAGAAGCTTCTTGGCTTTGTAACTGCCCCTTCTTGCTCTAAATGAAATGTCTTTCATCTTTAAAAGAAGCATTAAGGAAGCAGTTCCCTTAAAAATATCTGAGCTGGTGCAAACAGTAACTGCGGGCTGGCCGTGGAGTTTGGCTGGTCCTAAAAGCGCGAGACCTTGCAATGGGCCGGTGTCCTCCAGCAGAGCTTTTCCTGCCAGAGTCCCCTCGGCACCCATACGGTGTCATACAAAGTCCCCTTGTGCCTCGCGTTGTCCTTTTCCTCCATTTTACAGATGGTAGAAGTTTTTCACATGTGCATATGGGGCTGGGAAAGAGCAAATCTTAGCCTGAGAGTCAAGGAGAAAATCAGGTTCAGTGCCTTCCTCATGCTATAATTTATTGTACATGTGAGTGAAGTGTCACTCTGCTAGGAACTGAGTTAATTCTCATCTGGATGGGGGTTTTGGCTGTTGCAGCTACACTGTGTGTTTTGTTTTGCTTTTTTTTCTTGCAAATTTGCATCCACTGATTTTTCTGGACCAAAGTTATCTTAGCATCAGCTTCACCAAAGTTTAATGGAGATGTGCTAGGGAAGGGGAACGTTTGAGCCCATTATCTTCCAGGAGTGGCAGGAATTTCTCTGTTCATTGCCAGGCAGACTAGAAGCTGGCTTCTTGTGTGTCTTTATTTTAAATAAAAGCCCTTTACTTTTGATGGGGGTCAGCGATGGGTGCAGCAGTGTGAGTGCATGTTTCTTTCCCTTGTGTGCCTTGTGCCACCGGGGGATACTCGGGGAGCAGGAAGGCTCTGTAGGGAAAAGCAACCGCTCGCCTCAGCCGGCCGCTCAGCGCCGGCATCGCTGCGCGGTCCTGCGCCCTGCATGCATTATCCCTCAAATCAAAGGAGGAATCGGCAGGAAGAATGTTTAACTGGAGCCTGTGATCCTCAGGTGTGACACTGGGGGCCCCGCCGCAATGAGATGCACAGTCATGCTCTCTCCGAGACGCAGGGTTAAAGATTTGCTTGGGGCCAGTCAATAGCACGCACTGAGTATCTTCCTCAAGAATGTGTCTGCTCTTTTCCTGCCTCCAAGTAGCAGCACTTGAGTCTCAGTCCCCTACTTGAATCACTGCACTATCTCCACTTCATCAGAAACCAGAGAGTTGAGTCTTTGATGATTGTTGTGACTCACGGTGTCACAGAACTACTTACCCTGTGATTTCAACTTTAATCACTGATCCACTATCTATAGAGCTGCCTGTGGAACAGTTCAAATTGTAATTATAGGAAGCTCATCTGCTGCAAGCCACAAAGCAGGCTTTACCATATGCCTTTAAAGGTGAACTAATGTCATGATGAAATAACTGTGTTTTGCTGCAGATTGATACCACTGGCTGGCAAGTTAACATACAGGATGAAAGCTCTGACATTTTGCAAGCTACACTATCGCCCTCCAAGTCATGTTAACCTCACATTCCCTGTTGTTTTACAAGAGATCTGTGGGTAACTGGGAAGTGTCCTCAGACACCAGCGATGGGGAGGGTGTGCAGTACGGGGGGAACGTGCCGAGGTGGGCGTGCGGTGGTACCTGTGTAATACAGGCTCAAGGCTGTGGATGTGTTTTCCATCCTTGCCCCTCATCTGACCTTGACATTCATTTTGGTCTCTCTTCCCCCCCACCCTGCTTTTGAAAGGGATTTGCTGATTTTCTTTTTAGGGTTACTGCTGTCTGCCCCCATCTCCATCTCTGTGCTCTCAGAAACCTGTGCAAGGGGCTGCTTTGTATCCCCCCTTGTTCGAGTGCTGAAAGCCCTGGTAAAGCTCTGCCCTGTGCCACGTGTTTTCTGCACCACTAATGAGAGTATTCACACCTTGAAAAGCTTGGTGGGGAGATATAGGGCAGGACAGGGATGTAATGAAGTGATTTGCCAAAAATCCTAGTCAAGGTCCATGCAGGGGTTCACCCAGCTATTCACCCATGTTTTATGGGTGTCTGCAGCACCTCGCTTCTCAAAAACCTGGGAGAGAATTTTGGAAGCATTAACAGAATTAAGTTGTTGCTAACACATGATATAGGAAGCTTATTTTCATTCTCAGCAGCACAACGGGAGCGGTGAGGCACGAAGCAGTGGAGACACCTCTTTGCCAGGGCTCCGTGGTGGAGCTGGGAATGCTCTCCCCGTGTTTGTCCAGCTGGGGTTTGGGCAGAGGCCTCTTCTGCTCCTTGTATCTGCAGCCCCCAGGTTGAAGAGGAGCAAAGTGGAGATGGCAAAGCGAGTTTGCTGTGAGAGGTCTTTGGAGAAGCCTTCAAAAGTGAACAGTGGTGCTGTCGGAGATGTGGTACAGGCGGTTGCACCCCAGTTCTTTGCCAACCTCCTCCTTCTCCCCAGGCGTGGATGCATTTCAGTAGTGACAGGATGTTTGGGACCTGGAAGGGTCTGTGCAAGTCCAACCCAAGCTTCTCTCAGTAGATCCCCTTTCTATTGCCATGCTCGTAATTAAGCTTTCGCCATAAAGTAGGGAAATGAGATCTGCAAGTCCAAAGTTGGCAACCCAGCGTGACTCCAACTCTGCCTGTGCTAAACTGCTGCTCTTTCCTCCTGCGACTGGCCACATAAAGATAAGTAACGAAGATGGTTTTATTGCGAGCAGCTGGGGAAAATCACGTTGCTTCAGTTTCCATAAAATAGCCGAGCCTCAGCTTTTTTATCCTGCCCATTCGCACATCCACTATAAAAGGGACATCAGTTATAAACATTTCCTGTTTGTGCATACAGTCTTCCAGCACTTATGATGTATAGACTGACAAAAGGCTTAATGCTTTGAATATATAAAACACAAGGCCTGTGCAATGGAGGGTGACAGTTGCCCTTTAATGTTCTGCTTTTTAAAGATCAGGGTAGAGTTCAGAAAGCATAGTCATGAGGTTTAATGATTTAATGGGGACGACTGGGGAGCAAAAATAGTTACTACACCCTGGGGAAAAGTGGTTCCTCATACATATTACTTTAGCCTAATGGCCTATGAATGCTTCCTCTGTGGCATAGGAGGGTGTCACGGTACATAGACTCTATAATACTGAATGGGTTGATTAAATGCATATTAAACAATACTAAATTGGAAAAAAAAAAAAAAAAAAGACGCCACCAACTGTATTTATTCTGTTCTTAGAAAATGTTGTTACTCATTCAATTTCATTTGTGATATTATTATAATTTTTCCCCCATTTGGCGCTCGTGGCGGTGCGAGGGAGCCCAGCGCGGCCGCGGGGGCTGGCTGGGAGCTGCGAGCTGCGGGCTGGGGCGGCACCGGGGCGGTGCAGGACCGGGCTGGGGGCGGTGGGGGCGTTTGCAGGTGAAACTGGCCAGGTGTTCATCTGCAAAGTGGCCCAGCCCTGTGCAGGTCGTGTTCAAGTGAATGTCAACGGTGCGCCATACGCCAGAACTTTCAGATGTGCCTCTAGGACCCAAATAAGGGACACGGGTGGATGCTATTGCTGATATATCCCAGCTCTGAATATCTGTGCAAATTTACAGTTTTCTAGACAGAGTGTTTTTCTGGCCAGGGTATGTTAATATTATGTGAATTATTAGAGATTATAAGACGACCAAGTGTGGTATTTTTGAGATTGTTCTGCCCAGGTATTTTTATGGCACAACATCGTCTGGTGTGGGATATTGACTTCATTATCTTCTCTGTGTAATCTCTGACACGTGTATTCCTTTCCAAGCCTTGTTACCTTGAAGCAGCTTTTCCCTATGGCCCTTCCACCGACACGGGTTTGGTGTTTTTTCTGTTTTACTGCTTCAATCAGTTGCTTTATTCTGCACTTTGTAGTTTCAAACCCAATTTACAGTTCTCCGTACTGCAGAAGTAGCTGGAGCGCCGAACGCTGGAGAGCAACCTCAAATTAATGGGAGAAGAGAAATTGCCTTTGTAATAAGAACTGCAGCAGGGTTGCAACCAACAGCAATAATGGTTTGTGTGGGGGAAACCAGCGGTCGGGAGGCACGAGCAGAGGGCTGTGCGGGTCACCCGTGCCTGCAGGTTTTGGGGAGGCATCTTCTCTTTTGAAGTCCCGCTGGGTTGGCAAGATCGGTGTTCAAATATTTGCTCGCAAACACAATGTGAACAGTTCAATGTGTTCTGGGAGTACATGAATATGAAAGGAAAAGTCTTTAAGGCGCTATAATGACTTTGAAATGAGAAAATCACAGGTGGTGGCTTCTCGGATCTCCACACCGGTTTCAAGCCTAGTCCTAAAAACCAACTTCACATCTGTATTTTGAGGTGGCTTGAAGCGTTTGGCTTTGGCAGTGAGCATGGTTAGAACCTTGTGTTCTGCACACGTGTGACCTGAACACGTGGCGATGCCGAGGGAGGATCCGCAGCCCACCCGATGCTGTGGGAAGAGCCACCGCTGGAATCCTCCATCAGCAACATCCAGCAGCGAGGAATGCGCCTCCTCCTCCTCCCAGCAGCTTGTTATCGATGGGAACATTTTATAAATAAACATCTCTAGGTAACATATTCCATAAAATATCTAATTATAGATTATTGGATTGAACATTTCTTGCTTCAATTAAGTGATAGTTTTTTCCCCTCAGGAAGCCAGCTCGATGCTCTTTCTGGGGAAATTATGAGTATTTATTCTATGTTCTGTAGGTGATGTCTTTTTATGTTGTTAATAAATAAAGTACAGTGCTTTGCCCTAAATAAAACTAATGGAGGTCAGGCTTTGCATTTTTGTTTTCCTGATCAGATCTCTCCTGTCTGGTGGTTCATAGCTTTGGTACAGTGATATTTGTGAGGAAGGACATGAAAGAAAAAGGGAATGAAGAAGAATGCATAATGGCTTGGCCATTCTCATATCTCTCTCAGCCCAGATGTATTTAGATTTAAAAAACCAAAAAAGCTGAAAGCGCAGAATTATGTTGCATTTCATGCCCATCCATCCTTTGGGCAGGTGGTCTGTAGATTTGAGAGCTCGATTTGAACTACTGGGAAGTCGGTGACCTTTTCTCACAAAATCTGCCTTTAACTCTGGGTTTGATCTCCCCAGAAGTGGCTGATTTGCTTGATTTAAGTCAAGAGCTCAGGCTTTGGCCCGTCTGTTGTGTCCAGAGAGGCACGGCAGCCGGGCCGCAGTATCTGTCAGGTGGGGGCTTTGGCAGGGGATAAACCCGCTCGGGCTGGGATGTGTGGTGGTGGTATTTTCTGAAGGAGATGCTGTAGATGAAACGCATCGGTTCCGAGCAGCTCCCTGGAGGAGCTAGGTCAGCCCAAGCGATGCTCTTGTGGGTTTGGTACCTTTGAGCCTACAACACTCATTCCCCCGCTCTCATCTCATTCTCTCCTGAGCTGTGGGTGAACTGGGGGAAACTGGAGTTAGAGCCGAACTGTCTGAAGGGATATAGAACATGGACAGCTGAGCTCGCAGGCTTCTCCTGGGCTTTATCACATCTTTCAGGTGGAGCCGCTTGTGCCTTTCCCTCGGGCTGCGTTCAGCCGCGTCTGCGCTGGAGGAGCTGTGCCGTGCTCCCGGCTCCCGTGGCGCTGAGCACCCTCGTCCTCGGTGCAAGGGGAGAAAGTCCTAATCAGGGCGCCGCAGCCTTTCTCCTGCTCCCTTACCTGCCATTTTAAACAAATGCAAATTAAACCCCTCCATCGGGTTGGTTCATTCCCTTCCTTCATGTAACTGATGTTATTGGATTTTTATGCAGCACATTACACCCTGAGCCATGTCTTCTACTATTTTGCTTTCAAATTGTATCTCCTGCCATTTGTGTCACATTTAAAATGCTAACAGTATAGAATGTCATTTACAGAATCGGGGCGTTTGCTGCGGAAAATTAATTTGACTTATTCCTTCTGCCTGTTCCTATCTCCAGGCCAATATTATGCTACTCATTCTACAAGAGTAATACTTAATGAATAGGACTATTAATAATGTCAAGGTCCATGGGGGTCTTATGGGTAACGGATAGGCGTAGACTGTAAGGGGGCAGTCACCTGACTTCGGTTAATGTTCCATGAAAATATCAGGCAGTGCAATGTAATTATGGAGCAGAGGATAGTAAAAAAGGCAGGGAACTTGGAGTCTCTTAAATATTTTTTTAAATTAGCCGGTGCTTTTTCAGTAATTTACCTGAACCTTTGGCAGACCAGGTGTGAAAACTGTTTAAAATTCAAAAAGGAAAAACCAACAGCTACGTACCCAATTCGTAAGAAGGGTGATGTGGTCAGCTGGGTTTGCAGCGCTAGGCAGGAGTGGTGTGTGTTTGGCGTTACACGAAGGGTGAGGGATGGATGTGCGCGTCGTTCTGTTTACAGCAAATAGGAACGTGAGGCTTTGGTTCTTTTGGTGTTTTTTTAATCTATGTCTCTATTTTAAAAGACTAAAATCTATTGGGGAAAATGCAAAATTAACGTCTATAATGGCAGAAGAAACAAAATCTCGGTGCTATTTGTGGGGTTACTTGCTGTGCAAACTGCAGCCAGGTGGGGCGGTTGGGGCAGGAGCTGCTGCTGGTGCTCAGGGTGGCACAAGGTGCTGCTGGTGCTCAGGGTGGCACAGGCACATTGAGGGAACAAGCTGCATTCAGGGCCTAATCCTACACTTTCTAGAACCATTTTTTTTTAAAGCATGGGTTTAACAGGGGTCTGATTTGATCTCCCTTATTTAAGGTCCTTGTTTGTAAATCCTTGTGGCTGGAGTGATGTCTGGGATTACTGGGGTAAGAAAATTGGCTACTGAGGTGCTGCTTTTCAGAACAGACTTTAAGCTTTTGCTGTCATTTTTGGTAGTTATGTGAGAAAATGTGGTGTGGCAGGTAAATCTGCAAAGGGACCTTTAGGAGACGCGTTTAGTTGTGTGTACGTTTGGTTCCTGTTCCCGGTAGGAACACTGGATGCTACCTCTCTCTCTTGCATCTTTCTTCATTTATCTTTGTCTTGCTCTTGGGACCATTGAGACTGAGGGAGCAGGTTGTAAAATGAGGCCCCTGATGTCCAAAGAGCAGGTGAAACAGGCTGTGAAAAGAGTTGATGTTATGCAGCAAAATAACATTGTGTATGTCTTGCTTTTGCAAAGTTACCTGTTCCCAGATGCTGAATGTGTGTCCTGAAATTGTGTTAGACAAACCAGAGGCTGCGAGCCAGGTTGGGTCACACTGTCGTGAGAGCGTCAGGAGGTGACATTGGTGGAGACTTGAGGTTCTGGTGCCCCAGGAGCTGCTGCGGAGCAGGGTGGCAATGACCTGTTCCATCTTGCTTGGCTAGAGGTTCAATATCTGCTCAAAATGTGCAGACTGGAGGAGCATAGTGACACCAAAAGCTTTGGCTGAGAAGGGTCTTTCTCAGCCTCTGTCCATGGAAGTTCTCAGGGGCTATTTGAAAACAAAACGTTTCTCTTCCATTTGTGGTCGATGGTGTCCGTGTGTGCGTGAGCGAGGTCAGCAGCCTCGTGGAAGGAGGACAAGGAGGACACTCTTCGCTAACTGAGCACTGGCCAAGCTTCACGTAGCAGATTGGACTCCCCCTTGGTTCCTCCTGCCCCTCTTCATCCTCTTATTATTGTTATTTTTTCCCCTCGAAGAAGCTTTATTCATGTCTGAGGCACGCGTTAATGTCGGCAGCATTAGGCAGCCCCAGTACGTCTCGTTGCTGTGTGGCTCACTAATTCTCACTATTAGGCCACCTGCTGACAACTCCCGAACGGAGCCGGATCCCTCAGTCAGAGTTTGCCATGAATAAACATAAAAGAGACAAATGAGGCAGCGCTGGCGGTTACTTCGCAGCCAGCCGGGCGTTGTTCCTCGCCTGGCGCCCGCACCGCATGGCCGGGCCCCGCTCAGCACCTGCCCACGTAGCTCTTGGTGGGGCGGCTTCTCCTCCGCGCTGCTTTTTGGGGTGTGTGTTCAGATGGAGCAACCGGGCTGCTCTGCCCAGAGCACGGCAGCCCAAGCTATAACCAACCACCCTTGGGTTGGCAAGCCCAGCGTGTTTCCTGCAGCTTTTTGGAAGTTCTGCGAGTGCATGTACCCCTGGATTTCCTGAATTAAACTTGTGTGAGCTTTAAGCATTTTCAGGAATACCAGGGAAGTTCCTCTGGATTCTAACTCCAATTCCTGAGCACGCAAGGACAGGAGAGGTGGGCTCGGCAGCAAACGGACACTCGTGAAGAAGCCGCTGCCATCAGCAAACACCAAGGAGGCAGATGTGCCCCACAGACCCTCCCAGCTGCCTCTTGCAAGGTGCTTTTGTGGCTGAGGTGGGAAAATATCTCCTTAGATGCTGAGATAGTGAAAGAACCAACAGGTATTTTTGTGGAGAGCTGCAGGAGTGGGGCTGTTGGTGGCCCTGACTCTGCACCAAAGGAGACGGAGCCGCTCTCGGGGCACCACGTGGGCAGAGGCAGTTGAACGTTTCCCAGTATCTGTAACTTACTGGTTCATCCCAGCAGGTACCAGGTGCTGGCCCCTCAGTCTGGTCTGTAGCCAAAGGGACTTGAATCTTCTGGCTTCTCTTTGTGCTCAATACTCAAGCCTTGGGGGACAAGCTCAGCCAAAGGACGGATCTGGAGCAGGATGGGAGTTCCTTTGCTTTGTGGTTCTCTTAAGACTTCCTTTAATCAGAAAATTTAGCGTAGGACCAAATACTAAAGGGTTTTTTTAATAGTTCTTTGCAGGAAATTAGGTTTTTCTATTATTGATTTATTAAAAACAAATCCACCAAACAAACAAGCATACTTTGAACTTTTCCTGTGGTTCAAAACCCTCCTTTCTGTGATATGGCTCTTGGACCACATCACTGGAGGAGGAAATCACTGCCCCCGAATGGCTCCGAGTGGAGAATGAGTATCTGGGGCTTTCTCTAAAACTCACCTGTTCTGCTTCAATAGACAGACCAGCTGATTTCCGTGGCGTTTTCTCTCTGCTCTGGGATGTTTGGGTGTAACGAGGCTGGTGTGTATGTTTTTAAGGGGCATCCCTGCTGTTGTATGTATCGCACTCAAAAATACACACCCAGGTGTATAACAGAGGTGGTTTTTGCTCACCCAGCACATGGGTCCGTGTAGGTGAACGCTCTAAATCCCGGGATCACGAAAGCTCAGGGGCCACATCCACAAACCAACGCGGCTTCTTTCCCTTCGACCCCCATCTTCTCCTGCCACTCTTTGATTTCTCCTCTTGCCTCAGATTTACAGCTACCTTGTCCAAATATATTATGGGAAATAAAGGATAAAATGCTTTAAAAACCTACCTTCCCAAGCAGGAGAACAGGCTTTGGTGAAAATAAACGAGCTGGTTTGTTATATTGCTCAGCCTCTGTCACGTGAAGGTGAGGCCTCCTTTTTTATTATTATTATTTTTTATTGCCACCCATTTGCCTTCGTTATAATTTATTTGTTAATCCGTGCTCCAGCTCATGAATTTTGCATTTGGGGAGGTGGAGGGGAAGGGGAGGGGGACTCAAAGCACCAAAAAAGATGCTGGTCCACTTAAAGGTGAAGGACACAGTTGGAGGGCAGGGCTGCCGGCTTGGCCTTCCATCATCCTTTTAAAAGGCAAATACGCAGTCAGCAGAAAGAAAGAAAAAGAGGGGGGGAGAAAAAAGAGGAAAAAAGCTAAAGACTTCCCAATTAATAATTATTCTGATGGCCTCGCTGGGATTCAGAACCTCACAGGTCAGAGAGGACAAATTCCACCCCCCTTTTCCTGAGCTCCGGTGCTCAGGTGAGCCGAGGCGGCTGTGCCTCCATGTCTCCTGTGCCAACTTTCCTTCCTTCCTTTGCTCTCTTCTTTTTTTATGAGGCATCCTGAGTGTAAAAAATATGGCCTGCCTTTATGGTGCTCCAGCACGAATGAAGCTATAAAATTATGAACAGTTTTTATGATGGCTATTCAGGGGATGCTTTTATATTGATGGTGCACATGCTGTATCTATCTTTTTCCCCCCATTCTTTTTTTGCATCCCTTCTTTCCTTGGAAAAGATGGCAGTATATGCGTGTGGGGGGGAAAGGATGTGGCGGGGGGGCACTGTGTAACTATTTTTCATGCATTTAATATATTAATTATCCGGTAAATGCTCCCTAGGCTGTACTTGGGATGTCGAAGAATGACAGCTTTTCAACGAAGCTCCAAAGGCAGCCCATCAGCCCACAGTGTATTATGTCGGAGAGGTCAGGGTGGGGTTAATGTAACTTTTTATTTGCTGATTTTTCATAGACGGGAGCAAAGCTGGTAAGAGGAAAAAGAGAGAGAGACTGAAAAGAAGGTGCAAAAAGAGCAGAGATAATGGCAAGTCTGTTCTGTCCCTCCATGGCCGGTTGATTATGCAAACAAGAGAGATGCTCCCAGCTCCTTGGGATGCTCCTTCTCCAGGGGCTTCTCTGCAGGGAAAGGCTGTCCAAGAGAAGGCAGCAATGACCAGAAACCCCGCATGAGATGGCTAAACTAAACTAAAATAAAATAGACGTTTCTAGGCAAAAAAAGTAGGAGGAAAGCTTGGCTGCTCGGGGTGGTTGTGGAGCAAAAGGCTGAGCTGGATGTGCAGGGGTGACCTGGGTGTCCTGGGATCCTGCTCCTGCTTTGCTCGCTGTTTTGTCTCTGCTGAGGGCTGGGCTGGGGTTCCAGCGGCAGGACCATCCCCGCACTATGGGGACAAGGGCTTCTCCTGCCCTGTCCCCCCGTTCCTGAAGGGCGCTGCTCTGGGGCTGCCCTGCTCTAACAGCAGGCTCTGTCGGGTATTGATCTCAGAGGTAATAGGGGTTTAATTTTCCTTTAAAAGGCCTGTAAATTATCTCAGGAAAGATTTAAAAAAAAAAACAACCCAGCCTATCTAAATCAAGGTGGAAAAGCTAAAGAAATTTGAAATAGTTTAAGTCTGTTATTTAGAAATTCTATAGCAAAGTCTGCTGTGACTGTGCGGGAGGGTTTGTCTAGTTTTAGTCCTTCAGGTGCAGGTAGCTGCATATACAATATAGTGTTTTTGTTCTTTTTTAATTTCACCTAATAAAAATCATCTTAGCGGTGTATATATTTGGTTTTAAAGTATCTTTTGTGAATGTAATTTACATTTGAATGAAGAGTGTTGATGTGTGAGCATTTACCAGCGCTTTAGGGATGCTGCTGTTCCAGATGTGAGAGCTGCAGCAGACCTGCTCTGGGCACCCAGTAAGAAGAGCCACTTGCTGTCACATCACTGCATCAGCTTTACCCCGTGTCACCAAGACACGGATTTATTTTGCATATAGGGATTTATTTTGGACACTTTCCTGGAGGCCTCTGCAGCCTCCAAAACAGAGTTTTGGTTCATGAGTAGATGAGAGTAACAGCCTTTTGCAATGAGCTGGTGAAGTAAAAACAGGCCTGAATGCAAAGTGGTGTATCTAGGTTTTTCCCAAGATATGGAAGAGTTTGAATTCCAAGGCAGGAGGTCTCCTAAATGGGTTTTGCTGTGCAGTACAAGCTATGTGTGTTGGAGAATGGAGAGCAGAAGTGGTGAGGAATGAAAGATCCATGGGCAGGAGCCCATGACCCAAAAGGCTCTGAAGTCGCAGGAAAGTCCCTCCTGGACTGGACACTAATACTGGCCCAGCCAGTACATACAGGGGAACCACGAGGAGCTGTCGGCCCTTCTTATCTGATATCTTATCTGTACATATAGCTCAGATGTGTCACACAGCTCCCTTGGGTCTCCCAGTTCCATCCCAAGGCCCTTCTCAGCTGGCACCTGGCTGGGTCCTTCCTTCCAGCTTTCTGGGGGCACTGCAAGAACTGTTGAGCATTTTAGAGTCATCTTTGCTGACCAGTTTATTTAACAACCATGAAATGTGCTTAGGTCATTGTGCTTTATTGTTAAATAATATAATCTAGGAAATAAAGGTAAAATAAATAGAAAGCTGCATCTTCAGATTGCCAGTAGTCTTTCCCTTTGTTTTTTTAAGGTGATTGTCAATTCATAGACCTCCAAGAGCTTACTGTGGGAAGACCTTACATGTTTTACTAAGTCTAGTATAAACGGAATGGTTTAAAAATTTATTTCACAAAATGATGCCTTCACTATTTATGGGCTAATGTCAGTGCTAAAACCCTGCAATGGACTGGGAAGCCTGACTGTCGCCACATGACCTTTCCTTGTTCTACTTCAGTAGCTGCATCCACCGGGAAGAGCAACTAAACATCAGGGGTTTTTTGCTCCCCAAATCTTTGGAAATTTCATGTAAGTGCAGAAATGGGAAACAGGATGTGCCCCTGATTTTGGTCATTTTCTTTGCAACCAGCTATCGTTTCCTTCTGGTGATTCCGTGTGGTGTGAAATCTGTTTGTTCTCTGTCCATCTGTGCCAAAAGCATCTTGAGTTGGGATCCAGATTCTCTTTGGTTCTTCAAACAAAGGTTTATGCTGCTTCCCAAGCCTTGGCAGGGTTGGCAGAGCAGCAACACCAGGATCTGAGCAGAGCTGATATTCTCAGTACAAAAGAGGAAAACTGAGGTGTTCTGACAGCATCTTCTTCTGGGGTTTGTGCAGCAGCTCCACAGGAGCCCCCAGATGTTGTGCTATTCTGATATCTACTCTGATTCTTGCAGTGAGAGGGTGCTATACATTAACCAGCTTGTACACCAGGTTTAGGTGTTGTATTCATAAAACTCCTGGCAAATGTTGGAGATATTCTTAAGGAGATCTGGATATAAAATGCTCTTCTGTGGAGGAGCAATGGTGATGTGCTGCATGCTGTGTTGGTTTTAGGCTTCAGGACTGCGTTCCTGCCCAGGATCTGCCAGCTGGTCTGTGTCCAGCTGGGAACGCATCAAGTTACACTGACACCATGTCTCTGGTTGCTGTGCGTTTGTCCCGTTTTCCTGAGGACACTGCAGAGACCCTGGAGACGTCACCTGCAAAGTGGCCAGGGAGGGGACCCTGTGTTCCACACTGGAACCCCAAGCACTTTGTTCTCTTGGAGCTTCTGGCTGTGTTTTCAGCCACGCTGCCTTGCAGCATCAACTTGAAGTTCATCCAGAAGTCCATTCCTTACCATTTTTGCTTTTAGCATCAGTAACTCCCCAATTTAAGGCTAGAAAGGAACATGTTCTAGAGAGGAGGCTCTGGTCTCTTCACGCCCTGGCTCACAGGCAGCGCTGCTTTCCTCTTCCAAATCATCTTCAGCGTTAGAAGAACCTTTCTTTGGCATCGCGGCACGACAGGTTGTGGCTCTGCAGCAGCACCGTTGTGGTGTGTGCCGGTGCTGGTCCAAGAGCTGCTCTGGCTCATGCCATCAGAAGCGATCCGCCGGGAGGAGAGGGTCAGGCTGGGGACGATGATGTGGTCGTGGGATACACGTGCATCACAGGAGACTGTCTCCGCTTTAGTCTTTTTCCTTTGGATACTGATATTTAGAGCTTGTGAGTTTTCCAGTAACTCATGTTTTAGGGTGAGTGCCAACCATCCAGACGAGCTGCGGATGAAGGTTCTATTTTTGCTTTAGCGTATTTTTAACCTTTTTTGTTGTTGTTCCAAATGTATTCATGCCAGATTTCAAACCAAACAAAACCCACAAGGTGCCCAGTGAGACATTTTTCATTTGTTAATGCCTGAGAGAGCTGGTTATGACACATGGACCCTCTTGTTCTCCTGGGATAAGTTCCAGAGGGAGGTGGTGTGGGCAAGCGGAGCCACTGAGGCAGGCGGGGACACGCTGTGACCTGCACCCCCGGGTGACCCACCACGAGGTCCCGCATCCCACCTGAGACACACTGCCCTCTGTCCTTCCCCGGAGGGAGGTGAGATACATGCCCCTAGCTAAAGGTGTCTGTATATAAACCTTGGCGAGCATTATTTGAAATTCCAATTGATCCAATACGGAGCTTTTCGAACTGTTCAACGTTTGCGTCTTGTTGTGGAGCAGACTCTGCTGTGTGGTGGTTGTCCAGGCTCTTTCACAGCATCCTGACGTACCAGGTATCCAAACGCTGCTGTGTCCATGTCTGTATAAGCTGTTACATTTTTGAGTGCTCAGGAAAAATCTTTCTGGCCTAATATACACATATGTATTGTACAGAATATACAGATCTTTAACATATCTATGTCAGTGTACGAATAGCTGTGTGACTATACATACATGCAATATGCTGGGCCTTGATGTTTTCACATGTGTAATTTTCAACCTGAGTAGTACAATTTGACTCTGTAAGGATATTTGTTGGTAAAATGAACGCTAGAGGTGGAATCTGAGTGCAAGTTTAATTTTCTTCTTTATTAGCGTTCTCTGTATTATTACTCGGTTATGTAATCACAGATACCGCGGGGAATCGTGTGTGTTTCTTGTTAAAATATGAGCAAACAGCAACGTTGCCTCCACCAGTGCCCTGAATCTGCAACTTCCGAGCGCTGCCGGGGGCAGGTAGGTGAGGGGAGGAGTGGTCAGTAAAATCCAGACTATTACTGAAAATAATCAGGAGCAGTTGGCAACCCTGCTCCTGCATATTCGCCAAGTGCTTGGTGATTCAGCCCTTCTCCATTTTCAGGCCAATGCGGCCGTCACTCTGAATTATTTTCAGTGAGCACTTCTATATCTCATGTCAGTTCCCAGTTCGAACCCATCACCGAGTGTCGAGGCTGCGACGTGCCGTACATGCCGATGAGCGGCCCCCCCTTCCCCTGCTTTGCTATTAACCTTTCCTTTTACCAGAGTTACCCCTTTGTCCTGCTGCAGTTTGCAGTGCCTGATAGAAGCAGCTGCCTGTGGCCAGACGAACATCACATTTACATTTTCTTTCTTGAACCGAAGAGTGAGACACAGAATTGCAGTAAATGATTTCCCCTTTCTCCTTTTACCTCCCCCCCGCATCGTCTTTAATGCATCGCCTAGAAATCTATTTCTTATCTAATTTTACTAGATGGATCAACAGGGCTGAGAATGTAACCCTTTGTCATCTATGGAAATCTTTTTATCCCATAAAAATGATTAGATTTGATGCAATTAGGATTATGAGGAGGTGGGGGAGCCTAAGACGGTGTGCCTTGTCTGCTGCTGGCTGCTGACACATTAACAGCCTGTTTATTAACTGCTTTACGTTTGGCCTACGAGCAACACATTCATATGCCTGATAAGCCCAGAGAAATGAACACGTGTGCCCGTAGGAAACCGGGAGCTTCACTTTTTGGGCTGTCCCCCTCCCACCTCTCTGCATATGAATCCAGGAGGAGGGCTTGGCTTGGGACACAACCCCAGCTGTGGGAACGGTGGCTGGTGCTTGTGCCGCGTCTCGCAGGGACCTGCGGGCACGGCTCTGCCCTCCGTGCCGCTCCGGCTGCCTTTGAGGGCTTTGCGCTCCAGGCAAACGTGTGCATTTTGCCTTCCTCCTCACCAGAGCCACTCATCCTCTTCCACCAACACCCCCCCCCCATTCAGCTCCGTGTTCCTGGGGGAACGAGGACTTCAGGTTTTTGAGACAAGCTGCAACACTGTCTTTTTTTCCCATGCTGTCAGAAAGTGAATACCTGTGGGCTTCGTATCCTGAGGCATTTCCCAGCACTCCTTCCACATCCTCATAGGCTTTCCCTGCGTCTTTTACTGCCCAGGCTGTGAGAGGGCACGAAACCACGTTCTCTGTTAGGCTGTCACAGTCCCTTACATGCATCTTTTTCAAATATTGTTGCTCTGTTTTCATCGGAGAACACGTGAGGAAAATTGCTGCTGAGCTTCCCTTCGCCTGATCCCTGTTTGATGTGAATGGAAACGGGCTGGGAGGGCAGGGTCTGCATGCGAGCTGGTACAGGGCTCACCGAAAACTTCATATAAAAAGGAAGGAAGAGATTTATTGCAGGTCCCAGATATCGGTTAATAAAATGAGGCTAAGTAAATATTATATTGCTAAGATAAAGACTTGATCTCTGTGCATTTAGGCACCTTTAACTATTGCCCAGACATTGTACGTGGGTTTCCCACCCGAGCAGCATCTCCATGAGATGTTCAGGTGTGTGCTGGGGCTGACACTCTGTCTGGCACAAACCGAAGGACAAAATCCAGCCTTTGTTTCTCATGGTTGCCAGCATAGTCAGAATATTTAGTTTCTAAACATCTCCATGTTACTTAATAGCAATGCAATTATTTTTTCCTGCATTTGTTTGCAGATCACAAACGCTCTGCTAACAGCACAGCTCACCAAACCCTTCCGCCTCCGGTCAGCTGCATTTAATTGCAGCTGGTTTCACGACTGGCTTTTGAGTTGCTAAAAATAACTTGAGGAATCAGTTTAACAATGGCAGCTGCGCACACCCCGATCTGTCACCGATGGGATCCCGTGCACGGGGACGCCGGCCAGGGACAGCGGTGCCAGCGCACCGGGGCTGCCAGTGCCGGGAACGGCCCCGGTGCTGCCCGCACACCCGGCCCACGTGTGTCACGCTAATGAAGTTTTATGTTGGTTTAGCGGCAAAAGAAGACCCAGATGACTTATTCTAGCAAAGGCAGCTGGATGCTGGCTGTGAGCCGTTCGGTGGGGAGCAGAGCAGAGGCCGGCTGGCTCAGCTCCTTCCTCTGCGCTGGGCACCAGCAGCTCTCGGGCTGTGTTCTCCGGCAGGTCTGGGACTGCGGGTATTCGAAACACAACCATCCCCAGGACTTTATGTTAAATGGGGTCGTGCTTGTGCTGTATTGAGTTAAGTGTGTATTAGGATCAGTTTTTCATTCTCTTCCAACTCTTTTATTTATTTTTTTAATTGTGGTCCGAAGTGGTACTTTTGTTGGACAGCAGTCCATCTCCCCATTGCGTTGCACTGAATATGTGCGAGGGAGCCCAGTGCCCTGCGTGAGCACCTAAGAATCGAAGCCGTAACCTTGCGGTTTGGCACTGGCTTGCTGCTGTGTCCCAGGAAAGCTGTGGGATGGGGATGAGGATGTGGATGGGAGGGTGTTTATTGGCCTTATTTCTTACTAGAGAGACAAATAGCCCCTGGTTCTTAGCAGCAGAGCAGTGGTCCCCTGTCTGGGAACTGTGATCCCAGGGAGACCTCGGTAACTTCAGCATGCGGGGCACATTTGGTGATTTACAGCTAATCGGCAGCTTTGCCAGCGCTTCCACAGCCACTCCTTGTGTTCTAGATAGATAAGCCCAAATCCTTCATTTGATATGCCGGTAGCAAGACCCTTGAAGGGTTTATGCAACGTCTTCCCGTCCCTCCTGCGCTCCCTTCCCTCCACGGGCGGCGAAGGCCCAGCCTAAAGACATCTCGGATTCTAAACGTGCGAATGTTGTGCCTCCCCCCTTGACTTCCAATTGAAAAAGATTACAAATAATGTTAAATAATATAGTTTATAACCTCAGGGCTGTTTTCAAAGGTGTATAGACCAGTTGTCAACAGGCAGAGAGGTAGGGAAGGGAAGGGAAATTATAGGCTGCACAAAAGAGGAAAGTAAAAGTGAAAGCTCCATAAAAGAAAGTGGAACTATTATGGAGCAAAATGCCAACTCATTACAAAACAGCCAAATAAGAGAGAAATACAGCTTTACCCGTAATAGCAGTTTACAAGGGAACATTGTATTGCAACATAACGGTGGTGCTATAATTTGCTCTAACAACTCCAATTATGCCTTTTATTGATTTGGCAACACATTTAATAGGAGTAGCCACACCTCTTGTGTTACAAATCATTAAAGGTGTTGAACAGTGTAATTTTAAAATTGTCCTTCTCCTACAGATGTCAGTGTGACAGCATAATTTCCCCTGATTTCTGCTATGTAAACAGCGCGTTACAGTAATTTCCCCCTTACAAAGCAGAAATGTTGTCAGCCTGGGTTTTTTTGTGCAGAAACATCCATTTAATATTTTCCCCCCAGTCTATTCTCCTAATTGCCATTTTTTCCCTTTTTCCTCTTTCTTTCTTTTTTTTCCCCTCATCTTTGAAAAATAAACATGCTGTTTTGCCATCTTCTACAGCAACCTTAATTGCTACTTAAATCTTCAATATGCACTTAACATTGGGGAGGTAGAACCCTTTTGGTTCAATTCTGTTCCACTTCACTCGAGTAGCATTTCAGAGCTGGTTAAAAGCCGCATATCTCCCGGTAGCAATTTTGACAGGTGATCGCAATTCCAGCACCAGTTTCCTTGCAAAACTCAGAAAGCATCTCAGAAGAGAATCAAACTTCTTGATTTTTGGTTTCTTCCCACCACAGAGGATCTAATTTTGCGTAGGAATCAAGGAGGAACTGCTTTTATGCTCGAAATATAGGTATTTAGATAGGTATAAGTCTGCGAGTGACCTCTCCGTGTAGGACTAGAGCCTAGGAAAGCTCAGTTTGGGAGGAGCAGTACAAGATGTACGGCAAGGCAGGACTTGGCATTTACATTCCCTAAAAGCCGAGGTGGTGTTTCTCGGGCTGGTGGATGGTTTGAGGCTCTTACTAAGCCACAAAGAGACCTTTAGTCCTGGTTTTTGCTGCGGGAGCGCGGGGTGAACCGGGCCGTGCTCCTGCCCGCAGCCCCAGCCGCCCGCCGGGCCCGGGGCTCGCGGGTGACCGCGCAGACAAAGAGCGTGTTTTCCCTCGCTCCTCGAGCACATGCAGGCGGTGACGTGTGTAAATGAACCTGACAAGCTCTTTGAAAAACAAATAGAGGCCACCAACCAAGCTTTTGGCACGCCAACGTGCCACATGTTTACAGCAAAAGTGCCACATCGGCGTGTTTGCCCGCTCCCGGCCCCTGGGCAGCCGCCAAGCGCTGCCTGTCTGCATTTGTCTGGCTCCAGCAAACTGTCTCATTAACAGCTGTGTGGGGAAAGGGAGGGAAAGGGGAGAAGGGAAAAGAACCCAGCACACGAGGAGGGTGACAGTTTTCACGCTGGAGTGAGTAAAGCGGCTCTGCATCCCGCTGCCGGCGCTGACCCCGGCCCAGCCCATCTGGCAGCCCCAGAACAAAGCCTGGGGAGCCCGACACCGGCCACGCACCCGCCTGCGGACAGACGGACGCGTCTGGCCACGCACCCGCCTGCGGACAGACGGACAGGTCTACCCAGAGCTGCTTGGTGACGTGTCGCACCGGTGCGTGTCCTGAGGTGCCAGACGGAACCACCGGGTTCTCCTGTTCCTCGGCCGCCTGGCGTTGATCCGGGTTTAGGCAGAGTCAGTGTGAACGTCCCCACCGAGGCCGCCGCGGGAGAGCGGGTCCCACTGGCTGGATGAGGCAGGGTGCACTTACCATTACCAGAAGGCTGACCCGCACCCGTGGGGTTTGCTCTGCTGCCTGCGTTGGAGGGACCCCATGGTGCTGGGTATGGGAAGCTTTGGGTTTGGAAAACTTAGGTTTCTGGCCCACGTGTGTTGCGGTGCGTAGAAACACGTCAACATCTGGATGGCTCTCCAGCCACGGGGCTGGATGGCAGCAGCCATTGCCAGGCAGTCTGCAGGTGTGTGAAGGGCAACAACAACGCCTGGCGTTTGCCAAACAAAACCCTCTAATTACCACCCGTGCCCGGTGATCTTGAATTAAACTGGAAGCCGCAGCTTTGGCTGCAATGGAATCTGGGCTAATCATTAACTAAAGATGACTTTGTTGGATTAATTTAAACTCGTTTGTGGAAATTTGGTGAGCAAAGCCGCTCTCGGTTTTCTCAAACGTGTAAATGCGTTTCTGGGTTTCGGCTGGCGTGGCCGTGGGGCGGTGTACGTGGGTTATGCAGGCTGGGAGGGGGCATGGTCACACTGCTGGTGCCAGCATGGCCCTTTGGGGAATTAAAAATCACATTGCCATAAGTTTTCTATAGATCCTTGTGCAAAATACCCTGCTTATGCAAATATCTGTTAGGGTGGGGATGGAAAAGGGCTGGGGAAAAAACGTGAGGACTAGAGAAATGTGTTCAAAACTTAGGAAGTCAAGATCACATTGGAGAACTAAAAGCAGAACAGTCTCATGTATCTCTGCTTTTTCCAATAAGTTTGGCTGTGCTGAAAAAGCCAAATACTATGGGCTTTCACACTTTTTTTGGCGAACAACGTGCAAGTGTCCTCGGTTGCAGCGATGTCCCTATGACGGGAGAGCCGGCCGCATGCTGGGGGCTCCAGGCATGGTATTAACTCCCAGTTTTTCTGCGAAGGAAGTTTGTTTTGCTAGAACTAATCATTCACACGCATTTTTCATCAGCGTTATTATCCCAAAGAAAGGCCGCTGTAAAGTGCTTGTGAGGAGCGGAGGTATTTGCTACCCTAGGGGAGTTTTACAAGGGGAGAAGGAAGGAAGGAGGGCGCCGAGCGGCAGCTCCTGTTGGTGTTATACTGTGATGCCTCTTAACTCATCTTCCCAATCAGTTCAGACTTGATTCCAAAGCCTGCTCAAACATACAAATCATAGGGAAAGATTTCAGCAGGTTTATCCAGCTTGGTTTGCCTAGGTCTTTTCTAGACGGAAATTGTGAATTATTTTGCTCTTCTTGGTTTATACGACTCTTAACAGTGAAAATTATTCCAGGTTCCAGGCCCCTCGTTGTTTGCCAGGTTTGTGCTGGATGTGCCAGGCGTGTGTAGGCACAAAGGGAATCCAGGAGGTCTCTGCGGCTGTTTTACCGGGAGCAGAAAGCAGAACAGGGCATCTGTGGCTCTTTTCTCGCATCCTCAGGACAGTCGGGAGATCCAGTTGCCTTTTGAAACTCCCGTGGGGCAGCAGGCACTGAGGGGACCGGGAGCATCTCTGGCCAGAGGGACTTGGGCACCTAGTGAACACACAACAGGGTGATAAACTGGGGGAGTGTGCCCTGCTGGGTACAGATATTGACCTCCCTGCAGGCACCGGCACCGCTTCGCTTGCCCGGCGGCTGCTGCAGGTGCCGCGGTCACCCCGGAGGGGAGATGGATGCACAGCACTGTTTCCTTATAAATATATAGCACAGTATAGATAATGTAAAAATAAGAAAAAATTCTCTTGGCTTAGTGAGGAATCTTCGCATCAACGTGGATATAAAATGAATTAGCTGTGATGTAAACACGAGGCTGTGGTGATTGCTGGTGGACGGATGTAGAAAGGAGGGTGATTCCTCTTTCCATAATGATTTTGGTTCCATTTCAGTTGGAGATCAGATGCTCCCCAGTAAAGATATAAATTATAAAGACACTAAACTTCAGTACCAATAAACTCCCCAAATTTATTTGCATTCATCATCTGGCAGTTTCATTTACAGCGAAGAAACTTTCACTGTGGATCAGATCTTTTTAATATTTCCTCATAACTTCCCAGTGACAATCAGTTTTTCCATTAGGAGAGATCAGACATGTAAGTAATACTGAGAGAGCCACATGAATACCAAGTCATTCATTAGGAGCAACGCCACCGCCGCGGATGCCGAGTGGATAGACGGTGAGGGGACAGTGGAAATTAAAGGTTATTCTAGGTTCATTAACTTCTGCACTCCTTTCTAAAACAAAACCTTGGGTGAGAGCAGCCTTTGACTCCTAAACGGGATCTCCTTGTCCCCTAATTTAAAAAATATTAACATTGTTTAACTATTTCCCCTTTTCTATTTAATATGTTCAAGAAAAAAGTGTTTGAATTCATGTTAATGGAAGTGAGGAGCACAGAGAGGACTGCGCGTGTGAACATCTGCTTTGCTTTCCTCTGACCGTCCAGCCTTTTTAGCCACCTTTGCCTTGATCAGAGCACCTTCCTCTTGGGTTAATTAACCTCGAGGGGTTTCTGGCTCCATCAGGACCATCCTGCTCAGGCCAGCGATGGAGCCCATGATGCCCCTGGGAGGTTGCAGACCCTCCTTGGAGCAGTGAATGAGGTGATTTCGAGCGGTGGTTCCAAAGCCCTTGGTGATTGCTGGATGGAGATACAAGAACAGCTCTCAGCAGGTTGCTCTAAAGCCAGCAATAATATTTCTTCCTTACAAAGCCTTATGTCTCTGCTATTCTATTCTAACTTTGTTTGTGTACATAGTCTGTCTTCAGCCAAAAATGTGTCCTTTGGCTGGATAGAAGGAGCAAGGTGCCCACATGCTGTTTCAGTCCCAGGCACCATAACATAGTTGTGCTGTCCTGGGCTGGGGTTTCTTTACACCTTTGGGTTATTATCCTGTAAATGTCACTTGTGTATGGGTGATATTGATGGGTGGCATGCATATTAAGGACCAGTAGCCAAAAATGGAGTCTTTATGTATGGATTGGCACACGGGAGGAACAACTGCCCAGTCCAGCCCACGACTGTTTAGTTCGTTTGTTAATCCCGGACAGTTATTACCCCAAAGATGTGACCACTTTGGAGAAGTGTGACTATCAGGACCCAGAGAGGAGCTTTGGATTGGAGGTGTGGAGCAGAGCTGCTGTGTAAATGGTCTCAAGGGAATTCTGATGCTGAAGTCGCTTTGCTGTGATTTGCCTCTTCCTCTAGGGTGATGTTTTTCTGGATTTGCCATTCGGTTGTGCTTGTTGCAGCAGTGGCAGAGCAAGAATTACCAAGGGACTCTATGGGCTGGTTTGTCCGTGTTGATTTGGTCTCCCGAGCTCCAGCCTTGATTTAGGAAAGCTGCAAAGCTGTTTAGCTCCGGCTCCTTCTAGCTCCACGTTAAGCCCATCCTTAAGTTCCGTTCCTTCACCCGAGGCACGTGCGGTGCCTTTGCCTCTGGCTGGGAACCCCTCAATCGTGGGATGCTGCTGAAAATGCTCATGGAAAAGAGGCACCACAGAGTGGTGGCCCAGATGAGGTCAAATCTCCTTCCCACCATGCCAGAGGGTCTCCATCATCTTGCTCTCAAGGCGGTAGAGGAAACATCTCGCCAGCCCCTCCTGCCTGGTCCTGGACTTGAATTTCCCTGCCTTTCTGGGCCGTGGAACGTCCTGACATGGGCGCGAGGTACATCTGTGTTGTGCTTCTGCTGCACCACCTGAATCCACCGTCCTGCAGGGAGGGGGGAAGAAGCCTCACGTTTTAATTCTTTCCCTTGTCCCTTCATGCGTTAATCTGTTCAGTTTTTTAACCCGGGAGCTGAAGGAATTCTCAGCCCCCGACAATGGGTTTTGAGCTGGGGATGGAGAAGGCGGAGAGGAGAGAGGATGGGGACAGCGTACGGAGGTGGGGCTGGCTGCTGAGATGAAATATCCTCCTGAATTTCTGGCTGGAAAGCGACGCTGATGGTGGAAGGCAAGAGGTTAAACCGAGGCTGCAAAGTTTGTGTCAGCCCTTTTTGGATTCCTTCCTTTTACGATTGCCACCTCCTTTTTCTCTCCCTTCTCCCCCCGCCCCGCTGCATCGTATCCCCTCCCCGTTTGGAAAGAAGGAGGTTTTGCTGTCTTTGTATTTTAACTGTAGCAAAAAGATTAAATTGTTTACGAGCTGCGAGCCCCGGCTGCCTGGATGAGCTGGGAGAGACAAAGATAGACAGTCTAATTCTCCGGTGTACTTTGTGCTTCCGTCCCCCTGCGCTGCCACTAATTCTTTTATCTGGCCCCAACACTCCAGGCATTATGTGCATTCATAAAAAAAAAACCCTAAAAAAAAAAACCCCTAAGTGAAGCAGGCAAAATTACTGTTCTCTGCGCTTTACCTACGATAACAATCTCTTGAATACTGATTACTTTTTTTTTTCCCCAACACAAAGCGACCAACACAAGTTGGTCTTTAACCCTTTATCTTTAGCAAGCAGAAAGACACGAGGAACATCTTACTCAGTTGGAAAAAAAAAAATAGCATACAGAAGAATTACTGTTATCTCCTAGCCAGAAGAGGAACAGCAGAGATAAGAAAAGCCTGAAGAATTAAAAGGAACGTTGCATTTGGGCTGTAAATTCGTGCTGAAGCTGGTTCTATTTGTCTGTCACTAGGGTTCATAATTTTTCGAGGTTGTTTTGATAGACTTATTGTGAAGACTGCATAGAAAACTCATCAGCATTTGTTGCCTCTGAGCATTATTGTCAGTGGTAACCGCATGGTTATAGACTGGGGGAAGATAATGGTTGAAGTATAAAGGAGATAAAGGCAAAACCTCTTCTCATTAAGGGCTATCTCCACCTCTGCAGACTCTACAGTATTGAGTGACTGGTGCTAGTGCATTGGGCATAAATTATAGCAAAAAAACTAAAGGCAGCATCATTATTTTGAAAAAGTTATAATGACATGCCACAAGCTTAAGACCTATTTACTCCATAGACCGACAATAAATACAGAGAGAGCTCAGTGTGGAGTGACCAGCGCTGCCTCCCTATCGATTGTACCCCGGGCACATCCGTCTGCAGGTGAAACTGCTGCAAAGAGCAGAGGGGACCCGCTCCAACCTCTGTTGTACCTACAAACCCCAAAGCCCGGTTGTTCATCCACTGAGCGACAGCCCTGGGGGAGGCCGGGGCAGGGGCTCATCCTCACCTCACGTCTCTGGAGCAAAAAATGATGGGTTTGTTTGAGTCTCAGCTCCTATTTTGGGGAAACCCAGCCTGGGCAGAGCTTTCCCAAGGGCTTATGCTGGGACAACAATCACCTGTGAGATTGGGACAGGACAGCGCGAGTCTGTCCCAGGCAGAAGGTGTTGGCCTCATTGGTGCCATTGCGTTGCTTCCCTGCCCTTTTTAGTTATTTTTTGCAGATTGCAGTTCTATAAAGTGCTGAAGTCTCCTTTCCGTTGCTCCTTTTTAGGTGCTGCTGTTTTCCCTTTGCATCCTCTGTTGCCTACAGTTTGATCTTCTTATCTTTAATGCTGTGGTGGGTAAAGAGTTATGCTCCAATTCAAGTTGGGTCCCCAGCAGATAAAGCGCATCCTTAAGTTGTTTTTACTAGGCAAGCTTGTGAAAAACGCTCTGTACACCTGTACGGGTGATTATCTACAGCTTTCACAGGTAATTTCTTAATTTAGTTTCCAATGCCCCTCTGAGGAGGAGGATTATTTTGCAGCTGGAGAAACTGAGGCCCGGAAGCTGGGTGAAACTGGGAAGATTTGCTGGCAGCGCCTCGCTTTGCCAGAGCCCGGTCCCAAAGCCCGGCTTTAATAACTAAACCAAGTGCCTTTTTAGTGATTGTGCCGGATTAGCGGCCCTAGAGGCTCTTAATCTGCTATCCATATGGCACACGCAGGGCAAGGATCTACCCGCTGATCTGCCTTTGTATTTCAAGCCTGATTAGATGGGACGGTCCCCCGAGATCAAAACCCAGGACAGTCTCCCCACCCCTTTCATTTTGCATTTGCTGTCACGGTGCCCAAAAGGCCTCAGCCGCCCTTGCTGTGCCGCTGACCGCGCCGTGCTGTCCCCCATGGGCTCAGAACCCGCTCGATGGTCTTGCGACGTTGTGGAATTCATATATATTTTCTGTAGGATGGTTTAGCGGGCTGAAGGAGCAGTCGTTGCAATGGCTGCTCACCAGAACACAACCTTGAGAATGGGGCGGTTGTGGCAGGACAGCAGCTCGCTGGGTCTCTTGGCATCGCAGGTGTCCAAATAGCTCTGTGGGGAGCGTCAGATTGGATCTTGGGAACAATTTCTTCCCCAAAGGGCTGTCGGGCATTGGAACAGGCTGCCCAGGGCAGTGCTGCAGTCACCATCCCTGGAGGGCTGGACAGACAGACATGAGGTTCTCAGGGACATGGGGCAGTGCCAGGGATGGGTTCTGGTTGGACTTAAGGGTCTTTTCCAACCAAAATGATTCCACATTCTTGTTTCTCTTGTGCGAGGCCAGGGAGCTGGTCCGTACGGTCCTGACCAAGCGCATCTCGGAGGGGAAGGATGCAGCTGCCCGTTCTGCAGCCGCGCCTGGAAGGCACAGCACATGGTAGTCCTGGTATTTGTTGTTTAATCAAGCAGATGCCGTAGCAGCGTATTGACTCCATCGATAATTCTGGAAGAAAATTGTGAGGAAATGTGAATTCTGGTTTCATCTCTGGAGCTTCCCGGTGAAATAGTGCCGAGTCTGCAGGGAGATAAGAAGAGCAATAAGGCTGTTGCGCTTGATTTGGGGGGTTTGCTGCTGTTGCCACCAAGTTCCTGATAATTTTGCGTCTCACTACAAATCAAGGCACGCCCGAGAGTTGGTTGTTGGTATCTGGGCTGTATTCCCGTCTTCAGCTTTGTCATCAGCACCGAAATTAGATTGTGGGTTGGTCTCGAGTTCGAAAGCAAATCTGTGCGAGCCCCTTCTGACAAAGGTGGGGTTGAGACGAAGGGGAGGTTGAGGACTTGTGTTGTTTTGGGGGCCGGGGCTGGTTTTAGTGAGCACGAGGCTGTTGGGACACGGACGGGCAGCTCAACGAGGATTCGGGTGCTCGGGTAGAGGACTAAGGGACACTCAGGAATCTCCTTGCAGTGGCTTTTCTGGGTGATTGGCAGCCGGCGGGGAGGAGGTTGCTGTGCAGATGCAGCGTTTGTCTCTGTCCTGAGCGGGCTTTCTAGATCAGTGATAACCCCAGGGCTGGCTGAAGAAATGTCACTCTAAATACAGGTATCGACCTCAGCAGAAATATTTTCATTTCATAGTGTGAAATGCCAACAACAATATCTACCCGACAGCTCACAGATTATAATATCTGTTCCCTACCAACATGGGTACAAGCCTTCCATTCAGGCTTACAATATATAGAAACATGGGTTGCGGTAAGATTTCATTTTTGATGGCAGAGCCGTGGGTTTTGATTATATAAATCAGGCTTTAGAAAAGGAATACAGCTTTGTGACTAACTGAATAAATAAGTAAATGCAAATGTAAAAGTCCTTGCAAATAATAATAATAATAATAAACCCCACAGCTTTTGAATGGACATTCAGGATCAACTGGAAAACATTGCGCTCTTGGTGTGAATAGGAGAAATCAGTTGGGTGCAGCATGCAGGCGGGTTCCTGATAAACTAATGCTCCTTCACACAATTTACAATCCAACTGAATTCATTTGCATGACAAAATTGGCTCGGGTATTCATGTGTTGCAGCAAGACAAGTGTAACATTACAAAGAACAAGTAACCATGGGGAAGGTTAATGCAGACAATAAGGAAATACAATGACATGAATCGGGTTCTTCTTTTGCCAACCTTTTATCTGAAATAGAAAAATAACAAGCTCCCACCCCCCATTCCTTCTTGGGAATAAAAGAGTTGTTTTTTATGGAAAGGGAGGAAGGGAGAAAATGTGCAAAGTTGGCAAATAAAGATCTGTAATTTCCCTTTTTCTACCTCATGGACTTGAAACGTGTCTGTGTGTGAGAAGGTGGGAGGGATGAAGGACGGGATGTCATTATGTTGGAGTAGGCGAGCGGGTTGATGTGACACAGCAACATCAGGTCAGTCCATCGTGAAGGACACGTGGCTGGAGTTAAATGGCCTGGGGTAGATCACCACCCTAGTGTTGAATCCCGTCCTCTTGGAGCTGAAACCTTGAGCATCGTCAGCTCAGATGCAGCTCGACTGGAATGAGCTTTGCAGGACACGGGCACCAATGGCCCTGGGAGAGCTGCTGGGTCTGGAGGGGCAGAGCAAGGAGTCACTTAGATACCTACGTGGGGTGGGCACCTCGGGGGTCACATTCCCAGTTGGCCTCTCAGTGCCTGAAAATCCAAATTACTGCATCAGCTTCTCTGAATGCATAAGATTTTATGGTTTTTTGGTCCTCCATGTGAGTCCACATGAGACAACACTGACATCAGGCACACGACGCAAGAATATATTTGGGGTTTCATTTGGAATGAGGTGGACAGAATTCTTTATTGCAACCATAAAAGCACATTATTAGGTTTTTTAGTTAAATTAATATATTCCCAGGCACTTTGGCAGTCAGTTTGACTTTGCAGCTTAGTGTTGTGAGGATTTTCCCTTAAGGCTCCAAGTGTCATTAATTCCCCCCTATAGCCCATCAGGTGGATGCATGGGGAGCCTGGCTGGGATCAGCACCACGTTGCACTGAGCTGGGGCGCTGGGCTCCCTTTCCAGCTGCATCAGAAGCTCTAAGTCCAAGGGCCCACCTTTAGCTCCGGTTCGCTCAGCAGCCTTGTCCTTCAGTTGCCATCTGCAACAAATCTCTAACAAGTTGACAAACGACTAATTTTAATTTAATCTTTCAGTTTCCAACTTAATGACGAAAGAAAAAAAAAGCAGGGGAAGGAAGTGCTCACCCGCATCTTCCCTTCACACCGGTCGCTCGATGGGGGAGTTTTAGCGCAAAAATGGTTAGGAGCGCAATAAGAACCCTACATTTTTGAATTAAATTTAACCCCGGGGTGCCGCTGCTTCAGAGCCTTTGGAGGCAGAGTTGTAAATCACGGCAGCAGATTCTGCTTCTGATGAGCACTTCCCATCATGATGACATTTAAACTATTAATTAATTAGGAGAGAGCAAGATGAGAAGATTTGGAATTCTCCCCTTTGGATAATTACTGTCGAACACATTTGTTACTGTAATGAATGAACAGGATGTGACTTCAGCCAGCGTGTTCTCCCTGCTTGTGTGTTTTTCCATGTTATTATTGTTATTATTTTAGCCTGCCTTAAAAGGGGAAGGAGAATATTTTCTCCTTACAACCATAAATAGGGGTCACTTGTGTTTCTAGCATTTTGGCAAAGCTGTATTTGGGAAGGAGCGTGAACATCAGGTTCATTGAGACCCATGGGTGTGCTGGGTCCTCAGTGCAGTCCCACCCATGACTTCCCCTTGGGTGGCTCTTGGCCATTCTGCCTCTGCCCAAGCCCGTTAAAGCTGGTGTCAGCCTTGGTCTTGAGCCTGGCTTTGGGGAGAGGTCCCAGCCACGTGCTCTGGTGGGTTCTTTGGGGTGTCCTGCTGGTCCCTGGACATGCAGGAGATGCTCCCACGAACCGTGGAAGGAGCTGTGGGCACCATCCGATTTTTTGGAAAGCTTCCCTGTTTCCACAGGATTTTGTTCTCTCTGAAAGCAGAGTCCCTGCTTCCTTATGGCATCTCTGCTCCCTGCTGGCAGAGATCCTTGTTTACTTCTCCAGTGTTAATACGCCCTTTCGCAGATAATCAATCTTGCTTGGCAGGATCAATTAGAATGAAGTGGGGATGCTCTGCGTACCTTGGTCTGGAAATTTAACTCTGGTTGTCCTCCCACGTCTAAACCTACATTTGCAGAACTCGTGGGCTCGATTATCGCCATCTCCAGTGACTGTATCAGCGCTAATGATTTAACGAAAGGAATACGTTCATATTGGCTCTTATAGGGTAGTTATTAATTGCAATCAATGGTAACGTGAAAGGCTCAGGCAGAAGCTCCTTGCTGAGGACGTGGGGTATGAGAGCAGCAGCAAGGGGCTCCGTGTGGTGTGGGTTTGGGTCACACCAGGACCCCCAGTGCCGGAGGGGAGGGGGCTCCCCGGGGCTTTACCTGCACGGCTGGCCCTAGAGAACCATCCTCAGCTCAACCAATGATGGTTTTTTGCATGGAAACAGTTACATTTCTTATTTTAAACAGAACTATCTCTAGGTGCTTCTTCATCTTGCTCATTTTAACCTTCCAAAGACAGTATAGTTTTTTTCCTCCTGGGTGTTTCCGTGACCTATTGATATTTTTCTGTTTAAATGTCTCTGTTCAAAGTCGTCGCGGTGATCTTTTTGGTGTCCTACATAGAATGAGTTTGCGCCACCTCTAAGTTCCTGCAGTATAAATATCCACCTTGAAAGAACTTGAACCCGAATTTGTGCCGCCTGTGATCTCCGCGGCTCCAACTCCAGGGCTGCTCTGCGCAGTGATCGGGGACACAGCGATGGGGATGACTCGAGTTCTTTTCACTTGCCAAATATTCCTTAATTGCCGCCGCTTTTGTGGAGCAGGGAGTCGAGCCTGGTCGTTAGGCCGAGCCCAGCCAAGCGCAAGTGCTGTGCGAGGCTTTGCTGAGCAGGACTAGCGTCCAGTGCCCTTGGAAGGAGCGAGCGATGCGGGACGGGCATCCCGGCCAGGGGAAGGTCCATGGTCACCTTCAGTAGATGGAAAATGTCTTACAAGTTACTGTAGTGGACAAGACAATCTACAGTTATTTCTTGATAACTAAATATGTGGATTTTAATAGAAAATATCATTGTTGTCGTGTTTTCCTTTTTCCTCAGAACGTTTTGTCACTTGGGACCCTGGTGTTTTCATAGGCCAGCTGTAGAATTTTTACTGTTAAAAAAGAATAGAAATACTGATTTATTTTCTGGAAAATCAGACATATTTCCAAGTGGAAAAGGAATGTGGAATTCTTTTCCCAGTGGAAGAGAATTCTTAAGGTTCTCTTGTGGGAGAACGACAGTACAATTCACAGTGTGTTTTTGTCTTTATTTTTCATAGGGATACAAAACAATGGGTTCTGGCTTTGCTCTTATTTCTGGAAAATCCAAACACAAACGTTAGCAGGCTCTTAAATGACATTGCTCGCCCCCTTTTCTCCCTCATCCAGTCTGACTCATGAGTGGTTTTGCAGCTCCGAGCTCGGGGGGCGCAGGAGCTGCTGGTGCCCCCGCACCCCAGCAGAACCGGCTCCGTGTTCTCCCGTGGGGCTTCGGGGCCTTTGGGGGCTCCCTGCCCCAGTTCTGCTCCCCGACACGTTCGCTAATGAACGAGTTTAATTGCATCCCGGTGCCCACGCGAGAGACAGGACCCAAAAAGAGACAGACAGACAGACAGACACTCAGACACCCCCCGCAGGGAAATTAGTGCTGGAGGGAAGGTTGTCACAAGGTGAGATTTGTTTTATTTAACAATAAGCATTTTTTCCCTTTGATTTTAATTTTTTTAAAATGTATAATTAATTGGGCAGAAAATATTGGGCTGTATGTGGAAAGGGCTAAAATATGAATCTAAATTGATGTTTGAGGGGTGCGGTTGAATTAATTTGTTTATGCTCCGGTACCAGTGAAGATGGTGCTGGAAACCTTTGGAGACTGGGAAATGCTTCATGTGCGAGTTGGAAAACATACAGTCGGTCATCAACAACCGTCCTTCTGGAGATTCTAGATAATCCACGCTTCAAAGTAAACCTGCCTTTTGGAATATTCATCCTCTGATAGCCCACCATCCAACTTTGTTCTTCTAATTATTATTATTCTTTTGATGTTGTAGCAGACAAGTGCCATAAGGGTCTTAAAAAGGGCAAAATAATTATTGCCTTTCTATCTTAATACCCACGCGACGCGGAGGCTTTGGTGGAGAAAGGAGGGGGTTTTTTGACAAATCCAAACCTTGGCAACATGGTACCGTTGAGTGGGACCATAAATAAAGCCCTGTGTGAATTCCCCCTTGGAGACACTACAGATCTATTGAACGGGGCACCCTCTCTATAAAAATTGTTCTGGAGAGGTAATAGCAAGCTATACGTTATGAAAAAATATTGCGCGGGGATTTGCCGTACTTGGAACAAAACTATGAGAAAAATGGTGGGAGGCAATAAGGGATTGTCGTTCCATCCCATTAGAAACGTGTTTTATTCCAGACACCCAGATTTTATCTTCCCCCTGCACCTGAATTAGAAATGAAACTGCCAACTTTCTAGGACGTGCAAGAATCCACACGGTGATGTGGCTTCTCGCTTGCGTTCTTTTCCTTTTCTTTTTGGGAAGCTAATTAGGGCAATCGTAGATAAAACACACTGTGTTATGAGCTTGTAAATAATGGAGAAGGGTTTCCTTAGGAAATTAGGACACACAGGAAGCAATGAAATCAAATGCTACAAATATAGACTGTATTCTCTACATAGATTAAAATAATAATAAAACCCCACTAAAATAGTCGTATACAGGAGGGAATCCTCTAGGATTTGACTGGCACAATCCTGTAAAAGAAGTTCAGTAAAAAAAAATCCACTCATTTCTAAAGAAATTTCCCAGATTAGATTTGTAAATCAAAAACCAATATATAACATGCAAGAATTGATCTGTTTTATATTCCTCAGTTACATTTTTGTGAAGCACATTTAGAAGATTTAGAACGTATTTGCGCCTGCTGGTTGAGCCATTATATGCTTGAGTTCATACATCTATTTGTGAGGCTATAAAACAGGCATCGACTACCCATGTAAATTGTGTTCTCCACAATAAATTATATGCATACTTGCAAAAATACATAACTGCTGTTGGTTGGCTTACGTAGACTGAATACTAATGATGTTTAAAGTTGTATTGTCCCTCTTCTCGGGCCTAATTTAGCCTCTACATCAAAAATTATGTAGGAAAAAACACTTTATCCTCTCACTGAGAAATAAAATGGCACTTACGGGCATCCACATATCTTTCTTTTATGAAACACCACCATTTTCATACTAATTTTAGCTGCATAGGGTTCATGGAAAAGTCTGTCTCATGCAAACCTCTTAGGAGACTTCAGTGTCTCTATACATACAAAGCAACGTAAAATATATATTTGTGGGGTTTATATACATTAATTGGGTTTTGTGCACGTGACACATGCTCATAGATGGTATAATCCTTCGTGATACCCAGAGTATTTGTAATTCCTAAAGTTGGGGGAGTTTTTCCATCACATGCCTGGGTTCGGCGCTGTACCGAATGGGAAGCAGCAGCACATGCGTTGCGCATCTTCCTCTACCTGCTGCCCATCAAGGCTCCTCTGGGTTAATTAATTGCTTTTGCTCATGTTGCAATTGTCTTAAGAGCTGTGAAATGTGCCTCCTCTCACAAAGGAGTTGGGGCTGACCCCGACTTCACCATTTTGGGTCATTTATTGCGGAGCGCGGGGTCGCGCAGCCCGGGTGCCTCTCTGCCCACTTTACATATTTTACCGGCAGCCGCCGTCCCCGGCACGGAAATGGATGAAGGTGCCGCGGATCCTCCCCGCACGCTCCCCTCCTGTCTCACCCGCTGCTCTCCCTCCTCTCACACCACCATATATTGACATGATTTCCCTGTGTCTTTTTTCAGTCGCTTTCATTAACCCGCTTTATTTATTGCTTTCAGCGTTTATTCTTCCCTCGCCTTTTTGCATAGATCCCTTTCTTTTGTCGGTTGTGTCTCCCTCAGTGTATTTTCTCCATTTTGCCCTTTATTCCCTTCTTTTCCCGTTCCCTTCCCTCTGATACAAACAATCCTTCCTCCAGCTACAAATCGCGTGTCTCCGCTTCCGCAGCCCATTTCTCGTGTGCGATGGGTCGCTGCGAAGCCACTAGGTACCCCCGTCTCTGCTGGGGGGACGGAGAATTTGCCCGTCCTTCTCCTTCCCTCCCGGCCTGTGCGGGGAATACGGAAGCTGTCACACAGCTCCTCTCCTGCCCAATGATGTGTAGGAGAATAATATATCCCTTTTATTGGGCTCACAACCGGGCAGAGGAACAAGAGAAGCAAACTACCTCCTTTTTCCTCACGCGGAATAGCCTGATTTCCTTTTAACCCCAACATGCGTTATCACCATCCCAGCCGTGATTTTGCTGAGCCCTCCCGCAAGGCTGAGCCCGCGGCTCTGGGGACAAAGCCGGCGCAGCTGCAGGGACGGCAGCTGGAGGGACGCGGGGATGCGGCCGAGAGCGAAGGCTGCGGGAGCCGCGCTGCCGGGCACACGGTCCTGCTGGAGAACTCGGCGCTGCTTTTCCAGCCCGACCTCCGCCGCCCTTGTGCAGAAATTCAGGTCGTGTGCCGTGGCCGACGCTAGCGCCGGGAAACCGGTGCCAAACAGCAGGCAGCGGGATTTGCTTTTCCAGGGGTCTGAGCTGGAAAAGGCTAAAGGGATATGGGTGAAGGTGTGTGTGTGTCACACAGCGCTGGAGAGGACACGGGTTTGTGCAGGGAGGATGGAGTGCGGCTGCCTGGGACCTGCACACCGGTCCCCTTCCTGGGTTTCTGAGACCCGTGCACCAGTCCCGTTCCTGGGTTTTTGGGACCTGCACACCAGTCCTGTTTCTGGAATCTGCACACCAGTCCTGTTCCTGGGTTTCTGGGACCCGCACACCAGTCCCCTTCCTGGGTTTCCATCATCGGCTCTGGGTGGCCGCACCAGCCCCAGCAGACAAAGCCCAGCTCACAAATGAAGCCAGGAGCCCCCTCTGATGAAGGGTCGTGATGTGTGCGGGCGTTTGTACGTGGTTAATACATATCCGTATCATTTTCGATGTTGGGTTTTTTTAGTGTGTGATCAAATTTTTAACTTCTGGAGGAAATAAGTAGTTCCTGGGAGGACTCTGTGGTCTGGAAGCGGTGGGGGAGCTCGTGTGGTTTGGGGGCAGGATACACATGTGATTTCTGCAACCTATTTGTTCACGAATTAGTTGAAGGGTAGACAAAGAAAATCACACCATGTTCGCACCCCATCCTGCTGATTTACCCGTTGTCATCACCCTGGGATCCTTGTGGCAAAGCCTCAGTGTTGGGATGTTGCTTGGGAAGGGGCGGCTGAGCTCCCCAAAGTATCACCCACTTTTGGGGGCAGAGCGGGTGTTTGGGAGCTCCAGAAACTCCTGTGGTGCTGGAAGCAGCTCTGGGACGGGAGGTGACGGTCACGGCGTGTCCCTGGAACGCAGCCTCGTCCTCCGAGCAGAGCGAAGCGCCCCAGCCTGGTAAAGCGCGTGTGGCTTTGATGCCGCCGTTCAGAGTCGTGGTGGCTGACAAAGTAACCTAGATATAATTTTCCTTTGTGTCGGTTCTAGCCACTAAAATTAGTATTAAGAGGCACAGAAAGCTCAGTGGAGTTTTCCCACTTTATCCTGCGGCTAATCTTTTTATATCTTTCCTTTTTTTAAATCAGGGGGAGGGGAAACCTTTTCATTCTCTGCAGCCAGCATGTCTAAACTACTAACATATGTGCTTCTTATACAACATACAGTAGCTTAGGACTTTTCAAAAACACAGAACCCCTGAATCCAATAAAATTGCAAATTTCACTGTATTTCACAATATCCTAAATAAACATGAACAGCGTGCATTTCTCTTTCTGGCATCAAATATTAATCTGTCCGTGGTTGGAAATGTGCTTTCCATCTTGTGTGCGCTCACATTGGGTAAACACTTGGGAGATTGCTATTCCAGACCTTTCATTCTCTCCCAGAGTCAAGAGCATGACAAATTTTTCTCCTAATTACACCTGCCACTGTTTGCCTTCTAATACTGTAAATCCTCCATCACATAGTTTTTCAGATTCAGGATTAGGTTCCTTTTCTGTCATACAAATGATTGGAGGTGCAATATGCAGTTAGCAATGCATATTATGAATGTTTAGGATGGGTTGTCTGTTTTTTTAAAGTGAGGGATCTGCATGAGCAGAACTAGATCCACGTTTAACTTGCAGTGTTGAACCAGAACCTCTGGGTTGGTTTTTCTGGCTGTTTGGAACCATGGGAGCCCTCTCTCTGTATCCTAAAGCACAGCCCTGCGCTTGCCTCTGCTTTTCGGTTTATTTGGTCTGTCTCTGATGCTGGAAATGACATCGTGTGCTGGCTTTGGGGCATTGCTGGTGATCCTGGGCGCTGCTGCTGTTCTGATCCGCTCAGAGCTCTGGGTCGCAGCAGGACCCGCACAGGCACCATCCCGGAGCATCCAAAACCCGCTGATGTGTTTCTGGAGGTTGTTGCTGCAGTTTGGTTTATTTTGCTTGTGATTTTGATAGTCAAAATAGCAAAGAGTGGGCGATGAAAATGTGTGCAAGCAAGTCAGAAAACATTGGCATGGTGAGAACCGCGGGCTGCCCTTCCCCGAGAGCGTCCCTGCGCTTTGCGGGTCGACGAGCGATGGGGCAGCATCTCCGCCGCTTCTCTCCTGCCCTGGCTTTATGTTTAAGTGAAAATCTCTTGGGCAAAGAGGCCGTTTTGCTTTGCTGGCACAAATCCTCCATTAACGCATTACAGCAGGGGGGCAGGGAAATTGGGCCAGCTCCGAGCTAATCGAGAGTTAATACGCAAATGATGAGCTGACAGAAAGAGAGGCGATGTGATATGGGTGAAGGACACGCAGCGAGGAAGAACAAGAGCAGAGGTGTCCACGGCGCTCGCGAGTTTAAATTGGCCGTGAAAAGAGTTTCCGTGTCACCTTGGGGTGTGCCAAACCCACACCATGCAGGGTACAGGGCGACGTGCACGGTCCCTGCACCATCAGCGAACAGGCGGCGTTGAGCCCGTGGCCGGGCGCTCGGTGTGACGCCCGCGGTGCTGCGGGAGGAGAGGGCGGCTTTGCGTTTGCGTGGCACCGGTTTGTAGCGCGTGTGGGAGATTTGCTGTGCCGTGCGAGGGATAAATAGGGGCTGGAGGCTGGAGAGATGGAGTGAAACAATTTCATAGAATCACATATTTGATTACTAGGTAAATAAATAAGCCGAGCTCCGTGCGGATAGATGTGTCCGTGGTCGCTCCGCGGAGCGGCGGGTTTGTCTGCTCGCTCTTTTACCCAGCGGCCAAGGGGACGGTGATTCCTTCTCTCCCAGCGGGCTTCAAAAACTTAGGTATTTTTCTATTGGAAACCTGAGCGGAAGGGAGGAATTTGGTTGATTAGAAATCAGTCTCTGTTTTCAAAATGTAAGCTAAAAATCTGCTCTCTGACTGATCTGTTTCACTACAAAATTTTGGATATTTTGGATTCTGTTTTTTGTTTGAAAAAGCTGGAGGATTGACTAAATTAACGTTTTTCTTGTGGAGTTTTCACTTTGGTTGAAAAGCTCTTGCTTGCAGGAAAAGATTTTATGTATTCATTGTATAAAATCCAGTCTGCCTTACCAAGTGCATCCCTTCAGGATAACCCGCTGCAGGTAACCGGCACGATGGGCACCTCCAGCTCCGATGGGGCACACTCCATACGCGTGATTTAGGGTACATAGATTATTACTGCGCCCCAGAACAACTGTGAAAATATTACTTTTGTAGCAGAAAGGTAAACCTGCATTTAAAAGCAAAAATGCACTCTTGGGTTTCTCATGCTCCATGACCACAAAGGGACCTCTCGCCATCCTCAGCCCACCCTGTTCTCATTCGATTCTCCTTCTGCTCCATCCTGTGCTTGCTTAGTGGGCTCTTAACTAATGCTGTTTGCTAAGAAGAGGTTGCTGGTTTGTGGTGGATGGGCAAAACGTGGCAAAATTGCTGTTGACTGAGCGCGTTTGTGGCTCCGTTGGCTGATCTGGGACAGGACCCTGAGCAGACGGTTCCCGGTGCCCTCGGGACCGGCGCCGTTTCCATCTGGCTCGTGCGTCGGCTGCGGAGCTGTGTCCTGACCCACCCTCTGCTCCACCGACGTTGTTAAATAACTAACGCTGTCTCTTTGGTTGAGTTCTCTTTGGGGATGTTTTACCTGAGAATGAACAATTCTCCTTTATGTTTGTATCCTACACGTGAAAATTCCAGTTTTCTAATAATCTTGTGATCAAATACAGTCTTAGCATTCAAACTCCTGCAGAAGGAGGATTTGAGCATCTCTTTTCTCTTGTGGATGGAAACTCCACGTGCTGACTTTGCTCCCAGCTGGGTCCTGGGGCAGAGCAGCCCTATGGTAGCGCTGAACCCCACGCAAGCAGCCGCAGTGGGATGGAGAGGAGCCCGCGCTAGTGCAAAACCCAGCTTGGTCAGCTCTGGATTTCTTCCAGTTCTTCAGAAAGAGGCAAATGGCAGCCACTGCCACCAAAATCCTGCTTGTGCCTGCTTATTGCCATCCCTATAGCAGGTCCAGGGGTGACATGGGCATGGAGAAGGGCTGGGGGGGACACCGGCTGCATCCCGGCCGCGGTGATTTACGGCGAGGGATGGATTGTGGCTGTGACCTGGTTGTGACCCCGGCAGATAGCGAGGCAACGTTTCCGTGAAACACAAACAAAAGGTTAAATGCTCCAGTTCTCGCCTTAGACAGAGCCAATCATTCTGAAGAGACTGTCCCTCCACCTTTAATTGGGTCTTTATTTCATGTAATATTTCTTCCGCTCGCTTGCGTGCGCGCTCTCTCCCTCTCACACTTGTACACGCAAACTCACCCACTCGCCCTCTTTAAAACATCTTAATAGCAGCCACTTTACAACTATGCAGCAGCTATTTTCTAGCCCTCTTTACAACGGGCTGGATAACATCTCCATCACACACGGCAAGTTTAATGAGTTAAACCTCTCAAGGGTTTCAGCGTTTCCTTCCAGGGCTGCAAACACGCTCGCCCTGTTTTTCCGGGGGTGGATGGTGCTGTGCCTGGCAGAGGCTCCGGCTTTGGCAGCTCTGGGCCCGGCCCAGCGTGGGTACCGCTGAGCATCCCTCCCACCTCGCAGCCGCGGATGAGTCAGACACACAATATGTTGCAGATCAGCGGCGCAGGGCAGCGTGTGCGCAGGGCAGCGTGTGCGCAGGGCAGCGTGTGCGCAGGGCGCCGCGAGCTGCAGGACTGTCGCTTTTGTCTTCTGGCCTCAGCAGGAGAGGAGGAGGAAGAGCTGCAGGCGCCTCCCCAACTACCTGCTGCTCCCTCTCCTCCAGCGGGAGAAGCCAAACGCCAAAGGAAGAGGCTGAAAAGCGTCAAATTCGTGCGTTTAAAAGCTTCCAGAAGTTACCTTCTAACGGTGCCTCCTCTAGTGTCATCAGCCCACGCGCTTTGTTGAAGATGCGTATGGTAGAGGTAAAAATGGAAACGTTCAGAGTTTGTCCTGGTAAAGGAGGATGACAAAAAGGCGAAGGCAAACGGCTGAGCTTCCTGCCCTTACAGGAAAGGGTTAAACTAATCAGCGTTTAGCTCAGCAGACAGGGCTCTGCCTGTCACACGTGCCCACTTACAGCTCTGGCATGGCCAGATCAGACAGGGAATTTGAGGGGTGTATGCTAAACAGGCCCAGCTGTGATGATCCAAACCAAACTTCCCCGACTCTGCAGAGCTGGGAAGGAAAACCCGAAGGCAGAGCCGGGTGTCCTCAGTGGCAGCGGTGCTGGCTGTTCCTGCTGATGAATGAGTGCAGGGCATAAATGTTGAACTTTGATTAATTCCCAGTGTCCAAAACCTGCTAGAACTTGGCCGTTTGGCCTCACTGGAAGTGGCACTTGGATGTCACCGTCATGGCAAAAGCAGGAACCACCTCTAGCAGCGGCGGCTGTAAAACTTGGGGAGAAGAAGGTGACAGCTCGGAACCGTCTCGCTCGCCGTCCCCAAAGCCGCGTGGCACCAGCAGCTTCGCTCCCCGGTTACATCAACACCATGGGGATGAATCCAACTAAATGGGCTGAGGCAGTCCATGAAAGGGGTTTGCCTTCTTTTTAGTCCTGGAATTAGAGTTTATTAAGTGATTGCTCAAGATAAATAGAGGCCTCTGCAATGAGTTCAAACTAGTTTAGAAAACTATCTATCCCTATCCCATAAATGGCAGTTTTCTTGCCCTCTGAGGGCTGATGTTTTTCCTTTGGATTGTTTAGGGTTTCAAACTTGGGTTTGACCTGAAGCACCAGCAATGTTAATGGCATTTAAAAGTAACACGTGGATTTCTGATACAGTCGTTTAACTCAGAGGTTTTGAAACGCCAGATTGAGCATTAATTTCAGTTAGTTGCTGGTGCGGCAGGTCAGCGTTACCCTGGGCACAGGGAGGGGACACACGTGCTGTCCCCGTCCTGTCCCTGGCGCTCGGCTGCTGGCTTTGCTAAACCAGGGCTCTACCTGCTTTACTGCCCATCCTATACGAGGCTCTGGAAATGGGCATTGGAGATCAAACATGAGAAACATAAATCTCACTTCCCCCCCCACAACTGGTCCCTCTCTAACTGTAAGACAAAACTCTCTTGTTAAAAGCAAGGAGTTATATTTGCCTATGTAGAACTGAGGGTACCTTGCTGCCTAAATATACCACGCTACAGAACAAAGACATTGTAATTCCCCCGGTGAATATTAGAAAAAGATTCACATATATACAGAGCTTTTCAGAGTACTGTAATTGTATTTATCTTCCTGCTCTTGCTTGTAAATTTTTTGTGAAGATTAAAGCTGATGTTTTATGATCCAGACCGCTTTCCTCCAGCCCCTTTCAGCAAACTGACAAGATGCTGTCAAACGCTTCCCGCGTGTCCCCCACGTTTCTCAGTTGAAAAGGTGTTGCCCTGTTTGCCATAAACCAGTATATAGTGCAGTGGCCTTTCCCTGCAGTAAATTAACAGGCGCAGCATCATCCGAGCTCCCTGCGCTGGCTCAGCACCGTCCCGCTGACTCTCGACCGTCACCTGCACACGAAACGCTGCTGCAAAACTTCTCAGCGGGTCCTTGGTGCTCACGGTTACTTGGTGCCGTGGTCCTTCTGGAGGAGAGGATGGGAAATAATTGAGGTTCTAAAATAAGCAGTCGCTCTCTAGTTAGCGTTAATGAGCGAAGGAGATTTAATTAATTTGGTCCAGCAAGTGGGTCACCAGTTTCCCCAGCCGGAGGAAGGTGTCATGGATGGGGAGCACAGCAGAGGACGCTGCCCCTTCAGTGAACACCTCAGATTTTATACAGTGTGTTTTCTGGGCTTTTCACTTTATAACCTACTCAGGGCGGTTGACCGCTGCCCCTTGGACCCAGTGAGACACCGGAGAAGAAACTCAACCGTGATGTGGTGGCGAACGTGGTGGTTTGCCAGCCAACTCTCTTTGCAGCCCCACTTCTTCTCACTTGTCACTGATATAACACCAGCTCCTCCCCGCTCTGCCTGCATGTAAACAGCGTTAATGCACCAACAAACCAGCGTGGTTGGAAGCGCCGCGGCCCCGGGGAGCCTGAGAGCAGCCGGGGACCGAGGATGGAGCAATGGCCTTGACTTGGGTTTCTCACTTTGCTCAGTGTTTCTGACTCGAGCTGGTTTGTATCCACCACCTTTTATTTAAACATAGGAGGTGTTTTAAAATTTAAATTAGATCTCAGAAAATAGATACTGTGCACCTTTGTGTTGGTAAGAAAAAGAAGTGGTGTCATTCATGTCAGATAATTGGTGGTTTTAGCTCTCTGCAGAATAAATTACAGCAGTCATATAATGGCCTTTCATCCAATCCCTTCTCTACTCCAGATCTAGACTTGAAATGAGGTTTGTTGAAAACATCATTTCAGGGATTATTGACCACAGCAAAACCTTGTTGTACACGTTCTTTGTATGTATTGAAAATACATGAGTTACAAAGGTAATAGTTGGTGCTTTGCCAGTGAATTGGAAGCTGCTCCCCGGACTGGCGGGGGGCTCGAGGCTCTCGGGGGGCATGTTTGGTCTCTTTTCCCCCCAGACGGAGGATGGAGGGGGCAGCTCGGTGCTGGGAAAGGGGCTGGACCATCCATCGGCTGGTTCCGCAGTTCGGATGGTGGGGAGAGATTCTGTGATTCTATGAGCGCTCTTCATTTAGCCCATTGCTTGACCACAAGGCAAGTTATTGGGGATGTTTTGGTGTCTTTGACTTAGAAACTATGATCTTCTGTGTGTTTAAATGGCAGTTGTTTAGGCAATATGCAAAAAGACAGCGCGGATACAATGAGTGAGTTGTACAGGTTGCTCTTTAGGGCTTTCTTGCCTTTCTTCTCATATATATACAGTTCCTTATAGGTGCAATCCTTTCTGGCACCTCCGAAGTGCAGAAGTGCATTAGGATAATCTTGTATTGGGTGCCAAAGAGTTCAAACCAACCTTTACGTGAGAAAAGGTTAACAGACAACATGATCATAATCTACACATACCAATGCGAGGAAGGATAAAAGACAGTCAAAGACTCTAAAGCTGAGCAGAAAAGAAAAATATAAATATATAACTAGATTCTGTGGTTGGAAGCTGATGGCAGAGAAATTCAAATGAGAACTGAAGTGTGTGTGTTGACAGTCACAGTAATTAACCATTGGAGAGGGTTGCCAGGGGATATGGGAGATGCTCCATCACTCACAAGTTTTGTGAATAAAGGCTGAATGTCTTTATAAAACAAAATGCTATTTATTTGGGGGGTGAGGAAGTTGTGGATGAAGCATAGGAATTGTGTATGTGGAATTCCTGGGTCTGGGCTCAAACCAAAGGCTGGGCTCAGTGAGCAACCTGTGTCTCGCTGGCACTTCAGCTCTTTCTGCTGGATCTCACTGGCTTGAAGCAGCAACCATGAGCTGCTCCCGTTTGCTAAAGCAAGCGAGGGGAGTTATGGAAGCATGGGGATGAGGTTTGCTGGGCTCCTGAGCAGCGCGGGGAGCTTCAATTCCTCCTCTTTCTGTTCCACTGCTCAGTTTCTGGTACTCAGGAAAGTTCCTGAGCTCCCGCCTGCTGAGACCAGGAGGGAAGAGCCTGCCCAGATGCGCTCGCTAATGTATTTTAATTGAGTCCCAATGACAATTTCACAAAGGGGAGGAGACGTGTCAGGTGTGTGTTTGTGCCAGGCAAGTGCTTTTCTTGCTGCTTGTTTTCCTTCCAACCAAATTATCTGAGCCCTGCCCGTGGGCTGGGTGCTGGTAAAGCCAGAGCCCGCCTAGCGCACGGTTTCCGTGCCGGTGGAAACGAAGCCTGGGTTGTTTTATTGCTCTGGAAAGTGTTTCTTACGCTGTGGCTGCATCAGTGCTCAATAACCATCGTTTCTGTGGCTGCTGCTCCTTGCTGACGGTTCCTTTGCTCCTCTGTCGAGTTACCGAGGCTGCCGCGCATCTCCCTCCCGCTGCAATTCGCTTCCAAAATGCACCAAGTGTATTTGCTTTCAATCTCCAGATGGATACGCACTGTTCCCAGTTTCTTTTAAAGCTGTATCATTTAGGGAGAGCACCTTGTAGCCCCTAAAGATGTAATATAGACAGGGTGAAAGAAAAGAATCCTCTTCTTTGCTTCTAGGTGGAGTTCACACCTAGCAAATCAGAAATAAAATCTGAGAATTAAAATAAAAATTTGAGAATTGCAAAAAGATTCTCTAGAAATAGAAATAGAAAATGTTTTTATCTTGTTTTCTCGCTGATTTGTAGTGCGTGGATGCGTGGCAAAAGCATATGGAAACAGTGACTTTCCCTTCTGATCAACATCTGTCTCTGCAGAAATAGGTGAGGCAGGAGCAGGATCAGTGGGAACGTCTGATCCGGAGCGGGAAGGTGGGTGCTGGGCGCAGTGACCCAGGGCCCGCTGGAGCAGAGATCCATGCACACACTCAGCTGCGTCTTTGCTTATGTCTGTACAGCTTAATTTGCAGAGTTTGAACCCAGAGTGCGGATAAATGGGGTAATGGCCGAGCCCAATGTCCTGACAGCCCACGCTGAGCTGTGTCGCTTCAACAAGTTAAACTTGTACTGCGGAGAGTATTTTACCAACTGCCTCCTTTCCCCTGATTTTCTAGCCCTGGTAGCGAACCACACACAGTTTTACTTTGAGATTTGTCACTCAGTGTCTCGTTTTGTATCGGTTGATGACAGATTAACGTGCATAGACATCTGTACTAGCACAAACAGGAGCGAGCGGGGTGTGTTTGTGCCCGAGAGCTATCCATCAAGCGCGAAGGCTCCGGCGTGCTCCCGCTCTCCAGCGCAGACCTCCGCGTGTTGCGTTAATTCACATTAAGGGGTGTGACGGAGCCCGTGGCCTCGTGCCGCCCGTCCCCAGCCCGCACCCTGCGCTGGCTCCGCGCTCCTCTTGCTTTTCTCGTGTTATTCACAGTCCGGACCAGTGATTCCCTGCATTCCCGTTGTGAATCAAAGGTACTTCTGAGCTCTCTAAAGGCAGAAAGGCATTGAAAACTGGTAAAAGTCCATCCATTCTGAGAATTACAGAAAGAATCCAGCCATGCAGGTTAGCCCTTGTGGCACTGTCTGAACCTTTGTGTGAATGGAAAGTGCTGCTGTTGGCCAAGCAAGAGGAGCAGGGAGGTGCTTTGCTCACAGGACGCGGGTGTTGGGGTGTCAGGATGGAGCCCCAGAATGCGACAGGTCTCAGGTGCTGCCTGTGCACATAGATACAGAAGAGAAAAAAGACCCTTTTGGCAGGACCAAATAGCAGACTTTTTAAAAATCAGGTTTGATTGAAAGGGTTAAAAGAAAAATGGTACAAACATGGTTTTGGAAGGTGTAAAGAATTACGGTGTGGGGCTGGGACCCAGCAGGGAGGGTTTCAAGCCAGAGCAAAGTTTTACAGCCATGTTATAAACCCTGCGGAACAGGGAAGGGGTTGCGAGGAAACCTTGACCCGTGCCGGGGCGGCCGGGCGCTGTTGTGGCGTCCGTGCGGTCCTGCCGCGGGCTCCATTAGCCGGAGGGAAAACATCTTCATCCCCGGCGCTCTCGGGGGAGTCGGGTTAATAGGAACCAGATCACGGGCAGCGCCGAGACTTTGTCAACTCTGGAGAAACAAACCGCGATTTGATTGTTCCCTCCACGTGGAGATCGGGGAGGAGATAGGGTCCAGCTGTCCAGCCATCTAGGAGACTAATTAGTCCAATTAATTAAGAAGTTGCTCCATGTTTCCCCAGTGTCACACGGGGCTCTGAGAGAGAGAATGACAAGGGTGTAGAGAGCGAGAGGTCATAGGGAAAGCTTAATGTCTGTTGGGGTAGATACACAGTAATTAAGCGACAATAGACAGGAACTTTGCTGCTAGTAGAGTGCTAATTAAAACCTGTAGGGTACTGTTCTCCCTCCGGGTACGCAGCATGTGCCCCGGATCCCGCTGGTGTGAATGGGACCGATCCAGCAGGGAGCAATTTATCTATACGCCGGTGAGTCTCTTGCACGGATGCCTTGTGATACCCAGTGTGATACCCAGTATAATACCCAGTATGATACCCAGTGTGATACCCAGTGTGATACCCAGTGTGATACCCAGTGTGCGTGCCCGAGGTCTCGGACGGGTTCTTAGGCCTCAGGAACCTCTGTGGAGAAGTGGGACATCAGCTCTATTTTCTGGGGGGAAGACGATGCCCGCAGGGGTCTCCTCCATGGCCAGGGCTCCTGGGGACGCTCAGAACGTCCCGTCCTTCAGCAGGAGCGTTTCATTTACTGGAGACCTGCTCGATGAGACTTGGAGCAGCGACACAACTTGTACTTTTCAGTTTGCGTGCATAACTATATGTCTTAGCTCGTTCCTGCGGCCTGGGAAGATGCTTTATTCTCGTAAGCATTTGGTCAGAGGCACCACGGCTCCCCGAGGCCACTGGCAGCCTCAGCGGCAAAGAGGAGACCCAAGGAAACCGAGCAGGATATTTGCTTCTCCGCTATCCCTGTGCTGCTCATACTTCATCCCCACAGCGGGGAGATCCATCCTCAGCTGAAACCTAAGCAACAAATGTTAACGTTTCATTTTAAAACCTAAGCCAATCCACTTGATAATCCAGACACGGCGTCCTGAGTGAGCATTGCTGTTGGATAATCACACAGTGGTGTGGCCTTTTGCCCTCGTGCCTCGCACAACACACCCGAGGCGTGAGATTAGGCTCCAATAATAACACACCCCGTCGTGCCTTTTTGCTCAATTGATAAACCTGCTGTATTAGGAGATATTGTCATAAAACTGAATGGCACCCTGTAAACCTGAATCACTCTCTCTTCCTTGTAGCCAGGGAATTAGATGTTCTAGCTCCTGCCTTGGCTTTATTTCATGTCCACAATATGCAAGAGACTATATAAGCTGCTGCTTTATTGTTTTTAAAACACTATGAGCAACACTGGTGCTGTATAAATATCTATTTTATATACTTTGTCTGATTCCTGTCTCACTCACTGCTGTGTAACTCTGCTGACTTCCATGCAGGTAGTTTTTGGTTTATATCTTGCCTGGGAACGCGGAATTATACACCTTGTTTTTCTGCAGAGAGACAGCACCGCTGTAGACGTAGCTCAGCATGGAGTTGATTTCCTTTCTGTTGCAAACCCAGGTTTTAAACGTGCAAGATGCTCCTGTCTGTGCGAGGTGGGCGCCCCCAGTGCCCCCACGCCCTGCTTAGGGGGTTGGTTTTCAGCCCTTCCCTGGGCTTGTAGTTGAGCTGCAAGTCCGCGAACAGAGCAGGAGGAACCCAGGGGTGGAGAGGACGCAGTGCCTGGGGCTGCTTTTGGGTGGTTTTTCCTAACAGAGATGGCAAACTGGAAACACGCTCTTTTTTTCCCCTACAAATGCATCTGTTTCACATCCCTCCCTCCTCGCCTTGCACAACTTCCCGCTTTGTCAAGACGTCCTTAGGAATCGGTGTCCGGAGCGGCGGGACGGCCCGAGTCCGGCGGGTTTGCGGGCCGGGCGCTGCAGCAGGTTGCTGCACAAAGGTGGCTCGGTGGCCCGAGCGCGGCTCCCCGCCGGGTGGCACGGGCAGGGCCGGCCGCCGCTCCCGTGTCTGTCCCTCCCCGGGCGAGGGATTAACCAGGAAGTGATACAAAAGGCACATATGCTCCTGCGTCCAGTCCTGTCTATTCAGATGTGTGTTACTTAGCCTAATAAGGATTAGACTTAATGAATTGGAAGGAGTTAACAATATAAAGAGGCAATAGAAAAAGGCCTAAGTAGTCGTAATTCCATTTCATGTAGCTTTGGTGTTGCTTTGCTTTCAGCGAATAGGTGTAATCCTCTTTGAAATCAAAGGTGGTACAAAGTATGAATTTAAATTTGACATTTACAGCTCCTGTAAGATTTAGTATTCTAGAAAGGTTTGCTCTTCAAAAAGGAAAAAAAAGGAAATAGAAAGGCGCACCATCTGCTCTCGGGACCGTCCCTCGGTGGCTCCTGCACATAAGTTTGGTGGCAGCGGGGACCGAGGCCCGGGGACGGGCGGCATCTGGGGGTCGCACCTACACCCTTTGCCTTTGAGGATCCCGTGCACGCTGGGTTGGTTTCTTTGAACTAGATGATGCTGCAGAACAGCACATGGCGTGGATTACAGGGGAGCTGCGGGCTGAGGCTGCTCGTGCTGCGTCTAACGGGGGCAGAGCCGCTCGTGTCCCCCGGCACCTTCTCTGCCACGGGTGCCCGGGTGGCTCGGCCAGCCCAGCCGCGGCCTCGCCGGTCACACCGGCCTTGATCTCAGCATCAGTCGCCTCCTGGTCTCAGTTTACCTGCTGCTTGGGGCACGTGAGGCAGGGATGCTCCGCCACGCGAGCCCGCAAGGAGCGTGCTGCAGGGTGGGCCTCTTCTGTGCAGTGATTTTTCCTTTCTGCTGTATTTTTGTATATATATTTATGGTTGGACTCGATCTTAAAGGTCTTTTCCAATCAAAATGATTTTACGGTTCTTTTCCTCACCTACTTGGGAGGTAATGAACAAGCCTTCCTGAAGGCTTGTGAGCTAAACACCGAAGCCTGCCTGTAAGTACACCGGTATTTTCCCAATTTAAAGTCAATATGTGATTCCCTTCTGCCGTTTCTGGTCTGAGGTGGCTGTGGGAGGCGCGGTGAGCTCTGGGGACAGGCTGGGGACAAGACACCCAGTGCCACCGGCAGCTCCGCTCTGGCCACTCACACAGTTCATTTTTCCTGGAGGTCTAAAGAGAACCCGCTGGCCCTGGGTTGTCCCACGCAATGTGTATCACAAGCAATTTCACTGAAGGGTGAAGGTGCATGGGCGTAAAGGCAGCCTAACCAGAAAGGAGCCCTGGGGACGCCTTCTGCTGTTAAAATGGACAATAGATGGAGCTGCCTGACGTTCACCTGCGCTGGGGACGCCTGCAGCAAACCCAGCCAGAGCTGTGTGCTGGGATCAGGCTGGGCTCGGGGGTGCAGGGCACCAGCCTTTTGTCCCCCGAAATGTGCAGCAGAAAACATCTCTGACAGCTTCTTAAAATGCATCTCCCACGTAGAACTTCCAGTGCTTTTGCTGTTTTCTCAGCTTTAGAACGCATGAAGCCTCTCGTACCTTTGGGAGCAGCATCCTCGCGGGGAGCCCAAACAAGGCGCTTTGGCAGCAGGAAAATGAAAGAATGAAGTGGGGGAATTTGGGGTGTTTGGGGGTGCCGGCCATGCCGCTCCTCCCAGTCCCCCTGTATGGCGTGTGTCAAAGCTGTTTATTCCTTGCTCCTGAAAGCAGACAGGCTCTGCATGGAGGTGTCATTTGCTGCCTGTCCCTTATGTCATTGATTTTTAAGTCGTTAATTAACGCTAGGTGTCAGCCTGGAAGATGAATTCTGGCCCTACTCTCCCTTCTCTTTTGTTTTTTGGATTGTAAATGTTATAGATCTCCCATGATGGAGGGACGAAGGGTCAAAGGACATGAGAGCATCTCTGCCTGTGTGCACACAGTCCTCCCGAACTGCCCATCTGTATCACTCAATAGCTGGGGACAGGTGGCGGGGGGGACATCCCTTTTGTTGCCTGTGTCACTTCAGATAGAGACGTATCAGCTTTGGATGGATGGTGTGGCTGCGTGCGCAGCACATGCGCGCAGCGGCTGCGGGAGGGTGCTCTCGGTGCGCGCCTCTGCCAAATTTCACCACCGCCGGTGTCTCACCAGCCTCGGGGAGGCCGGGAAGGGACTGTCCGTGCTGAAGGAGGCATTTGCTCCCCTGCAGAGAGGCTGCACAGAGCCAGGGATGGAGGAGGAAGGAGCCCGTTTTATTTTGGAGCCATTTGCCAGTAGCTGTTCTCTGGCCCCATTTAGTAACAACTTGAAGGCAAAGCTGCCGGTAGGGTTTTCCAGGCCACAGCGAGATGGGATCAGTGTCCCTTTCTTAGTACAGCCGGGTGGAAAAACCCGCCGTGTCCCCCGGGTGAGCTGCAGCAGGTCTGCCAGGGCTCGTCCTCCACCCAGGGACGGTGACAGTGACAGGCCCTTGGAGCGGCTCAGCAAACAGGGGCGACACCGCTGTGCCCCTTTTTCCTGGGGGAAGAGGAGCCCCTGGTCCCCTGTGCCATTATTGGCCCTGTGTTTCATGCACCAGCATGGGCTGGGCCACCTTGATTCGATGTCGCGTCCTTATGCTCCCTGAGGAACGGCAACACTCAGCAGCAGCATCCTTGGTTCAGTTGTCATAAGCGTTCAAATAACCTGCGTATGGAGAAAGGGCATCACGCAGGTCTGTGTCTGGAGGGTCCCTGGGCGGGGAGGTGCGATGTCCCCAGCTCGGCGGCCTCCCCACGTCCTTGTCCTGTGCCCAGGTTTGCTCTCTGTGCGCCTGGCAGTGTCATCCTCGTTCCCGCTGCTCCGGACAGCTCGGAGTGAGCCGGTTGGTTTGTGTTTTCTTACCTTAGTGGAAGGACGGAGGAGCAGAGGGAAGGCAACGCCGCCTGGAAGGCAAACCTGAAACACGCGGAGCCCGTGCGCGCTGCACCTGGCCCCCGGACAGGATCCCGGGGATGATAACAGCAAAGCAGGAGCTGTGCTGGGCAGAAGGGCGTTCAGAGGGATTAAGGGAACAGGTACTGAAGGGCTTGGTGATTTGTGAAATCTGATCATTCCCAAAGCCGGAAAAATGAAGTGTTTTTCAAAGGTCTCTTTAGAGAACCCCAAGGGTAAATGTAATCTCGGCTGGGGATTGTCAGTGCTGTTCTGCATCCCCTCCGAAAACAGGTGTGAGGTGTTTGTGGGAGCTGCTGGCAGAGACTTTATCCCAGCTGTCACTTTGCTATAAATGGTGCTAATGAAATGGCGCAATCCGCTTTATTTATTTATTCCAGCAGAACTAATTCACTTCAATACCTTTGGACAAACTCTGCTCCGTTACGATGTCACCTTATCACCTTGATTGGATCACTGTGATTTTGTCTTTCTGCTGTATTTATGTATATATTTATGGTCAGACTCAATGGTCTTGAAGGTGTTTTCCAACCAAAATGACGCAGTGATTTTTGCTCACTGAACGTGGAGCAGAGCTGCATCCAGATTGGGGTGTCTGACTTACTCGAGGCGGGTGATCAACTGATTGCGCTGCTGTAAATAAAACCGAACCCCTGGGAGCAGAAGTGGCGAATGAGCTTTGGGGAGGGTGCCGCTGAATTTTCCCACGCCTGGCTCTAAACCAGGCTGAGCTTGTCTTCCACCGTGGAAGCTGATCCAGCTCTGCACGCCGTTAATCCACTGTCCCCTCGCCGTACTGTAAATCAATCGGCAGGTCACACGCAAAGTGTTTTCATACTCTGGGGTTAAGAGCGGGACTCGGACCCAGGGGCTTTGGGTCACTCCGGCGTCGCAGGCTGGAGGTTGATGCTATCAGTGGTGGGATTTTGGGGTAAGCTTTTATTAACTGGGAGAAGAGTATCTTTTGCGATCGAAAGGGGTTTTGAGGGAGAGTTTGGGGTTGTGCGATTAGCTGTTAACTGTGTTTTGCACCTTTTTCCTCTTCCCTGGAGGATGCAATGAGTGAAGTTATGGAAAACCCTGGTTCAAACAGCCAGCTCTTGGCTCTCATTCATCCTCCGCTGTTCACAAACTTGTAATTTTTCCTATAGTTCTGATAAATTTTCTCATCCCGCCTCAGTTTTCCTCCTGAGAATTTCCCATTTTCTGCAGGTTTCTTGCTTCTCCATATATGTGTGCGTATCCATGTGAAACATCACGGGTGCACTGAAAGAAATACAGAAAGTTCTTAAGTCACCGTTGTTACAAACTTGAGATATGGCCCGTGTTGGTTTAGAAACCTCCCTCCGGTCTTGCAGGAGGCTCTTGGGATAATGTCTGGAATTCAGGAGCAGAAGCTCCGGGCCGCATTCGGGCATAACAAAAATCCACGCCCAAAGGAGATGCTGGACCGAGCTCCAGGGTGTCCTCTGCCTTTCATTCATGCCAGGAAAACACACATCTGAGTGAGCTTCTCAGTCCCACATGTGCTCGTGTCCCATGGAGGGTTTGCTCTGAGAGCAGAAGGATCTCCCTCTATGGCTAAAGTTCATCCCCGTGCATAAATCCCTGCGAAATCAGGGCTCTGCTGTCTCCAGCCTTTGGGGACACACTGACCCGAGCCGCGGGGTGACCCCGGGCACGGTGAGTCCGGTCCTGCCATGAGCATCCCTGGCACCAGGACAGGATCCCCAGTAACAACAGGGAGCAGAAAGCAGCAAGTTTTGCATGACCTTAAATGAAGTCCTAGCGCACAGCAGGGCGCTCTTTTCAACAGGACAGCGGCTCTTGGAAATGTACGCTATGCTTGGTTAAGGCAAGTAATTTTATCCCATAAGCAGCCCCGTACCATGGGGTTATTGCAACGCTGCCAACACAGGCTGTAAATATCTCTGGAAAACAAAACCATTTGTTAAAGAAATGTACCTTCAGACATACAGCCTTAAGTTTGTAGACACTTCCACACCCCTCGGTAATGCTGCGTTACCAGGTTTACTCAGCTGAACCCCCTCGGAGTTCCCGTCCTTGTCATTTTTGTGGGTAAGTGTCACCACTTTGGTAGCCGATTCCTCCCTTCCCACTTCTTTTAGGTGTCGTTAGTGTGACAATATCATGTTATCCAGCTGCCATCTTCCAGCCCGTGACATGGGGACTCATTTCTCAGCCCAGATCTATCGTCCAAGTCTTCACTATTTTCACCATCCAGAACGAGCTATTGTCAAAGTGACATCTTAATGCCGCTTATCTGATTGATCTCTTACCTGTCTCCCTACCTAGGGATGAGGACAAGAAATGAGAGAATCCTTTAATCATTGGAGTTGGAGAAATACAGCTTCAGAAAACCTCTGACATCAAACACCGTGTTTGAAAAGTTAGCAAGTTTTGCGTGTTTCACTTGAACGGCCGGGTTTATTCCAGCAGAAAAAGGTCCCGATGTCCCTCCAGCCCACGGAGGGTTGGGACACCGAGTCGCGTTCCGGGGGTGCGAGCAGAGGGTGAGACCACCCCTCTTTTATGGAGCACAGAAACCCCATCTGCACAACGTCTGCCCGTTTGTCCCTTCGGGCCTGAAATGGGGCAGAAGATCTGGGGAATCTTTGTTAATGTGCTGCAGAAGTTGTTCCTCTCGCATAGAGGCTCATTCAGCATCTTTTAACCACTTCCAGAGTGAGCAGAATTGTATAAATAATAATTAACAATAGCAAAGCTAAAGATTTAGGTGAGGCGTGTATGACAGGGCATCTTTCACAGAACGTGTTAACGAGGCAAAAATTAATTGCGGAGTGTTGTTTGGGATGGATGCGCTTTCCCTGCATGAACGCCTTTCCCGATTTGTATCATGGTTTGGAAACAGCTCCTTGCCCTTCCATATTGTGGCTCTTATAGACAAGTGTTCTGTTTAAAATACATGTTGAATGTGTTACCTAATGTAAGCAAATAGCACATGTGCTGGTTGGGATCCCTGGTGCTGGTTGGCATGCTGATTTGTAGCTCTGCCTTTGCTGCTTCTGGCACCTGATCTTTCTTGCAGACGAGGCTATTTTGCCTCAAGGGTTCTCTACCGATTAAGTAATAAATAAATAAGGAGAAAATGAACCTAGCCTTGCCTAAAATAATTTTGGAGGTTAAAAAAGAGAAAGATGGAGGGGGTTGCTATTGATCTGAGCTATTAAAACATCACAGCTACTTTTCTACATTAAATGGCGATAGGTTTGGGAGGTGAATATGGAGAGAAAGAGTGAAAAATAGCAACTGTGCGTGAGATTAAGGGCTTTATTTGCTAGTGCGGATTGTTTTGGTTTGTGTCTTTTTCTTGGCTATTCCTTGCCATCACGCACAGTCCATGTGCTTGCAGAAATGCAGCAGGTTTTCCCTCTAATGAATGTTGCTTTTTAAACCCAAGTTTATTTTTGGAAGCCAGGAAGGGAATCCAACCCTAAATCCCCCTCTTGTGAAACTCTCAGGTTGCAAGGGCTGAGCACATGGGTTTGGGATGCATTGAACCCAACACCCTCTCACCTGCCCGCCCTCGGCTCTCCCTGCGATCGGCGGCCAGATAAGCTGCGCCTTGGCCAGATAAGCTGCGCCTTGGCCCAGCTGGGCCAGGGCTGGAGCAGATGTGATGAGCTCCCCCGAAGAGGCGCCTGGTCCCATGCAGGTGAAACTTGGGCTGCAGAAATAACTGCAAAGCGTGGGCTGTGTTTGGAAAATCAAAGGAGCCCAAGCTGTATGATATTTTATAGCTGCTGCTATAGCGGTGTTGAACCCTACTGTAGTAACCGCAGTACTCAGCTCGTTATGAAGGGTAAGCCAAGGGCAGGCAAAAAAACCCCTTTTTTGTTAATATTGTTAAATTTTGAATATTCCAAGTTGCTACAAATAATAAAGAATAAATTTAAAAGGGTCTGTGAAAAATGGGGCAATGAACATCTGCTGTGTTGATTTACCTGGTCAAAATAAGCAGAGGAGTGAAAGCGGGAGCAGGAATAACGTGGTTGTTGGTTTGGTTGTTGCGGGAGCATTGGCTGCGTGGCCAAGAGCAGCGCGGGGCCGGGCTGAGAGGCGAGGACACGGCCTCCCGTGTTAATCTGTGTGATGGGGAGGGAAATATTGACAGCAGGATGGTGCTCTCTGGCTTGAATGACAGGCCATATGTTTGTAAAATAGACTGAAGTACCAAACAGCAAAGGCATGGGCAAGTGGGGAGAGAGAGAGAGAGACGTATTTTCTCTTTACATGTAAAACTTCCAACACTTGGCAGGAACCCAGCAACAATTAATCAGCAGGAGCCTTTTAGAAAGCTTCTTCCTAGGAAATAAGGGTACAGAAAAATCCTTTAAATTAAACATAATTTAAAACAAAGTAGTGTGTCAATAGGGAAAAAAAAAAAAGGCGGGGGTGGGGGGGGAAGAGAATGGACTTACAATAAATACAGATTACTTGGTATAAATCCATCAGGCCTGATCCTGGTCTGGTGCCCATCTGTCCTGCTGCGGCCTCGCGGGATGAGCGGGTTGTTGGGTCTTGGGGTGCCCTCGGAGGGCTGAGCAGGGTGTTGGGTCTGGGGGTGCCCTGGGAGGGATGAGCAGGGTGTTGGATCTGGGGGTGTCCTGGGAGGGATGAGCAGGATGTTGGGGGGTCCTGGGAGGGCTGAGCAGGGTGTTTGGTCTGGGGGTGCCCTCGGAGGGCTGAGCAGGGTGTTGGGGGGTCCTGGGAGGGCTGAGCAGGGTGTTGGGGAGTCCTGGGAGGGCTGAGCAGGGTGTTGGATCTGGGGGTGTCCTGGGAGAGTTGAGCAGGGTATTGGGGTGCCCTGGGAATGGATGAGCAGGGTGTTGAGTCTGGGGGTGCCCTGGGAATGGATGAGGAGGGTGTTGGGTCTGGGGGTGCCCTGGGAATGGATGAGCAGGGTGTTGGATCTGGGGGTGCCCTGGGGGGCTGCAGGGATGTGGCTCAGGGCAGGGAGTGCCCAGGGCCCCCAGCCCCGTCCCTTTGCGGGGGAGCGGGGGTCTCACCATGCAGCGCTGAGCAGGAGAAATGCTGCCGGGGGGAGGGAAAGGAGGAGAGCAGATCAGATTTCTAAGCACCCTTGAAACCAAAGCCGCACTGTTTATAAACTTCCATAAATATTAATTGATATTTAATAAGGTAGGCAAACACAAGGGAAAGTATTATTTTGGCCAACTCCTCCGCAGCAATCCCAGCGAAGCGTGAAAGAGTTTGTGTAACTTTCCTCGGGGTTTAGAGCGGGTCACGGAAGGTCCTTTTTCCTGGCCGCTGTCCCAGGTTTTTAAGCTCTAAGGGAACACAGGAGGCTCCTGGGAATTGAACCCCGATCCCTGCTGTCTGCAGGGTGGAACTCCTCAGCTGCGCACGCAAAGCGCTGAGCGGGGCGCGGGCACCGGCCCGGCCTTTCGGGGGATTAGGCTGCGAAGGGGGGGACTGTTTTGTCAGATGGGAAGTCTGATGAGATAATCACAGCCGTTAATTGATATGCTTTCCCACATAACTTGACAGTTCAAACAGGTGGCGAATAGCCCCTGCGCTGATTCACATCGGGCTGTTGTCCCGTGCCCGGGCTGCGACTCGCGCGGATAAAATGACAGAGAAATAGGTCAATGATGAGAAAGGAAAAGCTTTGCGCTCACCAACGTGCCCTCGATTCCCACCAACCCTGCTCTGTAACACGAGTCCCTTGCGGGGCTTCTTTACATAATCTGTGCTACCAAAGGGTGGAGCAAAATTCAAGGGAATGCATTTCCTGTGCTGATTTTTAGTGACTTACTGAGATTTTGCTGCCAGCTCCAGAAAAAGGATCATAATAATATTTTTTAGTTATATTTCTCACCCTCCTAGCGTGCATGGGCTGATTCATGGGTTTGCACTGAGACTTAGACGCAAAAATCAATGTCAAAGAGAATGGAGGTTGATGTTAAACAGCCGGTTCTTTAGGGAACATCTCACCTGAACCCACGTCTTGAATGCAAGGTTTCAGTTTCACACCACATTTCATTTTGAAGTAAGCGGGTGCAACGTGTATTCTGATTGCTTATGATTTGGGTCCACTGCTGTGATTTTTCTCCTCGTTTGTTCGGGGGTGACACACGTGCTGGCTGGGATGCTGAAATGCCCTTTTGGAGCCATCCTCGGGCAGGACCCTTCTCACTGCCGCCTGCATGGGGCTTGGAGAGAAGGGGAGATATGATCAGTTTGGACAACGTGGTGGCTCCTGAGCACTGAAGAGAAGTTGGAGGTTTTCTGGAGTTCGAAGTGGCGTTATTTTTGGCTTGGTTTGCCTTTCCTTTTTCTATGTGCTTTTAATCTTGTCGAGAGGAGTCTCCTCATGGTTTCACCAGCTGCCCTTCTCAGCCGAGGAGCATCGCTCCAAGTTTGGGAAGCGCTTGGCATCCAGCAGCAAACCCCGACTGCAGGGCTGCTGCTGTTCACGTAGCAGACAAAGACGGCTTTGCAAGAGTAAAGTATCGAGTTCACCAGTTTTAATTACAACACCCCATAGTGGAAATTTCACAAAACATTTTATCCGTGCGTAAAATTTAATTAAACAAACAGACCCCTAACGAAAGCGTTGCGTTTGTCACAGCAGAATCTGCGGCAACGCCGGGTATTTCCTGCTCTGACACACGGGTTGTGTCTGGGCGCTGACGGGGGTTACCTTTGATGCAATGCAGATGGAAAATCCAAGTGTGGGGATTAATCCTGCTCTCGCCAGATGATGCAGAAGCGCGAGCAGGTGGCGCGGGAGGCCGAGCCCTTTCCAGCTCTCATTATGTGTCTGCGGCGCCGGCCAAGCCGCTGGCGAGCGTGTTATGTGATATAATTGTGAGATGGAAAACAGTGAGGGAACTTCTGCCTTTATATTTCAAAGGCCACGATGGCATCTTTATTTGATAAAGGAATTGGATTATGTCTAATCCCCATACTTGGGGACATTTTATTACTTAGAAAACGCTTTCTTAAAAGCATCTTCACCACCGCAAGCAGGGTGTAAAATATCACTGGTGGGAAAGCCAAGGCCAAGTTTTCCAGGGATGGACGGAAATCCTTGGTCCCTTTCTTTGGGGACTGGGTTCAGATTTAAGGCATCTTTGATTAAGTCACAATTCTAAAAGCAGAAGGCAGGCTGTGCCTTTTAATGAGCATCTGATGAAGAGCCCAAAGCTGGAGCCTCCCAGCTTGTTAGCCAGGTGCTTAAATCAGTGTACGCTCTGATTCAGGATGTGGTGTAGGAATTGAGATTCTTTCATAATGAATAATACATACATGAAATGTGAGCTCTGTAAATTTAGGGAAACGAGCTGTCAGGCTGCCCAAGGAGCACAAGCGAGGAGGTGAGCGCCATGGGCACGACACACTGAACATTGTCTCGGGAACTTCCTTTGGCACCGGCGCTGGGACACACTTCGCAGATCAAAATAAAAGCTCAAAGGGCAGCAGGGGAATGACGCGGCCGCAGAGCGCTCAGCGCTTTGGGTCATTTGTAATGCCGCAGTGGGCTCTATGCCAGGAGCTGAACGCTCTGGTGCCATGGGAGGCTTTGCGGGGGGTTTTTGGAGGAAAACAGATCAAACAGGCTCAGCAAACATGCTCAGAGCCGCAGGTGAGGTCTCTCTTTAGTCCCTGCATTTTGATATTCTCCATGTCCTGGCGGCAGAAGGACTCATGCTGTGTCTCCTTTCAGCAGTCAAAGCTCCTGAGCACAAGTATCTGTTGGGTTCTGTTGCTCGTGCGGTTCAGGCACGTTGAAGGGAGACGCTGCCCTCACCCCAGGGAGCTCCGGCCTTTAAACCAGTGGAACCCCCTCCCTGGAGCTGATTTTAGGCTGTTGGAGCCAAACCTCGGAGCCCAAGCCAGAATGTGGCACCACCAGAGGGCTGGGAGGCTCCCAGGTGGGTTTTCCCAGTCACCTGGAGAGCCTAAATATCACTGCTCCCGAGGAGGCGCAGACCCGAGAGCTGTGGGTGGGTGTTGAAGACAGGACCCGCTTCGCTTCATCAACCCTCTCTTAAATTTGTTTTTGCATGGGAAACATCTTGTGCCGCCACCTCCTCTTGCTGCCCGTGGTGGGGTCGGAGCGTCGCTGAGCACCCAGAGCATCCCTGACCGCGAGGGTTCCGTGGGGCACCAGGGCAGACGGGGGTCCAACCCACCTCCCGGTGCTTGGACACCAAAGCTTTGCCACTGCTCTCTGCGCTCCCGCCCGGGAGACGCGTCACCTGCTCCCGACCGACCGGCCGACAAAAGCAGAGAAGCGTTTGATTCCAGAGGCTGGTATTTCACTATACAAGCGCTTTTGAAATAAGGAAAAATGGGTGGAAATTGCAGTGGGCTTAGCAGACAAAATTGAGCAGTTGACTGTGGCAAGGCACACAGTACTTAAATGCAAGAGCTGATCTAATCGTTGTTCTCGAGGAAGCTTTTTGCTGCATTTTAGCACACAAAGCTTTTCGTTTTCTCTTTTGTGGCTTGAGCTGCTATTTAAGAAAGCAAAAATCAATAAACCTTTCCAGCTTTCAATCTTTTGCCCCAAAAGGTGTTTTTTTGGGTAGTGTTTTGTCATTCATAAGCTGTGGCGACAAATCCTTGACATCATTCGTGGATAATATCGATCAGCTCTTCCGTTGCGCCAAAGGACAAATAGAAATCATTTATCTGTCTGGACTCCAAAACAGCAAAAGACAAAGGGCTCTGCCAGCCACCCATGACAATCAGCAGCTGAAGGTATTAGCGGGGGGTCAAGTTCAGAGGTCAGCGGTCAAACAGGTTGTCATCAGTTTCTCACAGCTATCGGAGTGGAAAAACCCAGCTGGTTCTTATTAGCCAAATCTGGGGAGGGCGGTGGGTGCTGGGACCGGGGCTGCTGGTGCAGGGCACGGGGCAGGTTTGGGCTTAGTTATTGGGAATACGGGGTCTCAGCTGCACCTTCACTCTGCTGGGACACAGGGCCAGGCATGGTTCTCATCCAAGCTGCTGTTGCTCTGAGCAATCCCAGCATCCGTTTGTTTTCATGTTGTGCAGTGATTTTGTTCAGTCTCTTGCCTCTGTTTTGGGAACAATCTCTTCTTGAGTGAAGGGTCCTAAACCTGCTGTTTCAAGCCCATCTTCCCTGAAGGTCTCGGCAAAAGCTTCAGGTGGCACAGCATCCCAAGTGCGCTCCATCAGATGTACGTACCGCGTGGAGGGAGATATCGACTTCCTTAGCTCCCCGTGAGGAAGGTGCTGGTGCCAGGCGAGGGGCTGCAAAGGCTTTTACACCTTTGTACAGCGGACTTAAAACCCATAGCAAAGGACTGCGTTAATACTCCTCTGCAGCAGCAGCTCTTTCTCTGTGCTGTGAACGCTTCCGTGGGCTTTCTCCCCCTCTCCCGTCTCCATCTCAACGCAGTTCTTCTCAATGTTTTTATTTTAAGGGGGCGGCAAACAGAGCTTCGTGTTGTATTTAAGCACGAGCGCCTCGGTGGAGTTTGGGAGGTTGTGCTCACGCGGTATTGACAACCGGCACAGGCAGCCTGGAGAGAAACGCGCTGTACACACGTTTTATTTAAACCCTGACAAGTTTCCTTCTATTCATCAACAACTCGTTGAGGCCACAGAGACTTTCTTACAAGGCACGGGCATCTTATAGTGCTGTAACAAGGTGCTCTCTTTGCATTTTAGATAGATAGCTGGGGAGGCGCTTGTGCAAACATGAACTCCCTCTGGATAAATAAGCCGGGTGCCGGTGCTGGGAGCCAGCGCCGCTCCCTCACACGGCAAAGTCGGTGCGCTAAATGTAGCGCTTTGCTTAAATTTCCTCTCCTCGATAGAAATTCTCCCTTTTATTTGATTTTATTCTCCCAAGGACACTGTCAAGGTCACGGCGAATCCTGATGCTCCAAAGAGTGTATCAGGGATACAAACCCATTTCACCAGGCTATTGTTGTATGTATCCTCCTGTGCATCCAACTTCATTTCCACTTCAATTTTATCAACCTTCCGCTGGAGACTCAAGGAGATAGGAAACAAGTACTGACACGAATTAGCCCGGAGATTGACTGATATAGCTCAGCCCGGGGAATCCTGGGTAAAACCTTCGCCGGGCTCTTTCTCTCTCTGCCTTTTTTTTCCCCTTTATTTTTTCTTTTCCCCCCTTTATTTTTTTACCCACTACCCCTGTCTTTGTCACTCGCCTGTCACCGATGTCACCAGCCGCGTCCAGGGTGACAGACGGGGCGCGAAGGCTTTTGATGGGGTAATTTGCCCGAAATACCCACTGCGGCGTATTAAAGATGGCAGCGGGTGGCAAAGGGTGCAGATCCCCCATGGGCAGCCGGGCTGACAAACACCTTTCTCTCCTCAAAACTGCTCTGGACCCCAAAGGCGCTCGCCCCTTTGCTTTGGGGAAGGTGCGGGAGTGCTGCACTGCTTTTCGGGATTCCTTTGCTCCATGGATGGTGCTCTGGGGATGGATGGGAGTCCGAGGGGGGTGTGATGGGATGTGAGCGGCGGTGGCTCCGCTGCCTGACCCCCAAACTTCAGCCCCTCTTCTTCCCCAGAGCAGCCGGTAGGAAATTTATGCCCTTTGGGTTCAAAAAAGGCTTCAGGAGGAAAAAAGGAAGGAGAGAGAGAGAGAATGAAAATGAAAATGATTTTAATTTTTTTTTGGCGTAGAAATGAAGCTGATATTGAAAGTGAGTAAATTTTAATGAAACGGTGCAAAAATGACATCATTTACTCAGAAATCATTAATTTGTCAGCATTAATATTTCAGCTACAACATTGCCTGTCATTCTGTGCCAGCAATGACTGATAAATCTATAAAAGTGTGCTGCTAATTTACTGAATATTTATGTGCGGTGTCATTTGCAGAGTAGGATTTGAATTTATTTCACTCGGTATTCAGCTGGAGAACATTTCGAGCAAACCGAAAATGAACAGCACCGGGCTGCGCAAAGTAGAGCTGGCAAAACTTCTTCAATAGGGTTGGAAAGGGAGCGGAGCCCGCGGGGGTTCCCTGGACGGGGCTTTTCCCAGCGCGGGTCCCATCAAGCGCGGTGGCCGGGGACGCGGCAGCCGCCACCCCCGGGGCTGCGCTGACACCGACGTGTCACATTCTTCATCTCCAGACCTCCCGAGAGGCGTCAGCTCCTCCGTTCCACCTCCCCGGGGGGACACGCGCCTGTCGCGAAGCAGCAAATGTTCCCTCAATAGCGGGTTGGTGGGAATTCGTGTGTCAGGTTGGAAAGCGGGTGGGAAGGCGGCAAAGCTGGAGTGGGGAGTTCAAAGAAATGGTGGAGGCGAGCGGGAGTGTCGGTAAAATGGTTTGGATCAGTACAATGGTTTGGATCGGCCACCTCTGGGCAAACGTCACAGGACATGGGGCCGCCGGCACAACACCACGGGGTTGGGACAGGGACTTCTTTGGATGCGGAGCTCGGTCCCTGGAAAACAGGATTTTGGGTGCCAGAATCCATCAGGCTGAGTTTGGATGGCACTTTCAGGCTAAAAAAATAAATAAGGAATTAATTTTTTTGGTGGTGTGAAAATGAAGTTTCGCTTTGGCAACTGGAAAATGGAATTTTCTGAGTTTCCTGCTTTGAAATTTTGGATTTGGACCAAATCTATCAAGGGTGCTTTCACCTTTGACGTTATATTGTTTTAAAATTAAATAGCGAGTTTTACTTCAAATTGAATAGAGGGGCATTGGGTTGTGGTTTTTTGGTTTGGGTTTGACCGCTGTTTGTTTTCCGAGAGCAAACATTTGACGTGGCCAGAGGGCTCTTCTGCCACCTTGACCATTGCAGTTCAGATGCCAAACACAGGTGGGGAGGGACATCCCGGAGGTGACCAGGCCTCGTCCCCACCCGTGTCCCCGTGGTTGATGGTGCTGGTGGCTGCTCCTTGTTGCACCAGCCCTGGATGGACATGGAGCAGCCGAACCAGCATCATCCTGTGCTCGCTGGGGGCAGCGGGACCCCCCTGAACGCTGCTCACCCGTGAGGCTGCCGCCCACGGGAACCGCTGGTAATTAACAGGCATATTAATCCAGCAGAACACGGTAGCCTTGTTATAGTCACATCTTTCTTCAGAATAATATCATATTATATTAATATTTATTTCTGGCTAACAGGCTATGCAGTCAGATGGGTGACGTTCAAGGTGTGGGAGCGGTGGGGACACCGAGCGCGTCTCCATCCCCCTTCCCTCCTCTTCCTCACCCGTGTCGGGAGCGCGGTGTTGGGCGGCAGTCGCGGTGTCACCGGCAGTTGTCCCCATCTGCCCGCTGGCGGCTCTGGTGGCTTTGGGCTCAGCTCCCAACGAGGGCAACATTTACTTTAAAAAAGGAAAAGCAAACATCTTGCTTACACTTCACCACTCACATCTATTACTCTGGAAAATAAGGATGGTGTGAGAGCGGGGAATAAATCCCCTCTAAAAATATGTTGGGTGAATGCATTAATTTCCCGTAGCACGTGGATGAGGGGTAGGCGAATGGATTTTAAGCTTGATTCATTCTCCAAAGCGAATCTTAAGCCTTTTAATTGTTGAATGTTGGCATATAAACATATTATTTATGAAGCTGTGGCTTGGTTCTACATGGCCTCTATGCCTTTTTTTCTGCTTTTAAAGCATACCTCATTTACTTCTTCCTAAAAGGTGCTCTAAAATCTCATAGGAGGATGATGAATATTTGATTTTTAGAGCAGCGTTTACATGCCAGTCCGTGTACAACGAGCCCGGTTTGGGGCTCCTGCACTTCTACTCAGGTACATCCTTGTCTTTCTGCTTGTGTTGGTTCAGATGTACCAAACCCATCATTTACTGCCCATCTCGGACCGTGGCATCTGTTTCTGTGAAACCCACATGTGTCGCAATAGGCAAGAGAAGCACAGGAGGCATCGGAGAGACCCCACAGTCGTAGAACTTTATTGGCTTTCCTAAAGGTAATGGGATAATACAGTAAAAACCTTTCACAGGAGAGGGAAACTCCTGCTCTTCGGCTTAATCGTTAGTAAAAAATTATTTCCTACAGTGTTAAAGATCTAATTGGTCCAATCAAAAGGCAAATTAATTATGGCTCATTTGAAGAAATCTGCATGTGTCCCAGCTTGTGCGCAGCGGCTGCGTGCGGGAGCCGGGCTGTGCGAGGCTGGGGCCGCGGGGCGTTCCAGCACAGGGACGTTCCAACACAGGGACTTGGTGCTGGACATGGGACAATGACAATCATTATGTTATTTTAATTATGATTACTTTTTAATTTTTTGACCTGCAATACTCAGATTTTCTCCGTCACTGTTTGGAATTTCCCCCCGAAAGCAAAGGAATGGGTTTGTGCCATTAGAGCAGACAGCCCAGCTCCCACACCCACACCAGACCCAATCCCTTTTCTTCTGGGAAAATGTTTTCTTTTCCAATTTATAAGGACTGTGGGGTATTTTTAATAGGGAAGGGAGCATTTTTCTGTATTGCAGCCTGCCCTTTGGCAAACCGCTGTAAGTCCGTCCCTTTTCCCTCCTGTAGAATCACAGTCCCGCCACCAGTGGGGCTGGGAGTCAGCACTGGGCACCAGCTGAAGGTGCGGGATGCTCTGGCTCGTTGGGTGGGTTCCTGTCCTGCCCGTGCCCTGCGGGGCGGTGAGGCTCGTGCTGCCCTTGGCCATGCCCTCTGCCAGCTCGCACACCTCACACCTTTATTTTACTAGAAATATATTGAACGTTTTACACCAACAGGTTCCCACAAAACACTGACCTCATTAGTCCCGATTTTCCATAACGGAGTAGATATTAAACGGTCTGACCGCCAGGTACACTGCAGAAGCACTTTTCAAAGGCTGAGCATCTCCATCCTCTCCATCTCCCACCAGGGCTTTCCCCCCCAGGGCTCCTTTGTGCTTCCTCCCCTTCACCCCCCAGCTAAAATGTTTTTCCTTCCACGACATTCCTTGCGTTGAGCTCAACCAGCCCAAATTGTCTCACCTTCCCCCCCAAACGCTCCCTCGGCAGTTAATGGAACCTCCCCGGACGTCCTTCATCTGTCAGAGATCGCAGCCTTTTATGGCGGGTCATTATTTCACCAGGAACTTGAACAGAAATATTTCCAGTCCACACCAAGCGATCTATTTCGCTTCCCCACCCACCACATTAGCCTCTGAATACTCTCATTATACCATTACTAATTAGAAATTCTCTCAAATTGGCGGCTGCATTAAAAAAAAAAAAAGACAGTGTGCTGAGCATATGGCATAATATCCTATTAATGAACACTCTAAATTCAAACTCAGGTCAGCTGCTCATTTCTTGCTCATGACACCCAGGCAAGGGGGGGAAAGCAAGGGGTTTTTGCCTTTTCTTTTTCCCCTAACATGCATAATCCTGAATGCTGTGGATGCAGCGATGCCTTGGGCTAATGCTTTATTTTATTTGGCTGATTTTTTTTTGGTAGAGTTGTAAAAAAATATATAAGTTAAAAAACGTGTAGGTGTGTATCTGCATTCATTATCCCATAGTGGAAGGCAGTGATTTGCCGGCCAGTGTTCATCCGCGTGTTGTGATGTTACCCCTTTTAAACAACAGCAAAACAGGCCCCGTGCGCCACCAGAATAACTTAGACCGTCACAAACGAGATGAATGTCGTTTGAGGTTGCGTATTGTCCTGCGGCGTCCGCGTCTTCAGTGTAAAACGTGGGGAAGGGGAGGAACTGCAGCACAGGCACTTCTTGTTTCTTTTTCGTTAAACGGGCTAATTGTACCCGACACTCGCACCGTGTGAGTGACTTTTTGGGTTGACATCACCTTGTCCTGCATGGCGGCGGCTGAGCTGGGGTGGCAGCCAGCGCTGCCGCTCGCGCAGATTTGCAATACGGTAAAATAGCAGATTCTTGTAGAATACTTTCCTCTTCTCTGGGCAGACGAGCTGTCAGGGCTTTAGGTCTCATCAGTCTTGTTGTCACCGGGGTTTATAAAACTACCGAATGATATTATGTCAGCTGATTCTTTAATGGGATAATCATTAGCCAAGACCTGAGTAAGGTTTTCTTATTTTGCCGTCGCTAATTTCCCTTCAAGGTGAACGTAGAGGCCGCCCCCCCGCGCGGCGTTTGCTGGGACGCGTGTCCCACTCCGCGCCATCGTGCCCCGTCCTGCTCCTCCTGCCCTCGTTGTCCCTGATGGCGTTTGTCACAGCGGGGCAAGTCATGGCATGAGAGTTGTGACCGATGTTCCTTGCAGAGGGACTTCAAGTGTCCCAGGGCTCGTGGCTGCAGTTGCAACCCCAGGTTCCCCGCACATGCAAAGGACACGCGAGGGCGACGGCTGCGTCGTGTCGTTTGACCTTTGGGTACAGATTGAAAAAGTTTTCGCCTTTCCACAAAGTGAAACTTTGCCGTCGAAAACAAATATTTTGCCCCATCAAGAATCCAATTTTCTGTCAAAACAGTTTTCATTAAATATTTCCAAGCAGCCCCGGGTTAGTATTGATTTAAACTGTTACAAGAGAGAGAAGAATGAGGCTTTGTCTCTACAAAGATCATGTTTGCCCACCAATTAAAATTACAGTAGAAGTGAGTAATCGCTGCCACCTCCGAAGGGGGATTGTTTAACGAAACGCACAGTAATTATCCTCGTTAGTTTGCATAGTCTCGTGTCAAACTCCAGCACCGCGTGGCTGCGGGGGTGCAGGACGGGGGGTCCTCCGGGGACCCTCAGGCTCATGTCACCCGCTTGGTTCCCCGGGTTTAAGGAGCTCCCGCGCTGTCTCTGTGCTGTTGCTGTGATTTCCAGGGCTGCCTTCTGCAGGGCCTTGTTGGCATTGAGAAGCAAGTTGCGGCTCGCGGGTGCTCCTCAACAATCACAAACTCCAGCCCCACGCTCGTCAGCCGTTTGTTGTGTCGCTGTCCTGCTCGTTAAGGCTTTTCCCAGAAAGCGTGGGTGTTATCCTGTAGAAGTTGAGGCAAGATGCACAATCACCTGTGCAAGGGGACTGTGCTGAGAACTGGGGTGACAGGCGTTGGGGACACTTGGCTTGGGGAGGGCGAAGGGGCTGGAAGGGACAGGGGACGGGTCTGTCCTCCCAGCCAAGCGGTCTCATTCCGAGGGTTAAAGCCGAGATGAACACTGTGCAGCCCAGGAAGAACTGAGGTTTTATTTCATTGGCACCAGAGTCATTCCTGATTTAATTATGTAAAAATTAATGTGAACGTCTTTCTTGGTACATCTAGGCCATCCATGGCAATGGAATTGGGTGAAATGCTGGTTAAGCTAATCACCCACAAGTCATTACGGTGGCTAAGCACAGGGATGTTGTAATCTGTTGGGACTTCTCAAAGTCCTGATTGAAGACCAAGTTTAAGACTCACAGGTTTAATCAGAGGGGATCAACGATACTCTGCTAAAGTGACGTTTCCTTTAGCAAGGAGCTCTGAACTGTTTCTTTCCAGTTTGAGAATCCACATTGTGAGTCCAAAGGGCTTCTTGTGTGTCCCAAACCCTTCCTGACACGTGGACTTTCCAGCTGCAGGAAAGCACCCGCTGTGTCCGTATTTTCCCCCAGTGAAGCTGAGTATTTACGTCTTGCTCTTAAGAAATAACTTGTGCTATACACGTAATGCTGATTTGCCCAATGTGTGTGTGTATTGACGCAATAGCCACATGGCAGAGGATGAAAAATATGTGTTTATAACCTAGTTCAACTTATTTTTACCTACTGATTTTTACTGACATCCTGACCACCCATGCCTTCGATATTCCCACTCTCAAGAACTCACTTTTGCAGTCATTAACCTCTTTTAATCTGGGTGTTGGATTTATAACAATTTTTATACATTTTAAAGGAATAAAAACTTGCAATCAATATTTAGAAGCTCCTGACCAGCTTGCAGAGCATTTTATCCATCCGTTCGCTCGTACCCAAAATGACCACCTTTGGAGGTGCCTGGAGGGTGCTGGGCCGGCGCTGCTTCCCGGCTCTGTCAGGAGGCGGCTGATGTCCATAGCAAATCAAGATGCTTGTTGTAATGTTCGCAAAAATGTAATTTGATTTGCCTTTGTCAACAAAATCTGCGGAAACATCCTCTGCCTGAATAAATATCCCTGCAGGGTAGCACATGCTTTGTAAATAATTTTCATTGTAACCCCCTCTTCCTAGCAGGGTGGAGAGTTGAGAACATTCATCAAGTCTCACATTAAGAGCATAATTTTCTTGTACCTAATTTGTGCAATAAATAAAGTCCACAATTTCTTGCTTCTGCAGCAAGGAAACATGAAGAGCCGAGACTGGGGGGTTGGATACAGGGTCTCTTTTTGATGGCCGTTCCTACCTCGGGCTCGGTGCCTCCCCAAAACCCCAACAGCTCCCAACAGTCTGGTGATTTGAGGCACATCATCTCCCGGACAGTCCTGCATAGGTGACCTGGGGGAGCTTTGTTTGCCAGGAGCGGGGCGAGAGGCTCCTTTGTGGGGTGCCCCAAATATCAACAGCCTCCCATCCCTGACCTGCAGCGGGACATCTCGGGCCATGCAAAGCCTGGGCGCAGAATTACAAAGGGCTCTTTGGCCAGGCCTGCGCGCTCCTGCCAGCACATCGCTGCCACAAAGGAAAGGTTGTTTTTCAGATAAGAACCTTGGAGGGATTTGCTGCCTTGCAGCCTGCCCCCGTGACTGACTGCAGGAGGGGATGGCGGGTGTTGGGGTTTTTTGGAGCCTTAGCTTTATGCTTTTTCCTGTCTCTAAAGGCTCGTGCAAAAGCAGCTGTAGCGAAAGCCCAGCCTTGCTCCCTGTCTGTCCCCACTACAAACCCAGCGAAGGCTGCGCTCCTCTCTCCGGTGGCCTCGGTACCTGCACCGGGCACTCAGCACCTTCCGAGTCACCTTCAGCGCCGCTGCCCTCGGGCTCCGCTCCCGAGCGGCACAAACGGGCACACGGGAGCCGACAGGACAGGGCTGAGCTGGCGGGGAAACGAGGAGGGTCCCAAAGAGTTTGGGCGTCTCATTAGCTGCACCTCGGGTGACCAGACTCCTAAATTCCTACTTATCGATCCCTTGTCTCATCTGAGAACTGGAGTGCGGGTCTGTCGAGCCGGGAGAATACCAAGACGGGAGGATAGCTTTGTTTTTCTCCTTGTAGAAATGTAAATCTGTTATTTATATATATTTTATGGATGGCATGTTCCTATCCCCAGGCATTTTGCATTGGAATTCAACTCATTGCAAGCCTATTACATGTTCACTAACTATAAACCATCTGATTTATATTCATTAACCAGTAGCAGACAGCAGCAGTGGCATAACTTTAGCACTGGACATGCCTCAGTCGACGGGTAAACTAAATTTCAGTTAATTAAGGTGCCGTAATTGTTGTCCAGTACAAGTGTCTTCAGGGCATTCACTTTGTAAATAATTTTTCACCCCAACCTTTCCTGCATACTTGGTTGCTGCTCTGCAACTTTGTTCAAGCCATAAATTATTAGGAGATCGGCTCTCCTACCTTTCTGGTAGAAGAAGGGCCCTATCCTGCTTCTTGCCAAAGACAGCGATGGTGTTAATGATTAACCGAGTGCCGCCGGACTGCAGGGAAAGCAGCCGAAGGGTTATAACCCCAAAACAAACCAGGAGGCGTCTTGGCTCATGTTTGCTGAGAGCTTTCGCTCGGACATGGCGTGAGAAGCCCGTGAGACGGAGCCTCGACCAGAGCCCGGCTCAGAGGAGACCCAGCATGAAACCTTGGACGGGTTAAAACTGGGTGCCAAGAAGTTAAAAGTCGAAACATCAGAACCGGCTCCAGCGCTCGCCTCGCTGGTCTGAAGCCAACCCAGCACGTCGGGCCTGGGTGGCTCTGTCCCTGGGCAACCTGCAGAGATGCAGCAGAACCCTCGGCAGCAGTGGCCCGGAGCGAGCAGGGATGGACAGACCCCCGTCCCGTCTGTCCCGGGTGTCCGAGAGCCCCGGGGCACCCGCTGTGCCCATTTGTGGGAACTGTCCCTTCTCCCTGCCCTCTCTGGTGAGGGACCAGACCCGCTGCGGGCAGGACGGACGGAGGGACAGGATGGACAGGACGGACAGGACAGACAGGATGGGCAGGGGTGATGTCAAACAGACCCAAGGCGAGCGCTCGGTAACGAGGAGCGATCGGTGTGCGCAAAATAAAAACCCCTGCTGCTCCGAGTCTGTGCGCACCAACCGCGGGCAGTAATTAGGAGGGAAGCTGGATGTGGCATTGAGACTGTAATTACGAAGAGCTGCTAGATGCTACTGTAATGCAGCCTTTGGCTTCCTCTTCTGCCGCTTTTTTCTTTTCCTTTTTCCCCATTTGGATTAATTGCTGCTTTGTTTTGTTTTCTCCAAAGTTCGCATTTGGAGGGGACCCTTGGGGAAAGGGGCATTTCCTCACCTCCCTTTTACACCCGGAGGGTTGGAAGCCAATATGGAAACTGGTATCTTGTACTTGATGTGAAGATTAACGTAGGGTGGCTCTGAAAGAGAATGGGAGGGCAGCTCATGCAGGTATGCTTAAGTAATGGAGTGGAAGCCAAGGCTCCCTTGCGTACTTTCACCCAGGTAATTTAGTACGCATTAAAGCCGAGACAGCTTTGCCTGCAGGAGCCTTTTTAACCATCCTGTACATGAGTAAAGTCTCCCCCTGTGTGGCTCGGTGAGCACCCCGAGACCCTGCTCGAGTTCTGTTGAGCTGGCAGCTCCCTCCCAGACCTGCGGGCAGCAGACACATGCCCGTCTCTCTGATAGTTCATGTTCACTTATTAATATAAAGATTCAACTTCACATTCGCTAGAGTAAACCTTGCATGATGCCTCTGACAGTAATTCAGTTGTAGCCTCAATCAGACGCTGGATCTCCAGCCCATGGCTATCCCGCTGGCCTTTTCCAATTTTTCACTACACCGGTCATGAATAAATCACCAAAACACATCAGGTTGCTGAAAATGGAAATACCAGAGATAGGCAGCAGTTCAGTAGTCAAAGAGCATCACCTTCCTGCAGCCAGTGCACACGCTCTCTGCTCCCTTGTCTGCTCCGCTCGGCCCGTCCTGCCAACCGGAGGCCCCCGAATCTCTGCAAACCAGCAATGTGCATCCTGTTCATCCTGTGCATCCTGCGCATCCTACACATCTTGTGCGTCCTACGCATCCTGCACATCCTGTGCGTCCTGTGCATCCTGTGCATCTTGTGCGTCCTGTGCATCCTGCGCATCGTGAGCATCTTGACATCCTGCGCATCTTGCGCATCCTGTGCATCCTGCGCATCCTGTGCATCCTGCATGTCCTGCGCATCCTGCACCTCTTGTGCATCCTACGCATCTTGAGCATCTTGATATCCTGTGCATCCTGCATGTCCTGCACATCCTGCGCATCCCACACATCCTGCATGTCCACATCCTGCACATCCTGTGCATCCTCTGTGTTCAACACATGTCCCACCCTGGGGGAGATGATTCTGTTCCCCTGCTGTGTTGCCCACCAAGCCATCGGTGGTACCAGGATGCTCCGAGAGCAGGGCTTGCCCTCCTATGTGTGCTACAGCCAAGCACTGTTCATTTTCAGCACTTAGTAGCAGAAAAAGCAACCAAATAGTTGTTTTTTCCAGGCTTTTCCCCGTGTTCTCAGTGCAGCGGTGCTTGCAGGAGGCTGCAGCGCCGAGAGCCCGTCTGCAGCCCTTTCCCCCTCCGCTCTCCCATGCGCTGAGCTCCTCTAGTGGAAACAGGGACTGCAAACTAGTGGTATTGAAACCAGGTCAGATATCAGCTAGAACTTAACAAATAAGAAAGCCCAAATCACCACTCATAAAATAAATCAAATTCTTTAAAATTGGCCTCCGTAATTTTGACATCAATTCTATTTCTGTAAGGTTTGTCCGTTTTGCAATTTTGTTTTTTTATCTGTTGTTGTATTAAACCCCCTGCTAATAAAATGTCAAATTAAAAAAAAAATTAGTATCCCTAGTATTGCAGAAAACCAATAAAATAAAACCTTACAAGAGAAGCAAAAGAAAATTTCCATCATTCTCTCCTTAACTGAAATCAAAATTAGAGTGTTATTAGAAATTTCATTAGGATGGAGCAGATTGGTAATGAAATTACATTCCGGCTTTCTACAAACCCAATGTATTAAGTAGGTTTGATCAATGATGTTCACACAATTAATTTTGTCTGATTGCTGAGGATTACTTTATCGACAGTCACATTTCACACTTGCGGGTTTTTTTGTTTCCACAGTAAATCCTCGGCGATGTCACATCACATGGTGGCGGTGCAGGTTTGAAGCCCCGGCTCTCAAAGCAACTTCAGCGGACCGTGACGGGGATCAAGGTAGGGATGTCACCGCCGTTAATTGCGGTTGTTACGCTGGCGCTTATGGGTGGCCAGCCTGGGGGCAGAGGGCTTGCTGGGGAGCCCTGTGCGGCGTGGGGACAAGGTGACGTTCTCCCTGGGCAGCATGGGCACTCTGGGTGGGATGCTCTGCTCTGCCTGGTGCTGGGGCTCTGCTGTTGGGTGCGGGGACGCTCGCCCGGCTGCGACAGCCCTTGGGCCAGATGTGTCAGTTCAGTCTCGGTGCTGGTGTTTCCACAGCTGGCAGCACATCTGGAGGTGGCGGGAAGGGGAGGGTAGCAGGTCCATGAATCCTCTACAGCTGGTTCGTCAGGGCCGTGTGTACTTGGGTTGTTCCAAGCGGTGACAAGCTGTGATTCCTGGAGGCTTTGCTGTGTTGTTGCTGTCGCTGTCGTGCACTAAGGGATGTTTCTGGACCCCTCTGTGTTACCCATCCCAGGGGAATCAGACGACTTTTACGTGAGAAAATGACGTTGGTGGTACCATGGAGGCAGAACGAGGTCTGTCAGGTGCTGTCAGTCTCCGTTAACCGTTGCAGAGATTTTCAAAGCTATTTAAGGAATTAAACATCCAGGAGAGTGGGGTACCCTCCAGAAATCCTGACCAGCCCCTCTTCAGTCTTTACTGAGCTCTTGATGGAAGTCGTGTTGTTGTGGGTGTCCTGCAAGGGATGGGAGATGTTGGGGCTGATGTGGCGCCGCTCGGCTGTTCCCTATCTGCTCATACACTACAGGGCGATCCAGCATCTTCTTAATAGGTGGTAAATGGCTGTAGGTGTTACCGGCTGTGAGACCCAAGGGCGCCTACATTGCCTGGCAGGGCCTCCCAGCTCATAGGACTTTTTCATGGTTTGAAATGCAGAGGAATGAGAGAAGGAAATATTTGATCTCTGGGGGTAAAAAGCTCCCATTGTAACATTCAGATTCACTTTAGAAGTCATTTTTAAACCTTAAGAAAAATACTTAGAATTAAGTGCTTTAAAAAGCTACAGAAACTGAATAATAATATTATTAGGTTTTTTTCCCCTCTCTTTTACCTATATTGATCTGCTGATGGATTAGCTGGGGATCAGCAGCAAGTGATTTTTGCAGTTCCTTTTTTCTCTTTGAGAATTATGCATTTGTTAACATTTAGGTTGCAGGAGGGAGCTGGTTCTGTGGGTCAGATCTCTGTGTCTCAGCGGTGACCCTGGATTTCAGCTGCTCCAGCAAGATTTTACCCTCAGGACTCCTTGGAAAGCTCCAGTAGTTCAAGACCTGGAAAGGAAAATCCCTGCACAGGAGGGAGGGGAAGAGCGGGGGGGACGGGACGGGACACTCTGTCCTCCCGTCCCAGCCGCTGGACCCTGATTTCTCTGTTTACAGGCAGCAAAGATACCAGGTGGATCTAATTTTTAGAGATGAGACATCTCATCTGTCAGCAGCTGAGTGAATTACAATAAGAGTATGTGGTGGGGTTTTTTTCCTCGCTTAAAACAGCCCAAAGTTTTTTATCAAGATGCCATTTATCAGCAGCGCTACCAGCCGCGAGCAGTAGGCATCCTGCCAATCATTTTATGGAAATCGGGAAGGACTTTAATGTTTGGATGCCCATCTGAATCGACTCTTGTTCATGTCAGCAGATCTGATGTGAAAGCAAAGGTGCCCCTACGCAGTCTGGTTGCCATCAAACCTGTAAGTGTCAGCATTTTAAAGGCATGGAACACAATGCTGGTGGTGGGCAATGTCACTGGTTTCACCTGCTTCAAAGGCATCGGCTCCTGCAGCCTTTTCCTGCTTGTCTCTCAAGGATTAGTTATGCCCGAAGTGCACCTACTCAGTTAATGTCTGCAAATAATTATTGCGATACCTGCATATCACCATCTTCTGCCCTGAACACGTTCATCACCGAGCCGTTGGGGCACAGCCTGGCCGCTGCTGACCGCAGGGTAGGAGCACTAATGCCGTTGCGTTGCTCAAAACAGCGCAAAGGCGTCGCGTTCTGCTGAGCACACGTACCCCATCGCCTGCTGGGCTCCGGGGGTGGTTTTCCCAGAGCAAAGCTCAGCCCTTCTCCAGATGGCCTAAACTCTCCCAGGCCCTGTCCGTGCTGACCAGGGCGTAATTGCACGCAGGAGAATCGGCATCGTTAATCTCTGCGGCTGTGGGACGGGCCCTTTGGCTGAGCAGCTCCCTGGAGCGGTGCGGGGGCATCCCCTTCCCACCTTTCTGGTTTCGGGGAAGGAGTCACGCTGGGCTCCAGCCTGGAGCCCCATGTCTGTTGGATGCAGGAGCTGGATTCCCAGGGTCTCCGAGTGGAGAACCTGGGGCAGAAGGGAGCTGCGGTGTCTGGGGGTGATGTACGCTCCTGAGCCAGGCAATGAAGGAGCGTAAAGGCATCATTTCAGTACGTGTCTAAACCTGGGATGTGCTGCTGTTAGAGCTGCGGGGTCTGGCTGAACTCAGATCTGCTGTGGAAATGCAGGGGCAGGTTCAGTGGGAGGTGTCTGAAAACAGCCCAGGAAAGCGGGATTCTGCCCTGACCCCAAAAACACCGAGATGCGGGATTCTCCAAGGTGGCCGGTGCCAGCGGAGAGGGGCAGAGCCCTGGGAGAGACGCTAGAAAGCAAAGGGGTCAGCCCTGCTCTGACACTGCACTTCGGGGCAATCGGTACCAGATATCCCATTGTCATGGGAGGGGACTGGCCGGACTGGGCTGTGATGCGCTGGAACTGGGCAGCACCTCTTGAGTCACCATCTCCTGTCCCTGCGCCTCCCTCTCTGCGTTCTCTGTTTCCCTGGTCGTTTCGAGCTGTATGTAATTTGGAGCCGGGGTTTCTGGCAGTGCCGAACACCGCACTGCTGCACAATCAGCGTTTCCTTCTCCTGGTGGTCTCCAGGGCGGTCTCAGGGAGGCAAAAGGCCGAGCCGGGCGCTGGTTCTGCCTCCTCGACACAGCATCTCCATCCCCTCCCTGCCCTCTATTTGCATCGTGTTTCCAGCAGCCTTTGAAGGTCGGGGTTTTTTGGACGTGACCGTACGGGATGGGGTGCCGGGCACAGGCAGCGCGGGCAGCAGGGCCGGTCTCGCACGGGCGCTGCCGGCACCGCCGCTGCCGCAGCTGTTGACACCAGGAGTGATTAACATGGGTAGGACAGTGAGAGGGAAATAAATAACATCCTAATCTCTGGCACCATCATTCCTTTGATGAGAACAAAAAATATGAAGACTGAAAGATCAAAATAACTGTATTAGAGCATGAAAAGGGAAATGCTCTTTTAACCACCGCTGTTCAGATATATCTCCTTAGATCTGACATGCTGTAATATATTTGTAACACAGACATATATTAGGGGGTAAAGCTGGTGATTAATTTGCTTTACCTTTTCAGAGCATATACATAAAAACCTACATTAGCAGAATTAGCATTTTACCTGTCTTTGAAGATCTTTGCTTTGAAATGTATAAGGTCTTGTCGATGTTATGTCTCTCAGAAGAATAAGAGTTGTTTTTTTCATGGAGCTTCCCCCCAGCCCACCTCCTCCCGGTCGCTGTGCGTGGCGCAGGCGGGGATGCTGCGGGTTTTGTGTCTGATTACAGCATCCCCCCCGGGGCATCGCTCCAGCTGCTGCCCACGCTCACCCCTCTTGACTCATAATTGCTGTTGAAGCTTCTGAGACTAGAGATCAAAGTATTCGTGTCATTCATGTTTCTGTCAAAGGTCTTATCGTCAAAGCACCAACTATATTTTGAGAGACGTCTCCTTTTCTCAAGAGCAACAGCCAAACTTGGCTTTGCCTTCTTTTTTTCTTCCTCTTTGCAACGCTGCTGCGAGGAGATGCAAGTGCAGGGGGGATGAAGAGGAGGAAGGCAATGGGGGGCTACATCCTGACCAAAATGGCCACTGCATGTTTCTTTGTGCAGCACCGTCCTCCCTGGCCCATCAGGGGTGCTGGGGCTGGAGTTGCCTCTCGCTGTTTGTAACCTGCGTTTCCCTTGGCTGCCCAGGGCGTCTGGTCCTCACAACTCACACGCGGCCGTTCTCCTGGGTTTGATCTGGATATTGGCTCCTTCTGTACACACAGACCGAGAGCTCTTCTGCCCCGCTCTATCTGGCCTGGCATCCCTGCGTTCCCTTTTGCAGAGACGCTTTTAACTTCAATCAAAATGTTAGGTGTTAAAAAAATATCTTTGTTTCTGTTTTTTAATATAATGTAAGTTTGGATTTGGACGACTTAACAGAGATGTTCAGCTCTATTGGTTTGGTTCCCTTTGCGGAAAAGGCCATGGTGTGTTGAGACTGGTGGGGATGCTGGGCAGGGGTGGTGATGCTGAGGGGCCCGGGGACATGATTTGGTGGCACATGCCACCCCGGGGGTTCCTCCTGCTCCTCTCCGTTGTGAAACGCTTCCTCGCCCCTCAGAAATCCTCCCGAAGCAGCGCGTGTTACGCACAGACCCCACCGTGCTGCCCCACGTGTGTCGGTACCGCGGCCCGTGCGGGGTTCTCAGCATCCCGTGCGGGGTTCTCAGCATCCCGTGAGGGTTCTCAGCATCCCGTGCATGTCTTTTTTCAATGTGCAAAAGTACAAATGTCTTACAGCCTTGAGCAGCGCAGGGTGTTGTATCGGGGCGCCAAGGCTCTGCCGTGCTTCTGCGCTCCACGGTGCAACGGTTCTTCTCGTGCATTTTTATGTTCTTCAGTGTTGAATTAATTCTGGTTGAAGACGGTCACTTTGGACCTTCCATGCGCCGATCTCAGCGACATTTGAGGGACTGCGGCGTGGGCCTGCGTTTAATGTCATTCAAAGTCCTTTCCTTTAGAAGATCCCAGCAAAACCTTGAACTCGGAATACACCGAGCGTGTTGGAAGGGCTGGCGAGGGCTGAAGGTCAAGCCTTGCCCTGGTGCGAGCAGGTTCGGAGCCCCGGGGGTTGCGGGGCCCCCCGGCCCTGCGGTCCCTGCCCACCGCACCAACTTCCAAGGAGTTTCTGTCTCCGAGTCCTCAGGATTGGGAGCAGGAAAAGAACTTTCTAAAATTCTCCACAACCAGTGGAGCGGAACCTATTTTCTCTCACAATGCAATTAACGGCACCAACATTTACAAAATATGATTACAAGCACTTTGGTTAAGTAGAGGAAAGTATATTAGATAGCAGCGAGGGGTTGATCTTAATGTGCATTTTTTCGAGAGACTTGCATTTTCTTTGTGCAAATAAAGAGGCCCTAAATTCTCCATAGGCACTAAAATCAATGCAGTGGAACCATGATAACAAACACAGGCTCCACTTTTTGCTACATCCCCCAATTAATTAAGCCTTTCACGGGCATGTAATTAGGAACATTAGCAAGTCATAAAATTGCCGTGAGTCTCTAAATTATGTGCTGGCCCTCAGCAATTTGTTTTTAATTCCTTTTGAAGACAATGGCACTGCGGGGTCCCATAGATCTTCATAGCAGCCTACTGTTTACTTCTTTATGGCTCTATGAAGATCTAACTGTTTTCTACTGCTCCCAGATGCACCCGCACTATTTTCTTGTGCGTTTTCATTACCTGAGTTAGATTTAAAGGGAAAACGGCACCGACGTGTCCCGCCAGCGCCGAGAGGACGGGGCGAGGATGCTCGCGGGGAGCCGGGGCCGCTCACCCGCCACCGCAATTCATGCGCTTTTATGTAGACTCGTGCGAAGCCGCAGAAATAAATAAATAAGCGGGGAATCATTTCGGGGGAAGGTTTATTTCCCTGTTATTGTGATTTACTCCTCCTTGATGAGAGTGTCTCTTTCGCAGCGGAGGTGCGGGAAGAACATTCGTACGCTCGCAGGGTCAAGAACAGGAGGGAGAAGTAAATAGTGGAAGCAAATTGTTTTTCTTTCCGAAATATCGTGGGACGTTTACAGCTGCCGGGTCACTGTGGTAATACCTGGACACGAGTTCTAATGGTGGGATTATATCCTGATGGATATGTGTAGCTAAGCTGACTGTTTTTAACTGATTTTTGGGTTTAATGTGTTAGTTTATTGGGTTGTAGAAAGAAATGCTGAGCTGCCCAGGAACGTGAAGCTCAGCCCTGCGCCTGTCCCAGTGCTACCCCTTGGCATCCCAGTATAACCAGCAGACCCCGAGCGGGTCTTGCTCCCCGGTCCTTGCTCACTTGCTTGTTCCCCCAAGCACTGGTGATCGGAGTCGATTAATGCTGTTGAATTACAAACCAGGTTTAGCAATAGGAATAAGCAGAGACTGTAAGAAAAGAGGTGAATTGTGGCTCATCCCTGAGGGTTCGGGGAGCGCTGTGGTGCGGAGCCCATTGGGTGCATTTTGTGCCTGTGGTGGGTTGCAGGGCTGAGAGCCGCGGGCAGAGCAGGAGCAGGTCCTGCCCGCTGCGCTGCTCCGGAGCCTGTGGCCGTACCCTCGGGACTCCTGCATTTGCACTGTCCTTCCCGCTCTGGGCATCCAGGCACTCCCCGTCCTTTCAGGCGGCGGCAAAACTTCCATTGCTAATGTCTTTCTTAATGCAAAGTGGAGAACGTGTTATTGCAGGACCAGGGAACGTGTCAAAAAGCAGCAACCCAGAAGGAAAACCATCCCTTGAATTCCTCATCGTCAATACCACTTGCACTGCCTGATTGAGCTTTGTTTTGGGGCTGGTGCAAATAGCAAGCTGAGCATGTTATAGTGCTGTGCTGTCTGGTGTAAAGCAGCAAGCACTGGATGCATGGAATAGAAGTGGATTTATTGGAGAGAAAAAAGAGGGGAATGTTTGCAGTGTGACACACCAGAATAGTTTGGAACAAGGTGATGCCTAAAGGATGCCTGAACTGCAGAAAGATGGTATCTCAGGAGCTGCTTTACCATCAATTCACATTTCAGTGAAAGCCTGACTCTCCGGGGTTGCAATGGGACAAGGAGAGCCGAGCTCTTCCCAAAGCTGAGGAGCCACTGCCCGCTCCATGGCTGGGATGGGCTTTGTTTCTGGCAGCTGGCTCGGGAGCTGCGCCGTGTCGTGGGCTAAAACTGCAGCTTCCGAGATAATCTGTTTTCTGTGTGTCTGTGGATGCGCCGTTACGCAGGTTTTCTGCACAAAGAGGGAAGACTGTGGGTGCGAAGGGTCAGCAAACAGCCCCAAAAGCCGGAGTGAGAGCTCGGTGCAGCTTTGCTTTATCTCTCCTGGTTTCCATCGGGGAGATGGTATCAATGCCAAGGGACTGCACGGTCCCTGCCTGCGCCGAGCAGGGCACGGGGCAGATACCATCTCTGCTCGGCAATACACGGCTCCGACACCGCAGCTTTATCGCGAGGCCTGTTGGGAGAGCTCTGTGCTTTTGTGTGGAGAAGCCTCGCTGGGCAGCAGCATGTGCGAGCCCTCGGCGGCGGCCCTGCCGCTCGGCTGCAGGCGTTTGCTTCTAAACCAAGTTCTTTGTCTTATGGTGAGCACGAGTCTCCTTTAATAGATGTGAGCAATGCAACTAGTACTTTTCTTGGTCGTCTAAAGTTTGCTGGTGTTTGCAAGGTCTGATGCTGACCTCCCCTGGCAGTGCATCCCCCTGGTGCAGGTAGCCCATCCCGGGGTGCCAGTAGCCCATCCTGGGGTGCAGGTGGCCCCTGCCCAGCCGGACCCCAGCTCCTGCTTTTGGAAAAGCTGCTTGGGAATTCCCAAGATGTTGCAGAAATAGGAAGAGCTAGAGCTTGTCTTAAAATTGGGTGGGCTAACAAAGCCTCCCCGTTAGCCGGAGGGGCCGGGGCAGGAGGGTCCATGTGTTGCGCGGGGCAGTGCCCGCTGTCCCTGCAGGGCCCCCTCCTGCCCTGGGGACCGTGGGCTGCACTGGCACCGAGGCAGAGCCGTTTGTCACCGTCAGCTCGCCGCGCCTCGGCTCAGCCCGGTGCGCGGTTCATTCGCATGCACAGCAAAGCAGAAACAAAGGCGCAGGGAAGGATCCTCCTTGTCTCTGCAGGTCCAGCCGCTCGAGTTGAGTTTGCCTTATTTCACGGATGCAATCCCCCAGGATACAGGGAATGGTTATTAAAAGCCCAGAGAGCAGTGTCTAACCTTGAGTAAGTGTTTTCTTGTTGTCATCTGAAGATCTAAAGAAAATCCTGAAGAGAATACATGGTGAAGACATATATTATAGTTGGAGCTTTTTATCTCACACATGTGACTTTGCCTATCATGGACTGTACGTTTTTATTCTCACTAGTGGGACAAAACTATATCCCACTGCAGCATATATCAAGAGGAAGAACATTGTACCTTCTTTGCATTAATATAAATAGCTGTTTAGGACCGATTCCTTGGCCAGATACTACCATCTTACCTGTCCTTTATCTAAGATATTTGGCATGTAGCTCAAGTTTGGTTTATTTAGAGTCAGGATGCAGCAGCTTTTACATATTAAAGGTGCATTTTAAAAGAGCATTTTCTATTCTAATTTGGGGGGAATGGAGCTCTTTAGGGCATTCAGGGAACGATGTCCATCTGATTTACATTTCCCTTGTTGGAGCAGACCTGCGTACGCATATTAGAATGTAAATAATAGTGATGGATACATGTATCTTTAAAAGATCCATTTTCTCTTTTGACTGAGGCATCCAGGAGAGGAGGGAGGGTGTAGATCACTTTTACAGGTGGAAAATCAATCTCCTAAGACAATGTACATGACACAGGAGCCAACCCCTCCTTCCCGAGCAACTTGGTGCCAGGGCAAGAGCCGCCAAGTTCCTGCACAAGTCACGTCTGACGTCCAAGGGGGTGGTGATTTGCTGGTAATTTCCGTCACCTCCACCCTCCCGGCCCCTCGACCGCCTGTATTGGGGGTGTCTGGGGTGGATTTACCGGCACCAGCGACATGCTGGGGTGTGGGGTGAGTGGTCGACCCAGGGGAGGGTCGTGCTCCTGGCCGGCTGAACTGGAGAGTGAATTCAGTGAATGGCCTGTACAGTTAAAAACTGTAGTGGGGTTCGTGCTAAATACCACCTTTTATTTTTTTGTTCTCGTGCTATAGAGCTTTTCTTTTCAGCCATATAAGTGTGAGAAGAACACATTTTAAATTCTGATATCACAGTTAGGAAGTGAATTTCGCCCTCTGTCTTGCAGGTTTGGGAAAGTTGATGTCTAGCCAGGTTAAATGATTTTGTTTCCCTGTGTGCTCAGTAACAAGTCGCTTCAGCAACACAAGAATGAGCAGGATGTCTCCCTTGCGTTGGCATTTCAAAGGTGGCAACATGAGCCTTGTAGGAAAGCGAGTGCTGGATCGCTGTTCTCCTAGGGGGTGTCTGGGTTGTGCTGGTGGGCTTCAGTAACACGGAACTGACCCAAAACGGGGAGCGCAAGTTTGCTTTTCAAGTTTGCTGCTTGTAAAAGTCCTGGGGGAACGGGTACCCAGGGAATGCTGAGCGAGTTTGGGTCCGGCGTCAGAAATGGGAGGTGGCAGGTAATGATTGCCTCTCGCAGAGCCAGCGAGCCTCTGGGGCTGCGTGCGCTTCTGCTCCCCTGGTAGATTAACCCAGAAACTCCTGCAATAAAACCTGCCCTGGCAAAGGTGATTTGTGGTGAAATCCTCAGCCTCCAGTGAACTTTCTCATTTGTCTTTGGCTCTGGCTATTTTCCCTCTAACTTCAGAGGTACCAACAGGAGGTCCCTTGATCATCACAAGGGGAAATTAAACTTCTGGGCTTAGCCCTAATTTCCCTCAGCATTCCAGGTTGCCCTGGGACGGGAGCAAAGCTCATTTCCTCCGGGATCCGCTTCTCGGCTGGTCGCCCCAAACTGGTGAAGCTGGGGAGGGGACTGGCCGTGTGAGCAATTGCCCGTGGGAAGGAGATGGGCTCAGATACTGGTCTTGCTGCAGAGGAGCATGAAATTAAGCGATCAGCAGTTGGGGGAAATTGGGGCTGTTTACAGACCCAAATAAACAAACTTTCAGCCCCGGAGGGGAAGGCAGGAGCAGAGAACCCAGAGATTCTTTCATCTTCTTCACCCCTGGGAACACGAGCGACCTCCACGTGGGAAGGAGCAGGGAGTGGGTGAAGGTCTCATCGACGCTGTTGCTTTGAAAGAATTTGTCCCCGGACTGTGCCTGTGTGAGCTCTCAGTCAGAAGGGGCTCCTTGGGTCTCCCTCTCTTTGCTCACACTCACTTCCAGGGGCTGAGGACGAGTTTTTGCTCTTCTATTGTGACACAGCCCCGTGGGTTCTTTCCCTGCGTGTGTCTCCGCGTAGCGACCGCGGTTCCTTCGTGTCTCTGTCTGGGCTCCAGCCGCACCGCGCGGTGCCCGCGGCTCATTTTGCCATCCTCCATCTGCCCTGTGGTGGGACCAGGCTCAGCGCGGGGGCCAGACCATTCCTGCTCTCTTCTGCTTGCCTTTGATATTTATTGGCCTCTCTGCACCACCCTTTGCTTGTTGAGTAACCTCTGTCGTGGTGGAGATTCCGTGGGTGTTCGCTGGTGTGCGCGTTGGTTCCCGAGCTGCTCTCCTGGCGTGGGCAGACCCGAACCGAGGGCTCTGTGAGACGGGTCACTCCGGCTGCCCGAAGGGAGAACGCTGCTCCCCGGTGAGCGCGGGCATTGCCAGACGCTGGGACGGGCTCAGTTGGATCAGGCAGCCTGAATGGGGACAGCCCGGGTGACTCTGACACAGGGGACGTTGCTCAGGGCTGCCTGACAGCGCGAATGGAGCAGATCGACGTGGGGCGTGAAGGCAGCGGCTCTCTGCGCAGATCGCAGCCAGACACCGGCTCTGAATCATGAGCCTTGCAACCAGCAGGCATAAATTCATACCATACAGATGAGAACTGTGCCTTGGAGACAGAACATCTATCTCCTTTGCACTTATCTGCCACCGTGACACAAACAATCAGAGATGATTCTCTGGCACAACAAACAGCAAAGTGTCTTCTTTGTCTTTGCCTCAAAGGAAAACACTATAACACATCTTTTTGGCCCGTGCTTTTATCACTTACTTTTGTTCAATAATCTTCCTGCCCAATATACAGGATTTGGCCTCGTGTGTGTAATAGGAAATCTGCCCTGTGTGCAGTGTCTGAGCAGAGGCGTGGGGAGGAAATAAATACACTGTCACTGGGGCTCAGGCGGTTTGCAGCAGCCTCTGGCTTAACCCCAAATCTCTACGTTGATGCTGGATTTTCTTTCCTGCCACAGAGCCTTGGCTTTCTGGGGACATGGAAGAACGAGTCTTAAATGCTCAGGAGGAGCCTTTCTTGAGTGACCTGGGCTGTGGGGGCTGTTAGCAACGTGTGTGAAAAGACGAATTCTCAATATACAACAAACTCATGATGGCACAGCAAAGGGAATCTAAAAAGCACCACAGCTGCATCTTATCCCCATCCAGGTTGGGATGTTGACTCTGGAACCTAATGACAAACAGGGACATTGGTCACCTGAGCGCAGCGATTTGTGTTTGAGACCCATCTGTGCTGGGAGCTGAGAGAGGGACATTTGCTGGCTGGGTTGGTTGTTTTAGGTGGAGAGGGGGAAGGCAGAAATTGAGTAAAATACCCATGGTCTCTCTTAATTCTGCTCAGAAACGGTTTGTGGGGCTTAAATAATGGCTGGGTTTGGCCTCTAAAGTGTTGCTCAGTGCAGGAGGAAAGATCAGTCCCGCTGTGGGGGTGGATGCGGAAACGCTGGTCTCGTTCGGGTCACGGCCGAGGACCAGAGCGGCTCGGGGTGCAGGTCCGTGCGGAGCCCCCGCAGCTCCATGGGACGTGGTTCATCCAGCCCCTGGGATCCACGCGCTTAGGAAGAAAAATTGCGTTTCCATTGTACATCGTGCCGATTTGAAGAGGGAGAAGAGCCTTGGCGGCCTCGGCGCGGGGCTGCGCGGCCTCGGCGTGGGGCTGCGCTGCCTCTGGCACCGCGGCAGAACCGGGACGGGTCCCGCGTGTCCACAGGGCCTTGGGATCTTGTGGTGGTGTGAAGGTATCACACGTTCCTGAAGCGGGTGGATGGGGACGATGAGGAGCGGTTCACCCTGTGGTTTACATGCCCAGGCCTGGCTGACACAGCCTCCCCATCGAGCTGGTCCCTCTCCGCCCGCCTTGTGCTTTCAGGCATTAGCGCCGTACTCGCCGTTCGTATTTCACGAGGAAAAATGGAGCCCAGTTGCGCCTCAGATGCAGACGTTCCCTCGCACGATATTTCCCGCACCTCCTCTGCACATAAGCCACCTTTTCAGATGACGCATCGTACCACTTACCTTTGATGGCGTTCCGCCGAGCGCGGGGTGTGGAGATCCGCTCGGTGTTTAGTCCCAACTAAACCGATCCATTTCAAGCATGAAGTCGGATGTATGGGACAGAGTAAAAGGGGGGCCAAGCCAGCTATGGGAAGATTGCACCCCCCAAAGTGTTGTTATGAAGTATTTTGGAGCGGAAAATAAGGAGAAGAAACAGCCAGAGGTTGGTGACAGGATGGGGGGGCTTGCTTGTTCGTTCTTTCTTGTTTTGTTCCCAAAGGCAAGAAGGGGAAAGCGGTTCTGGTGTTTGTTGCATCCTTTTTAGATTGAATTCCAATTTCTTATTAGCATTTTATATTTTCCCTTCAGCTGATTATGTGTGCAGATTAAAAACGCCTTATCTGTGCAGCGCCCCAGCCTGCTCTCCATGGGCTAATCCGGAGGGACGCTATCATTTACACGGTGTGATGATAATACGGAAATCTCATTCACTTGGGGCTTCATATTGTGTGTTTATTTATTTTTAGGCGCTAGGTTTAGCACCGCTCATCATCTCCAGGTCTGTAATCTGCATTCCACCCTGCAATTAGAGGGATTCTCTGTGTTTTTACACAACTGGACGTTTCCAGGCTCCTCTTCCAGCAGCGCTTTGAGAGCACAGATGCAAATCACTCCCCTGCATCCCTTATTGATCCAAATGTTGTTTGATTTAGCGTGGGTTTTAACCCTCAGAAAGTCTGTTGGGCAAAGTAGGAGGGAAACTCGGTATTTTAACCGCTCACCCTGCAAACTTTAGACCCGGCTCAGCCCTCGGGCCCTGGGGCTGCCCAGTGAGCAATTACCTGCGCCCCAAATTCCAGGCTAAAGCACATAAATGAAGTATCATTTCCTGACTTCACCGAATCAATACCTACTTGATGGTGACTTAAAAACACCAGACAGCTTTCCTAGACCGAAGCCCTTGGATAAATGAAGTTGTCATTGACTTCTGGTGTATCTGGTCTGTGTGAGATCCTAATTAGGACAGGATCATAGTAACGGGGGGGAGATAATAGACCTATTGGATCAAGTCTGCCTGCCTGCAGTTGCAGCATATTATCCCCCTGATATAAGCTGTAACCGGTGTTAAATAGTAAATTGCTCAAATCTTTGGTGGACGTGGCTTGTGATTAAAGAATACACACAAGCAGTGGAAGTATTCCCTAGGAATTTCTCAGGAGGGTGTTTGGTTTCCTTTCTGGCTTTTTTATTTCCCCAGCTCTGGAAAAGCAAAGACTTCCTGATGAAAAATCCAGGTTGAGTAAAATTGTAAGCATTTTTCCACCGCAGAATGGAGCTAATTTGAATGAATAGATATCAATTAATATATTTGATGAGATATTAAACCTCTGAAAACAGCAACAATAGTTGTATGCATGACCCGTGCCGAGCTGTCTTGCACCGCGCAGAGCCCCTCACTGGGGGTTTGGCTCCCCTGTGTCCCTTTTGATGGGTCTCTGTGCTGTTCCGTGAGAAATGCTGGTGTCACGATTAGCTTTGGTTGGCGATAGCAGGGCCAGCCTGGTGCGCGGGCTGCTCGGGGCCGTCCTGCAGTGGTGATGCCTTGTAGATGTTATTTGGTGCCGCTGGTAGTTGTTATTTGCAAAACCAAAGCCAGCGGATCCGCATGGAGCGGGTGCCGGGAGGCGGGGTGCACAGCACCCCTTGCTTCTCTCCATTTTCACCCATCCTGTTCCTCCGAGCTGCCCTGTCGAATCCAGAGCTTTAGGAAGATGAAAGTGTTGGGGAAGCAGTGGCAGCGAAAAGCTGTTTATTTGCTCTGCGGGTGCACAAGGCCCTGGACACATGGAAAAGACTCTTTGATTAACGTCGGCTTCCTCTTGGCACTGTTTGACGGAACAAGGCTGAGACACTCCATTTCAGTGAGCCGGTGTCGCGCAATGTGTATTAGAGAGTCCTCAATTTCACACGTGCTTACTCCTGAGTGAGTTTCGCATAAAAGGATTAAGGGGAGAGGAAGTGCAGAGGAAATGGGATGTTAGACACCTTGTTAAACGGGCTGTCAGGGTTTCTGGAGCGTTCATTCTAACTCTATTCCACTCTGCATAGAGGGCAGCCCATTACCCGGGGATCACAGGGGCCGCTTCTGCGCCGCGAGTCAGGAATTACTTTTTAAGAGAAGAAAGCAAAAGCAGGGATGAAAATAGGAGCGTGTGATTGTTGTCGTTGTTGTTGTTATTTTATTCTAGTTGATGTTTTTGCCTGGGGGGGACACGATTAGCAGGAGCCACAGGTAGAGAACCTTTGGCTGCCCTTCGCCAATTAAGTTCAGTAAGGGGAAGATTGGCCGGGAGCAAAGTGGGAAAGGAAGACCTGGAGGGCACCGAGGCATCTCCTGCCCTCAGCTGTCCCCATGCTGGCCAAAACGCAGGGACAGGGACACCTCTGCCCTGTATCTTCCCTCGGAGAGATGCTCAGAAGGTTCTGGAATCGCTGCTGGGAGGTTTGGGCGGCAGGGACGGCGTGGTGGCAGCCGGGGGCTTGCAGGGATGCGGGGATGGATCGGGATGCTCTGTGAATACCTCCCTCTTTTCTGGATCTGGCCCCAAACAGGGCAGCAGACACAAACATGCCATCCATGCTGTTTGTTGTGGCCAAACAGGTTGGGAGCAGATCCATGGGTTCCTTGAGCCGGGGGCACAGCTCATTGCAAGATTTCTCCAGGTGGATATCGAGGGAAGCGGATGGCGGTATGCAAGTCAAGTTTATAAGTAATGCAGTTTCATGTCAGGTTGTTTCCTACAAGTCAGATCCGTTTTAAGAGCAGTGATGAAACGGAGCTTCAGAATCCACTCTATGAGCATCCAAATTAACAGCTAAATAGGATGTAGCTTTCAGTTTGGCTGTATCTTCATATGTCAACACTCATTATCCTCATATGTCACCGCTCTGCAGCCTGCCTTCCATGGTTCTCCTCTCCGCGCAGGGATGTCCCCAACGCGGGGCTGGGGCACCCGTGTCTGCTCGGACACCCGTGGCCACCCGTGCTCCTCCGGGGACCAGGTGTCCCCACTTCTGCCCCAAAACAGCCCCCCAAAGCTCCGCACCCGGCAGCTGCTTTGCAAGGAGGACGTGCCAGTGGCTGAACAAAGGGAGACTTCGGGGTCTTTCCCCCGGTGCCGACCTCAGTGAATTGTTTTACCTTTGCTGTTACCAGTGCTGGCAGCCTGCAGGGGTGTATTTGCATGGAGGGCTGCCGGCTCTGCCGGGAGAAGCCCTGTGTTGATATAGAATATAACCTTGGGTTGCGTTTCTCAGAAATTACTTCTGGAGCATTATTAGGAGCGGTGCTGGTCCTGGGAGACATGGAGCCAGTGGTAGTCACAGGCAGGATACCTACATCTGTCGCCTCTTTTTGTCCTATCCATTCGGGCTTGGGTTTTTATATAGAAAACTTTAGTTTTTGCAGCTGTGAATAATTTGCCAGTGTAGCCCAAGGGGCAGTAGCATCGCAGCAGCTTTGACACGGCTGCGCAAAGGGAGCAGCAACCCAACTCTGCCCCACACTGCCCGCGGGTCCTGCTTCTCCATCACCATCCTACCCCCCACACCACCCTCCTTCTACCCCCCACATCCTCCTTTCCCCCGTCACACCTCTCTGCAGCCCCAGGTAAGGGTTTATTTGGAAGGGGAGCAGTAAGAGGAGGGATTTGGGGCAGCAAACAGGGGCTCTTACTTCAGCTGAGCCACCAGCGACTTTGCAGAGACTTGGGGAATTCACTTACTCTGTGCAGATTCAGGAACAGGACATATCGGTAATAGGTGGTGTCATGTGCAGCACATCAATGCAGCAGAAAGGGTAAAAACACCAGTGGGGAGAGGGGACAGCTCGGGACTGGGACACCCTGGGGGTCTCCTCCAGCATCCCAGCGCTGCCCCCCACATGCTGTGCTCCCCAACAAAGAAACGCGGCAGCCGCCGCGCTGGGTAGGAAAACAGAATGTCTGGATAAAATTATCACTGCTGACTTAAAACCGGGAGTGGGGAAGAAGCAAGTTTGGCCATAAATAATCCCACACCTGGCCTTTTAATTCAGTTATCTCCTGGTCGGGTAAGTCAGATCTGCCGTGTGCTGTGGTGGTGCCAAGTTAATTACTTGAAAATGAGTGCCTGGGATTGGACCAAGAATTTCTCATCAGCATTCAGCACCAGTGCCACGGCAGGAAGGAGAGCCCGGCGCATGCTCGCGGGCGATCGGGGGAAGGAGAGCGGGGCACCGCTGGGTTGGCTCTTCTGGGGAACAGCCTGGAGCTGGGGTCACTGGAAAAGGCTCTGGACGCAGTGAACGCCGCGTTTGTTGCCCGCAGGCTGTGTGAGGGAGATGCCCATCTCTGGGCACAGAGCTGAGGGGTTTGGGGTGTGCAGAGCCAGCCCGAAAAGCAAGAAAGGGGAGCGGGTCTGAACCAAGCTGAGACGCCACTGCTGCTCTTGAATCCCCTTTCAGCAGCAGCTGGGGCTCGAAATTCCACTTGTGGTGCCTCTTAGAGGGAAGTTTTACTGTGGGTTCGGGCTTTGTTAACCCCACGCAGCTCTGCAGAGCGGCTGAGATGCTGCTGGGGCCGTGGGCACCATCCAGCCCCGTCCTTGCTCGCCCGGTGCCGTCGGGATTGTCCCTGGCTGCCGAGCCCCCTCCTCTGCCTCCCTGCCCACCCCAGCGCTCGCCAGCTGAATACAAATGCGGATATTACAGCGGAGAGAGGGAGGTGAGAAGGTGCAGCTCCAATACTAAATAGCTGGGCCCTTTAAGCCGTTTGGCCAGGCCTTATCATTAAAAAGGAGGAAAAAAAATAGTCTCTATAGGATTCTTTGAGTCATTGCTTCTTATGTGTAAACAGAGGGCGGCAGCTTACATAGCAAACTCAGCCTGGAATAGCTTGAGGTGATTAACAGTTGTTTGATTCCTCGAAGATTTCCACATGCTTATGTGCTTTCCACATGCTTTCCCAATCCAACTGGGAAAGGCAGAATAAATATTTTGAAATATGCCCCTTCTTTTGTAAATTAGGCATGATGAGTGCTGCTCAACTGGTTAGCTCTGAGTTACAGAATTGGTTTTGTTCAGCAAACAGTAGCAGAAGGGCAGCGCTCGCTGCCGCCTCCAGTCGGGAGCTGAGCCGGGGCCGGGGGTCCCCGAAGCCCCCACACCAGCGCTGGGGACTCTGCCAGCACCGCTGCCTGGTCCTGAGACCCTGATTTACTGGAGAAAAGCGGCAGCTGAAGTGATGAAGCGATTGGGCAGCATCCTGCTCCCCACGCTAACTCCCCTGACTTCCTCTCCCTTAGATTATTTGGGTGCCAGCCTTGCTACGTAGTGTTAATGTATAAATCGCAACACGCTTTGCCTCCAGCAGGTAAATGCACACAGGTGAGCTAATACCAGCTTGACGCTTTGTGCAAAAACCGGGCTTAAAGGAGGCGGCTGGATGCTGCTGCTGGCTGTGCTGTCCCCACCGTGCCAGCGCCGCGGCTCGGTCACCAGGAGGGACTTTGCTGCTTAAAGGGGATGTTTGGGGTTCCAGGGACATGAGGACATAGGGCCAGGGACGTTGAGGTGGCAGCGTGTCCTCTGCCCCCCGTCCCAAGAGCTTCCGCAGCTCACACCAATCCGGAGCAAAACATTTACAATTGGCGTTTATGGTAAAAGCAAATTTTGTCTTTAAAACGAGCCGTGGCACCCATGGTTGGTTTTCCCTTTGTTTATTCACAAGTGGTAGGGTAGTAAAACATAAAGAAATAGCGAATCACTTGAACCGTGGAGGGTCTGCTTAGCAGTTGCTCTGTTCATCGCCATTACAGGCGAGGAGAGGAATATCTCAGATTTAGTCTCAGTTTTATAACAACACTTCCCAACCCACCTGGGGACCACAAAAGTGCTTTACATGCATTAATGAAACAAACAGCGGCACCTCCAACGGGACAGTTAGCTTTTATCTCCCCGTTGTGCGTGGGCAGACTGTCAATCGCTGCCCTCAATGTCACAGTTCGGGTTTTATCCCGTGACCAGATTTGGTGTCTCAGATTTTTGGGACCCATCCCAACCTGCCCAAAAGAAACTTACTGCTTAAATTCACTTGGATTTTACAATAGACACGAACTTTTCTACCTGGACAGGCGATGCTGGCCCAAAATGATTTGTTAGGGTTGTTTCCTTGCCTGGAAAGTCTCCAGCAAAGCCAATGCTGGAAACCAGCTGCTCTTACCCCCTGGCCCTGGTTTTACTGCGGCGGGGAATCCTCATTTTACTGCAATCTTCCTTTGCCCAACAACCGACCAGCTCTCTGTTTACCCAGAATTGCACTTTCTTTGTCAAATCTACTTCAAAAAAATTCAGAACTTCAGAACTTCTGGACCATACGGTAGCAGAAATATTAAGGCTGAAGGGAAGTACTTTATTTGCCAGATAAATAGACTTGGTGACACTTTGGATATGTAGAAGGTGGTGAATAATTTCTTCTGCTTGGGCTATATATCCTTAGAGGACTCGATGAATTTTTCATTCTGGAAGATGTGTTCGGGTCATTAATTGCAGTTTGCCACAGGTCTGTTCCACTTTTGTCTGGGTAAAGCCTATCTCCTTCAACATACAACTCATTTACCCTTTGTAATCTGTGTAACATTTGCATTGTAAATTGGTTAGCTTAACTTAATACACTGCTAACCTTAGTAAACCTTTGGAAAGGATATTACGTGCGCTGTTAAGGAAGACGGGGACTTTTCCTACGGCACCGGGCTGGGGGGCACGGCGGGGGTCTCCAGCAGCATCTCGGTCCCCTTGGCCGCGTCCAGCCCCACGGCTCCGCTCCCAGCAGGATCGGGGACACATGCGGCAGCCCCCAGCGCGATGGAAAGCTGCCGCTGTTTTCTCTGGGCCCGGGGAGAGGCTGTGGGTTTGCTTTGCCGCTCTGGAAAAGTGGAAAGGGGACTGCAGCAGAGGGTCAGGTCTGTGGGCTCCGGCTCCCTCCTCACCCCGCACACAGGGCTGGTTCCTCTCCCTGGAGACACGTTGAATTCTGTTCTCAGTTCTATTCCCGGCTCTGCTCACAGCTCCCCATGGAGTCGTCTCTGGGAGCCCGTGCCTGCAAATTGTCTCCTCAGCCCTGCAAAGTTGGTGCCGCCGGGCAGAGCCGCGGCTCCGGGCTCGTCTGTCGCGGTGGCACCGAGCCCAGGCTGCAGTTTTGCTGGAGCTCTGCCCTGGGGCGCAGGTGCCAAGAAATGATGGTTTGTGAGGCGCAGGCTGCACCCCTGGGACGGGATCTCTGACCGGATCGCTGCCCGGCCATCGATCCGCCAACACGGGCAGGGTCCCTGCGCCGCCCGTCCAACCGCCCACCTCCCCAGCAGCCTCTGTTTGCATAGAATACACCAAATTTAAGCTGAATATTACTAAGTCCTCGGAGTAAGTAGCAGCTCTGGGGTTCCTATAAGCAGTGCAGAGAGGAGCAAGACACAATAAGTATAAATTGAGTGAGCTCCAGAGACTGGAGTAAGAGCTGTGAAATATTGCTTGGGGCCCGAGAAGAGCGTTCAACCCTTTTTCAGAGCCACCGAGGGAGATGGGGTGAGACTGGCAGACGACAGCGCGCCGGGGTCGGGAGCAGCAGGAGGAAAACCCGCTGTCCCAGTGCTTGTGGCCTCATTGGAGTCGGGAAATCTATGAAAGTTTCATTTTGTGATGTTTTCTGCCCCACTTTTTAGGCTGAAGCGGTTCGGAGGAGTTAGGCCAGGCATTTGCAAGCTTTCCCTAGCAAGAGGAGGCGCAGCAGCTGGGGGCGTTTGAGCATCGGTCTGTACAGCAGGACCGCAGACCCCAGCCCGGCTGCTGGCCCCAGGGAGCGATGGCTGAGCGAGGCAGGGCTTGGTGACGCTGCCACCACTCAAACCGAGCTCTGCCGCCGCGGGTGGCCCCGGCAAACCGGGCCAGCAGCGAACCTTGCTGTCCTAAATTCCCAAAACGAGCCACCCGATAAAATCTGCACAGAGAAGGTGCAGTCCCTTCATGTAACTGTGGTGGCTGGTGGCTTGGCACTGCCACAGCTGGCACTGGAGATGCCCTGCGTGCTTGCCCCCATCAAAATGACCCGTTTGTTTGGTTTTGATAGAAGAAGTCATGTGAGAATCGGCACAGAGTGACAGTCGTGTGGCAGTCGGCACCTCTGCCTGCCGGGGGCTTCCCCGAGCACCACGCTGGCTTAATCTCCTCAATGAGAGAAGATAAAAGAATGGAGGAGCTGATCCGATAGACCCAGGATAATGGTGTGTGTTCTCGGCCTTCAGATAACAGCTTAGTGCGTACAGAAAATAATCTATGCAGGAGAAGGCGTTGATGCGTGGGCTGGAGGCGCCTCAGGTGCGATCCGGCTTCACCAGACTGGTGCCCTTGCCCCGGTGCCATTTGCTTGGTGCCGTTTGCACTGAAGCATGAACATATCTTAAGGATGAACACAAGCCCATCTACTTAGAGTTCAGTCATATTGGTAAGCGAAGGACAGAAAAACTTGAACGTGTTTGGCTGGGAGGATTATCGGTGTTTCAGAGCTGTGTCTGCCCCTTTGCTGCCCGTCAGTCGACACATGTCCGTGGGATGGGAACCAGTATCTGGAAGGTGATGAGGAGGGGAGAATCACATCATATTATGTTCAGTAGTACCTTTTGCTGAATAAATCAGAGAGGTTGCCAGCAGCCTGCCACAGTAAACATGCATGTTAAATCAAATCAGATCTGCAGCAATAGTAAAGATTTAATAGTAGGGGTTTGTTTTCTCCCTACCATAAACACGGAGATGTGAGCGCTTCATGGGGAGAACATCTGTGGACTGGGCAGGAGGTGTCAGAAGCTGGATCTAACATGCAAGGCTTCTCTTCTGTGGCCAATTAAACAAATTGCAGCAAAACAGCATTTTATTAGTGTTTGCCCATAGCACTCGCCTGCTGCAATAAATTTCCTTCAGGCACACTTGAGAAAGGGGAGGGAAAAATTGGCCCGTGGAGCGGTGGGAGAGCACACGGCAGCATCGCTCCGGCTGCCGAGATCCAAACCAACCGCTCCGCTTCATCACCGGCACGTGAGCCATGAGGTGCTGGTGTGCTGGGCACCAGTAACGCTGGGGAGGAGGAGGCGGGAGGGAAGGATGCTTTCCCACAGAGGTACAGAGGGTACGATGGCACAACCCAGTGCCTTTCCTCTCCCTTTTAATTACAACTTATTCTTTAAGATGTCATCCTTGACCATTTACCCCAAGCCTGTTCTGTCCTCTTATTCCCATGTGCTTTTAAGCGCCACATTTTGTCTCTTACTTTTTTCCCTTTTATTATTACTGTTTTTAAGGGAGAACTTGTATTTGTTTTGTTCCCCGCAAACAGGGGCTGCAAAGTCAGCCAGGTCCATCCCCAGCATCTCTTTGCTGGCGTTCCCTGGGATTTCTCAGGTCTGAATATGCCAACTCATTTCTTGGCTGCAGGCCTGGCGCGGTTATAGACAGAGGATGGTATTTGTCAATGCGGTATAGCTGAGGCACCTTTCGTATTGTACGTTTTTTGGGTGATGGAGAGCTGAAATGGGAGATAGGATTTTTATCTTTTTCCTTTTTGTTCTTCTCCCTTTTTTGTTCTCTTCCCTGGGCCAAAGCGTCACCATCCGGTTGATCAATACCCCGTCCCCACCGATACCCAGCGCTCTCATATCTCACGCACACCCACTGAGGAAGCACTTGAGATCAAACCCTCCTCTCCAGAGAGGTCCTGGGACAACAGCAAGTACCAATAAATACCCCAAATCGCTGAGGTTACAGCAAATAGATGGTGTTCGTGCTACACAAATACTCTCCGCTGGTGAAGCACTACAAGAAATGACCTATTTGTTGCTTGGTTATCTCCATATTTCATGTTGGGAGCACCATTCGTATCTAAGTAGCGTCGCCGCCGTCCTGGGAATTCCTCATTCTCTGGCGCGGTTATCGGCAGCTCCCGTTCCCAACGCCTCCTGTTGCTGTTTGCCTCCCCGTTCACGCTTTTCAGCGCGATCAAGTGAAGAGATAAATAACTCCAACCGCACTCCTGATTGATAGCAAATTAATGTTCAACAATTACCTCCTTTAAAAAGTGCCATTTAAGACTGCCGAAAATTCTTTTCTTTTGTCCTTTTTTGCTCAAGAAAACCAAAATCAAGGCAGCGGATTATTACTGGACATTAATTATCTATCTTTAATGAAGTAGCTGACCAGATTGGTTGTTGATGGATTGCACCTATGAAATTGTAGTGCTGTTGATACATAGGGTATGTTTAGATGGCATCAGCCTTTTGACTTAAGCATGGATTTGATTTATACTTCATTAACATAATTCCTAACACACTGCTGCTTTGAAAAAGAAAATTAGTGTCTAACCAGGAGCTAACAAGTTTAATGGCTTGCTTGAAGGAGAACATAGCCATTGACTGTGAATAAGCAACTAGAGGCATTAATATGTTGTTGTTGTTGCTCTTGTTTTTATGAATCTATATTTATAAGGAGAAGTTTGTGTAGTGCCGCTGTGGGTAGATGGGGACGGGCGGGAAACCTTTGCTAAAAAGCACGTCTGGCTTTGCGTGAAGTGGTTCCTGCATCAGCTGGGATGCGGGTGTTGGTGTGGGATGCAGTGGGAGCGGGATGCAGGTGTTGGTGTGGGATGCAGTGGGAGCGGGATGCAGGTGTTGGTGTGGGATGTGGTGGGAGCGGGATGCAGGTGTTGGTGTGGGATGCAGTGGGAGCAGGATGCTGTGGTGGGAGCGGGAGGCAGGTGTTGGTGTAGGATGCGGTGGGAGCAGGATGCAGGTGTTGGTGTAGGATGCAGGTGTTGGTGTAGGACGTGGTGGGAGCGGGATGCAGGTGTTGGTGTGGGATGCGGTGGGAGCAGGATGCTGCGGAGGGAGCGGGATGCAGGTGTTGGTGTAGGATGCGGTGGGAGCGAGATGCTGCAGAGGGAGCGGGATGCTGCGCTCGGGCTGGCTCCGGCGTTCCAAAACCTTGGCACCCCCCGGCTCTTTCATTAAACCTGAAGCATGGTGACCTGTTAGTGACAGCAACTGCTGCCAGGTTTTCTCCGGCATTGCTGGGTTTCAAACACAAATCATCACTTCTGCTGTCCTCGTTCTGTTCAGGAGGGTTCGTGACCAAATGGCCTTCCCAGGGCTTCCCAGTTAAGCCACTGGTGATGACTGGGGCCGGAGGCCACGGCCAGCGCTCTGTCTCATGTTTGGACGAGCGTGTCTGGAGGCAGCTGGCACAGAAGCAACACAGAGCACGCGGAGGTGGATGCATTGGGCTTCCAGACACGATGCTCATTTATTTCCATTTTGCAAATACTGGGTTTACTGATGATTGCCTGCTAAAGTTTTCTATCAAAGAGGGCTTAGCTAAATAGCTGGCAAGCCTCCTTTCTTCTCTTCTCTCAAAAAAATGAATAGCCCTTCTTTGTTCTTTAAATTATACCATGTTAGCAGATAAACAAGGCAAAAAATCGAAGTAGTCCAAGAGATCTAGGTGGGTACGTGAGTGAAATGAGCTCAGCTGGTGCGAACGCACCCACAGAGGAATGGGAATGGGACGAAACGGGGCAGAGCTGCTGAAGAGAGGGCAGGGGAGGGCAGCGCACAGGTGGGCTCAGTGGTTTGCCCTTTGTACGAGCTTTGCCTTGCTCTTGTCCCCCATCCACAGCATCGCTTGGGGCTGGACCACAACTCCCTCCATGTTGGCGAATGGATGTGTGCAGACTCCAGCGTTCGGCATCTTCTGATACAGATGATGGGTCTCTGACTTGTCCGAGATTTCTGGTTACAGTTTTAGACATGAGATCCAGCTTGACACAACACTTGCCGTGTCCCCATCTCTCCCAGACTCAACAAAGCTGCTAGAGTCCTCAAGAGCTTTGTGCTTCAAACTGGTTTTGCTTTGTGGGTCATATTTTAGGGTTTTAAATGTCGGTCTGTACCCGCCTGATCCAGAGGGCGTCCTGCAGCTCTCGCTCAGGACCGTTCCCCTCCCGGCTGCGTCTGACGGGTCCTCCTCCTGTTTGGCATCTTGACACCTTGGGCTTTGATTAATGAGCTGCTCTTCCCTGCGCTGTACGAATCCCTGTTAGATTTGGTGCTTATTAATTACAGCACAGCACCATCAGCACATTTGGAATTGGGGTCCCTGCTTTTCTAATTCTCTTCTTATTTCACGTCGCTTTTTTTCTCCTGGTTTCCTATCGCCCGCGTCTCCTCCTCCTCGGGGTCACTGATGGATGAGGTTTTGCGGCGGTGGAGACCGGGCTGCGGAGCGAAGGTCAGCGCTGTAATGGCTCTGGGAAAGCAGCTGCTCAGCAATTCCCCTGCGCAGCGTCCGGCTCCCTCCGCGCGGCTCCTTCTCGCCCGAGCCCGGGGCTTCTCCACTGCCGCCTCCTGCATCCCTCCTTGATCTTGTGAAAGGGCTCCAACCTTTCAGACTCGGCATGTCCTCCAGACTTAAACCCAAAATCAGGTGCTTGCTCACTGCAGCGCCCTGGGTGTGTTTGCAGGGAGCGCGTTGTCTTTTAGATCTTGTTGCTCTGCTGTTATCTCCTCTCCTCTTACTCCCGTTGCTGCTAGTTGGGGCTGAGCCAGGACAGCGCTCGGTTTGTATAAATGCACAAATTCCCTCGGTGTCACACGGAGCGTGGGGACAGTGCCGGGTCACGCTGGGGAGAGGAGACGCTGCGCCAGGGTAGCGCTGCACCCACCGGCCTCCCCTCCCACCCAGGTACAGCAGATCTTTTCTTATTCTACTCCTACAGCTTTTACTTATGAAAACCTTTTCCCTGGGGTGGGAAGCAGTGAGGATCCACAAACAGTGACCAGAATGCAAGCGGGCAGGGGCAGTTGTGGTTCCTGTGCTGGGCACAGGACAACTAAGATTCATTTCAGCCAGGGAAGTGATTAGTAAAGGTTGTGTGCAAGCTCTGCCTTATCGGTTCCAGTTCAGATGCAGCCGTGGGTGGTAGTTTGGGGTGGCTGCACCCAGCGATGGGGACGGGCTGTGTGTCCCAGGCTGTGCAGCAGCACACGGGCCACGGGCTTCGCTGTCATTAGCCTGTGCCTTCACCTCCCACAAAACAACACGGGAATTGATAATAGATGAACACACGCATCCTTGCCTGAAGTCGCTTACCTGATAAACACCCCGGCAGGAAGAGGGCAGGCACGATAACACAGCAAACAGCATCCCCCTTCATCTGCTTTTAAAACTTTCCTCTGATAACGGGATTGCTATTTTATTACCAGTCGCTGTTTAGCTCTTTTACATGACCGAAGTAAACACCACAGTAATTTATACTGTCCTCCCAGATCAGCTTCACCCTCTTTTACATCTTGCCTTGCAAATAATAAGGCGGCCCACAAAGCCATTTGTTTCCTAATGACAGGGGTTTCCATAGTGAGCAGATTAAGGAGGAGGAGATTAGAAGATTATACACCAGGCAGGATTCACAGGTTCACAGGTTTATGGGGCTTTGGAGATCCAACGATTAATGCATTTCATAAATGAAACTTTCTTTAATGACAGGTAGAATGGAGGGAACCGGTTGTTGTTGGGTTTTAATTGGCAGAATTTATTTAGCAGTTTTCACTGGTGATAACTTAAAGCAGGCAGGAAGGCACGTACGGCTTCCAGGTCCCGCTGGTCCTGGGTTGACAGCGGTCGGTAGATCGGCTCCATCAAAGCTGCCGCAGCCGGACACCGGCAGCAGCGCTGGGGCTGTGTCTGAGCCCCGGGGTGCTGGGGCAGCATCAGCTGGGGCTGGTTTTGGTGCAGAAAAGCGCAAAACTGCTTTTCCATCAGGGCCGTGCCCGCCAGGCGCGCTGTTGTGATTTATCGTGGTGCTGTGATAGCAGCTCAGCATCTTTGCGCTGGTCCAGGTGTGCCACGGGAGTCCAATTCACGGGATAAGGTGCAGCAGGAGAGGAGATGGAGATAGTGCCCAGGACAAGGATTGTGCCAAATGGCTTCAGTGGAAGGACCGGGAGACTCGGGAAACATGAAATCCTTAGAAACCCTGTGGAAAATGATGCAGCTGCAGGGGTGAAGTGAACAGTGTGGGGGACCTGGACCTGGCTGGGGGAGCCCGGGGGTGGGTTGTGGTTCAATTCCCCATGCAGAATCCCAGGTTTGCTTCAGAAAGCTGAAAATATGAAACCTGAGAAACTGTGGGAGGGACCCAAGATGTCTTTTATACCCTTTGGCTAAAAGAAGCTGAAAAGGAAAAAAAATGGGAAAGAAGCTGTGATGGTGTTCTCCTCTTTAATTTTCCGATGAGAAAATCAAATCAGCACGAAAAGAAGCAGCACTTGCTTTCGTTTTGTTGGAAACCCAATTTTCCACAAAAAGTAGGTTTCAGTGGAAATGTCCACCTGTGTACCGGTTTAGTGCTGAACGCCTGCTCCCCGTTAGAGCTGTCTTGCTGGAAGGGGCACCCCAGAGCTGGAGGAGAAGGATGCAAAGAGCCATTTCGAGTGACCCGGGAAGACAATTAATGACGAGGGGCCTCAAATTGGCTGTGGAGACCTGTTCTTTGTCTGGTCACCTACACAGAGAAGCGGTGGATTTAGCAACTGTCATTGCAAACCCCGTCCTTGCTCCCGGCCGGTGGTTCCTGCCCATGCCGGAACAGGGACCTTCTCCGAGACCATCCTCCTCGCTCCTTTCCCATTGCTAAAGTTGATTCCAATTGACTGCTTAAAATTAACAATAAGGGCTTAAAATTAACAATAAGGGCTTAAAACAAGCCAGTCCAGGCCTTCCTAAGGCAGGACGTGCTGACATGCAGGCGTAGCTGGAGGGTGGTGGAGCCTGCGCTCCAGCCAAGGGGCTTCAGGTTGGCCTTCCAAGACGACTCAATCAACTTTGGCTCCTCAGACAATAGGCTTGGCCTGCCAAAAGAGACAATGCAGACAGGGCTCCTGAACCAAAGGGCTGGGGGAGCCCTGTCAGCCTGGATTACAGGAGCGCTTAAGAGTTAATTAAATTACAATTTGCTATGCTGCCAGTTCACATGAAGCTGCAACATCTGTGGGAGGACGGAGGGAGCTGGGCAGAGCCACCGTCCTGCCTCTGCGGCCGCGCGTCCCCACCAGCTCTGCGGCAGCGCTGCACTGCGGCCCGCGCACGAAGTTCATGGAAAAAGCCGTTTCTGACACAATAATATCATCTGTGGCTAGTGCTTGTGTTTTAAAAGACCTCCAAGTGAACGGGAGCTGAGTGGCGTGCAGCAGTTTGCCCAGGGTCTCAGGGATTAGCTGGCACATCAGGATAAAGCTCAGTGATGCCAGTTTGCGGAATGAATAATATATACCAGAAAAACAGTAATTTTAGGGGCTTTCTCCGTTTGCTTGAAGTTATTGAGGCTCAGATTTTAAAACTTTTCTCTGTGACCGCTGGTTTTACACATACACCAAACTTTCTTGGTTTCCCCCTGAATCCAGGAGCTGGAGCTTTAGGGGACCTGTCGTGAGACTCTGGCGAGGGGACGCAGAGCCCCAGCAGTGGTTTGGGATTCCATAGGCAGCCTTGTCATGTCCCCCATCCCTGGCTTTGACTGCTTTGAAGTCAAAGGTCTGTGAATTTGTAGGTCTTTTGAATCTGTCAGTCGATCTTTCTGGGGTTTTTTTCTGTTTTCCTGTTTGCTGCCAAATTATAAAAGGCTGGAAGCAGGAGCTCCGCTGCAGACGAGTGCAGGCGCATGCACACAACCTGAGGAGTCGCGGGCGAACACTTCTGCGGTAATAAGCTCCATGCTGTGCTCAAAAAGGGCACTTAATTTTTCATTCTTAAATGCTGTGATGTTCTTGTCTTCCGGCTTCACCAAAACTCCTCCATGGAGATGGATGGGCCATGCAGAACACAGTTATCAGAAAGATTAAGCCAGGACTTGTCATTTTTTTATATCAGCGAGCAGTCAGGTTGACGAGTGATGTCCTCTTAGCTCCTGGGATGCGTCCGGCACCTTTAGTGCCAGTAGTAAAAAGGACTATAAAAAATACCATAGAAGAAAGGGTAATGATGAAATTTAACTGCTCCCTAGCACACACCTGGGGTCTAGTAATCTGGAAATGGGGGGTTCAGGTGCTTCATCTTTTACTGCCTTGTCCTTGTCTGTAAGTTTAAGGTCCTTCCACTGAACCATAACATATTGTGGTCAATGCGAAGAGCTGGTCCTTGGCCCCGTGCAGTCTGTGGAGCAGACAGGGATGCTCAGTGAGGGCAGGATAGTCGGTGAGGACAGGATGCTCAGCATGGGCAGGGATGCTCAGAGCGGGCAGGATGCTCAGTGAGGGCAGGGATGCTCAGAGTGGACAGGGATGCTCAGGGTGGGCAGGATGCTCAGAGCGGGCAGGATGCTCAGTGAGGACAGGATGCTCAGGCCAGGCAGGGGATGCTGAGCACTTTGCCTGCGGCAGCAGGAGGAAGCAAGCGCTGGGCTCGGAGGGCTCTGCTGGGACATTTTGGGGGGGACACCTTCCTGGTGCAGTTTCTTCCCTCTCACATGGTGCTTGTGCACATTAGTGTGCAAAAAGGTACCGTCAGCCGCCATGTGCCGGGACAGGGGGTCCCTCTCACTGCCTCAGGCAGCTCAACACCTATTGTACACAACAAGTCAGCATCACTTTATTATGTTTCAGGATTGTGTTATTAATCTAAGAAACAACTGATACTAAATGACCATGCTACATTAAATTTATAGACCCTTGCATATAGCTTCTATTGATCTTTTTTCAAGCATCATAAATATGTGATGGAGTGTATATGGCAACGCTTTCCCCACCACCCCTTTAATGGTGGTTAAACTTTTCATCGCTGGGGCGGAAATGGGCGATGCGTCTCTGCGGGCAAGGAGATCCTGGCCAAATCATTTGTATTTTAATTACCAGTAGGTGGAGAAAGCTTCACCAGCAGAACAGGAGAGAACAGCTGTTGCATTTCTTCTTGCCTAAGTTGCTTCTGCCCGGGATCTGTCACTTTTCCACACACATCTTCTCTCTGTCCGAAGGGACGTGTCGGTGAGTTTGCTCTTCACCTCAAGAACAATGTTTCTGATCCAGCAGCGTTTCGGGGCTGCGGGCTCATTTATAGGAACAAAACAAGGTCATATCGTGGGTTCAGGAGAGCAGTTCACAAGTGCAAGGATGCTACTGAGCCTTTTCGGTGATCTCCGGTGTCTGCCGTGGCACCGGGTGCTCTGAGCTGTGTGAAGGGACATTGCTCCGTGCTGGGTGAAAGGACATTGCTCTGAGCTGGGTGAAGGGACATTGCTCTGTGCTGGGTGAAGGGACATTGCTCCGTGCTGGGTGAAGGGACATTGCTCCGTGCTGGGTGAAGGGACATCGCTCCCTGCACAGCACCGGGTGGCACAGGCTGCGCGGATGCTTTGGGACAGGGACATCCACGACTCCCAGCATCTGTAGGAAATACCCGGACCCTCGGGTGCTGCTGTGATACAAACGGGGAGCTGAGATTTGCAAATCATCCTTCAGCATAGCCTGAAACAACTTATATCCTGGAGCCATCTAGGGGCGAAATCCCGGCTCCATGAAGTCGAGGGGAGTTTTGCCGTTGAGTTCAGCAGGGTCAGGACTTGGGAAGGAGCGATGTTTTCACACTTAGAAGACCTCATATTTCCCCTAAACCCGTGCTGCAACGATTGCTATGAAGAATGTCTGTGTGTTGATAGCTCTGCTCTAGCAGTGACATGGGGAGCGGTAGCACTGGACGCAGGGCTTTGCCAAGTCTGCACCGAGCAAAGGCTGTGGAAAATCAGCTGGAAATCTTTTGGCTTTCTCGATTCTGCATCTAAAACTATGTGTAAAAAGTGTCTCTAACTCTAGAACGGGAAGTGATTCTGGGCTGAGCCCTGCTGTGCAAGCCCCTCAATACTCCATGCTGGTTTGGAGAAGGCAGGTGAGCAGCAGGGTCTGCACCTGCCCCTGCGTCCCTGCCCATGCGTCTCTGCCCCTGCGTCCCTGCCCCTGTGTCCCTACCAGCTGCCTACCTGCTCTCTCCTGCTTTTTCTCCTGCTTTGGCCATCTCGCCTGCAAATGCAGCGGGAGTTTGAGCTCGGAGGCTCTGCAGCACCGTCTCCACGCTGTGTTGCAATGCTCTGTGCAGAACAGGGTCAGCGACGCATCTGCAGGGGAGCTGGAGAACGCTGGGGAGATGTCTCAGGACCCTTGACTGGGAGGTGCCACCGGCGTGCCCAGCCATTCCTCTGCCAATTAGTGCCACTTGTGATGGGAGAGAGGGGAAGACTGGTGAGCAGTACAATACCCTCTGTCTAAATTATTCCTCCTCCTCCTCCACAAATGTCATAGCAGAGATTAGCCATCATGTGTCCTTAAGTATCCCATTTATCCCAAATGACTCTGAGCATGTTAACTGCATTTAGATTAAAATGAGCCTTTATACCCACAGCATCCTCCTGGTTGAACCAGCCCCCCCCGGCCCCTCGTTTCACCCTTGCGGGAGTTGGGGATGTGGGGACACCGCCATTGTGGGACAGGGGACATACATCCCCAGCGTGGCAATTCCATCTTCCCAGATGAACACTTTTCTCCCTCCTGTTTCAGGACAACTTTAATCCTTACAAAATTCTCTTAATTTCGATTTGCCCATCATGGATTCCTGTTCAATTAACCTCAAAAAGCACCAATTAAAGAGAATAGTGCTGCAATCACATAAGAATATGCTACATCAAAGCCTCTAGAAGTGTTTTAACACCAAAAATTAATGATAAAGGTCAAAACCAGCTTGCAGTGCAGAGTTAGCTTGGAATGGGAAACCCCTGAATTAATGTAAGCATGAGCCCACAAAGTCTTCGCAAAATTTGAGGTAGATTTACTTAAGCTTCTAATTATACAGCCAAGTTTGTCTCGGACATGTATAAAGAGCTTCGAACGTGTGGAGTCTCAAATTGAATGTTGGACTTTATTCCAGGCCTAAGCAGTTGTTGAGAAAGCTCAGGGGTTTTTCTGATACCCTGGATGGGCTTGTTGCTGGTGCGGGAGTTTGGGGGCAGGTCCCGCGCGGTATCGGCTCCGTGGATCCGTTCTGTGTCCGGACTCTTCCCTTTCGCTGTTATTTTGGGAGGTGAGCAGCTTTCCCCCTGGCACAGGCAGGGCTGTCCCTGCAGGTGTTTGATGGGACAGGGGAGTTGGAAACCCCTTGAGATCCTCGTCCTCGTCAGTGGGAGGACAGAGGCAATGGGGGAATCCAAGCTGGTTCTGGCCACTTGGAGCCGCACAATCCGAACACCGGGCAGACGGCATTAACAGGCAGAATAAATCACCCGGAGCTGGACAGGTCGGGCCCGGCCCCAGCTCGAGCATCCTCAGCACGCAGCTGGAGCCGCCGCGCAGGCACAACCACGGCTCATCTGCTTTTATGAGGTGGGAAAAGATCTGCGGTGGTGCGCGTGTTGCCGGTGACGGATGGCTCCCTGTCCTGCGTAACGGATGGCGGGAATGACTTGGGCTGCTTTCTTACCTCCGATGGGATGGGGGTTTGATGGTTGGGATGCAGTATAATGCAGCGAAGGGGTCTGGTGGCGGTGGCGTGAGCCCCTGTGGGCTTTGGGAGGGGATGGTGGCCCCATGGCTGGGATGGAGGAGCAAGGCACGGATGCAGCGAGCTTGGGGAGCAGTGGGCAGCGGGGCGGGCTGGGGGACGGCGTGAAATAGTCCTGCCCTGGGGAGGGCTGCCGGCCCCAAACCAGAACTTGAACTCCCACCATCCCAGTGGGAGCATCCAGCTCATGTGTTGACCTTGATGCCAGCTGGGGACCACCCAGCCTGGGGGCAGCCACTGCAGCACGGGGGGCTGCTGAAAGCCATCAGACCTCGGGGACCTCCTTCTTGTGTCCCCCCCACCTCCCCATCTCTTGCCACCACCCCAGCCGAAGGGACCGGGACCGGTGATAGCATCGATGGGGGTGGCAGATGAGCTCTGACAGTGTCAACATTCTGCTGGTCCAGCTGAGTCACCAGCACTTTAACAGCAAGTTAAAAAGAAACAGATTAGTGTATCGTAACATGACGGAACTTTTAGAAGACTGGACTGCTTTTCTCCTCTCGTTAACGTCCCCCGGGGCCCACGGTCTCTTTAGTGCTAACACAGTAACGAAGGCCACAGCCTATTAATTGCAGTGACAATGATAAAGGAAGAGTCAGAAGCAGCTATTTGTCTTTCATGTAACCTCGTGCATCATCACAAGATAAATGAAAACTCATTTTCTGCTTTGATTCAGTCTAATTTTTCAGGGCCCCCGAGGCAGGTTACAGGAACTGTGTCGCTTCATCCCCATAAAAGTGCTGGCCCCGAGGTTGAAGGGTCAGGGAAAGTGCACGCCGGCCGGGAAAGCCTGTCTCTCCACAGCCTCCCAGGGGTGACGTAAAAGCAGGAAGGGGTCTGCTGCTCATCATCATTAAATCCCCATTGAAAGGTGTTGTCCGGCGCCTGATAGATGATCCACGTGGCAAAGATCCTCCCTGTCCCCAGCACCCCTGGTCACCTTCCCGGGGACCTCCCTGGGGCATTCGTGCCCCTTGGTGCCCATGTGCGCAAGGGCGGGTGAAGGTTTGGGAAGAGTTTTCATGGCAAGCACCTCATCCCAGCCCTCTGGCCTGAATTATTGTTCCTGAGCACATGCGGGGTTTGCGTTGGAGGGTGGGATGATGCGTTTTGAGGTCATTGATACTTTGAAAGTAAAACACACTTGGGGAACTTTGTGCTGTGACCTGCTTAGCAAGAAGTGATCAGTGCAGAAGGGACGGGGCCAACCTCAGTGCTGCTGTAAAGGGAGGAAAATGCCCAAAGTTTCTATCAGCTGCGGTTCCCGTCTCTCACCGCACCTTGTCACACTTTCCTGCCGTCCAGGGTTTGCTGGATCAGGCCATTGCTGAGCCAGAAAGGCTGAGCCAGGCTGGAGGTGAGTCTGCAGAGCTGTGCAGAAAGGTTTGCCAGAGCAAAATAGCTCACGGAGTCAGAGGAATTACAAAAAATATCTTTAATTTTGTAGGAAATGAGCCCATTCTGATCAAGCGGAGTCAAACCTCACACATGCGAACGGGACGTACCTCTTCTCAAAATTTTAGTGTTAACAATGGACGGTACATTAACTTGATTAATCATAATATGATCCCCCGGCACAGCTTACCCGTTTTACACCACATAACCTACGTTCCCCTCCTGGTATGAACAGAGCTGAAAATAGATACGGCCCCAATGCTGCAGTGACATCCTGCCCATCCTGGTCCCGCTGCCGTCCTGGCTCAGCGCTCGCCGTGGCGCGGACGGGGCTCCCATATGGCCAGGTTTCCCAGCCTGGAAGTTTCACCCAGCCAGAATTCATGGACTTTGGCGCCGTGCCTGGATTTCCGGACATCCGTCAGCCCACTCGTAGCGGCAGCTCCAACCGAGCTGTCGGATGTCTGGAAGGCACAGAGAAATGACCGGCGTGCCCAGCACACCCCAAAGAGCCCTGGCCCGCGGTGGCCATGGCAGCGGGTGGCCCGTGGTCCCGCGGGACCGGCTGCGGGCAGGTGTCCCGGCAGAGCCAGAGGACTCTGTGCAGGAATCCATCGTGCAGACGTTACCGTGGGATTGTCACTTTAGGCTGAGCCTGGTCTCAGTCCTTGCAATGTGGCTTGGTCCTGGCTCCAGGGGGGACGTCCCGCTGCGTTTGGAGAAGGGTCCAAAGTCACTCCACGGGAGGTGCAGGAGTCACATAAACGCTTGTCTTACTGGTTATAGTGTGTAAATGGGGAAAACAGTGCTGAAGGGAAGGTGGCTGTGGCTGTCAGGGTGCACGGAGATGCTGCGGGTGGGCCGGGGCTGCGGCAGAGCGGTGCTGGGCTGCCTCGCAGGGCTCTGCCGCACACAGTGTTGGACTTTAACTGAGAAAATCGGTTGCTTTCTAAATGCTGGACAAGAAAATACCAGCAGGGCGCCGCAGCGTTGTCCTGGGTGAAAAGCCATCCCTGTGGGAAGTGAAGGCGCTTTTTCTGGGGCTGAGATGTCACCCGTCCATCTCCCGGGCAGGAAAGCACTGTGTTTTCTCCCAGACCCCCATGGCCAGCCCTGCAGAAGGGTGTGCGGGAGGCTCCCAGGAGCGCCAGGGCTGGTCTGGAGGAGGAGCAGGTCAGTCCCAGCATCCCCAGCATCCCCAGCATCCCCAGCATCCCCAGCATCCCCAGCATCCCCAGCATCCCAAGCATCCTCCATTGGAGCCCGAGCAGCACGTTGTGCTGGAGCCCGTGTGCTGGGGGGACACGCAGGGGAGCAGCGAGTGGGTTCCGCAGGAGCTTTGTGGCTGTCAAAACCCATGGCCAGTTCTAAGCAGGCTGATTTCCCACACCAGTGTTTCCTGGGTGGATTGTGTTTCATTTTAAGGACTTTTGGCTTTGCTTCTCGCCCTTTTGAAGTTAGTTCTTATCAAGGTTCTGCGCTTTTTTAATTCTCTTTCTCAAAAGCGTGGAGTGAAAGAGGCGTTTTGCATTTGCAAATAAAGCAAGGACTGTTATTGCTTGGGGTTTCTCTTTTTAAATTTGTATTTAAAGAAAAAGG